>NC_090923.1:1165867306-1166170336 GCF_040938575.1 Ambystoma mexicanum
CATAGAACTACGCTCGCCCTGGCCTCATTTCTTCCGCTAGTTCACCCGGCCACCCCATCACTCATTGCCACCGCTCCCAACTGCATTCGACTCCAAACCAACTTTCGCATCACCACTTAACACTGCCACCATTGAGTCACTGAGGCCTCTCGAATGGCTATATCGCTTCGCCACACCACCTACACCTCTTATTCCACTCTCAAGTCCACTCAAGGAACCAAAGACTAGGCTCTCGTTTCCTCAACCACAAAGCCACCACCCGGTCCAAAAATCCTCAACTTATCTACCAAAACTGTACCACCATCTTGCTCAATACAACCCACCCCTCCAGGTACGGGTCCACAAAACCACTCCACTCCTCACCTCCACAACCCTCCAACATCAAAGGAGCCCTGATCAATGCTCGCTCCCTTTTGGCCCATGCCTCTGAGATCGCTGACCTCATTGTAGCCCTCACAGAGATTATACCAAAGGTTGGGTTTCTATTGTCAGGAGGTCAGGGTTGTTGTAGTGTACCCAAAGGGTACTGCATACAATCTTGCCTGACACAGGCGATATGTTGCTTTATTTTAAACACCCACACGATAACCTGCAACCATTAGTACAAGCAATCACGCTCTTTGGTGATCTGTCAGGTCTTAGAATAAATTGGTCCAAGTCTGAATTGATGCCTTTGACACGGGCACTCACTAAGGGTGACATATCCAGGGACTACAGGTGGTGTCCTCATGGGATTCGGTATCTGGGGTTCCAGGTGTCCCGATCCCCAGTCACTCTTTATACTGAGAAATATCTGAAAACCCTAGAACATCTGGAAGGCAGGGTCAAGGGGTGGATCCTGCTCCCGTTGTCTCAGGCGGCCAGGATATCGCTGGCCAAAATGGTTCTCCTCCCTAAATTAGTATAAATTTTCAACAACGTCCTCATCTGGCCCCCGGCTGGATTTTGGTCTAGCCTTCGATCTTGGTTGATTCGCATGGTGTGGGCTGGTAGACAGGCTAGAGTCTGTGCTTACAGTATGCAGAGGGTGGGCTCCGGTAAACCGACATGTTTCTCTATTTCCTGGCTGCTCAGATACAATACTCAGTCTGGTGGTGGAGCCCCTCCACGGCGCAGCCTCACCACAGAGAAAGTGATGTCCCTGTATGACCCGAGGGGATTGGTATGGGGGCTGCCACCCAACGCCCCAATCCGAGATCCAACCGGTGAAAACTACTTGCAAAGCTTGGAAACAGCTGGGCCGCCTGGTGGACACGGGGGCCTACCACTCCCCCCCGATCTCCCAGTGTATGCAGGGAGGGGAATGCTTGTCACGCAGGAGGGAGTTTTCCGCCAACACTTTGAGAGTCTTGGTGTTACCACAGTTGGGGATCTCATTGTGGAGGGTCAATTCATCACCTGCAATACCTTGAAGGAGAGGGGCGACTGGAATGCCATCACAATACTGTTATACTTCGACTGCGGGCAGTTTTTCAATCTAAATGGCCAGATTATCCCCATGCAACCCCCCTCCCACCGCCACTTCAATATGTTGCACAATCTGGGCGGGCCACAAAGCTGGTGATATCTAGGTATAAAATCATTAGTTCTCTGAAAACTCAATATATGTGCAACTACAGGGGCCGATGGGAGATTGCTTTGGGTAAAATGCTTTCACACTCCCAGTGGAGAAATATGCATGCAGACAAAGGGCCTGTCCCTGAACAATCTATTAAGCCTGACACATTTTATAATTGCACATCAAGTACATTACTCCCCGGCAAGATTACAGATTGTGCCCAGACAGATCCTCGTCCTATAGATGCCACAGGGAGTGAGAAGACCATTTCATGTGGTTTGAGCATGCCCCTGTGTACAGCAGTTCTGAGTGGAGGTGGAAAAAGCAATAGTCGAAATCCTACCTAACCCATGGGAATACTCACCTGAGGTGTGGCTACTGACCCTGATACAGAATGGCCCCCAGGCTGAGAGGAGGTTTCTCGGCATGGCTTCAGTTGTGGCCAGACCCCTCATAGCCAAAACCTGGGGTAAATGATGTACTCTGACTTTCCAGACCTGGCTGAATTGCATGAACTTTTGTGAACTGAGAGAAACTATGTATGCAAGGTTACCAGCTGGCTGCAGACCGCTGTACTACTGCGGCCCTCTGAGATCTTATAGATCTAACACCACCGTGGACACTAATTCACCATAAACTCAAATTATAAACCCCAACAGTTCATTAATTATTGGAAATGTCTTAGAGTTGTAAATAAATATACCTTGCTCTCCATAGGAACCAAGTCGCTGTTGTAGTAAATGTTGCTACTATATATACATATATAAATACACACACCTTGCAACTAAATCGCAGTATGCACCGTTTAAGTTGTTGGGTGGGATTAGGGAGGGTACATGGGCCATGTGGCCCTGGTTGGCAGTCTTTACCTACTGCTTTCTCTTGTGTGGAAATTCAATAAAAACGTTTTTAAAAAGAAAAGTGAGCCCCATCCCCATTATACTGGGGCTCATATTACTTACGGGGGCATCTAAATTGCAGTGAGCTAGCACCTCAGATGATTGAATGACACCCAATACGTCCACCAAACCTGTTGGAAGTCCCAGCGCTTCCCCCTCTTCCCCGAGCCTCGATGAGGACCAGTAGTTGCCTCTTTATATCTAAGAGTTCCAACAAAACACTGTATTCCGATCTACAAAGTGAGCATGCTCCCTCAGCAACTGGGACAAGAGTATGCAGAACTAATGGATCAGGTGGTGCATAGATGACTGCAACTCAAAGGGTTATTCGCCGGGTGATTCACGTTTTGGTTGGGACCTGTGGGGGAAGAACCATTAGCGAGCACAATGTCATTAACATGGTGCCGTTTGGTCTCCACACCTTCACATTCCATTAAAACCTTTGGAGCTGGGGCCCTATTCAAGTCTCGGAGCGATTCTGTCAGATTCAGATTTGGTTTGGGTCCCCAAGGGGTTAGGGTCATGTCCTTGTGCACCTTTAGGTCTTTCAGGTCTCATTGGGGTTTTCCTGGGTAGCACCCCTCCCCGAAAGACAGATTGAAGGGTAGGCTTGTCGTGTGGTTCAGACTAGTGTAGCAGTGAGAAGCCGAGGTGTGTTGGTCATGACAAGAGTGTTACTTACCTGATGCCCCTCTTCCACTTTAGTCAAATAACCTATAGGATAACAAGTATCCCAACTGCACTTCACTGTAAGGTGTTGTGTTCAATTGTAAAAATATAGGAATACACCCAGGGACAGTCTCTCAGTATTGATAGTCTTGGGGACTAGTCAGTGTCCCCATAGGAATAAGCAAAAACAGTCAAGTAAAGTAAGGCAAAAGGTTTTTTTAAACCCAAACAGTCAGGACAGGGTTCAAAAGAAAGGGTGTTCCATAGAATTCTATGGAAGGACAGAAGCAAACATTTCAAAACCACTACTTAAGGAACAAGTTAGTTACCTGTAACTCTTGTTCTCTAGCATGGGTCTTGCATCGATTCACAAGTTATGAATATTCCATCAGGCTGGGAGTTCTCAGTAAAATAAAGCAGTTTAGCTATAAGCTAAAAACTGGATGGTGACTTGCATAGCCTATGGCCGTCACTTTGGGCATTCTGCCCCAACCAATGACACTCGTACTCCTTAGCTCTACCGTTGGTGGCCATCTTCAGATTTGGTTGCGCAAGTAAAGTGGCATTAAGGACACAAGAAGAGCCTTAGAGGGGACAGAGTGTTTGCATGTGGATCCATGCAAAAACCATGCTGGAGAAGAACAAGTTACTTACCCCTGGTAACATCTTTTTTCACTGGATGTTCCTCTCACGTATTACTCATCTTTAATATTCATATCTCGCCAGCTTTGCTGCTTCGGAAAAAATGTTGGCAGTGGCCGTTGTTCCAGATGTCATGCAGTCAATGTCCCTCTAGGGCCTCCGTCGACGTCATTGATAGTATAAATAGCTTGTGCAGCCCCCATTGGCTTCAGTTCTGTTTTTCACCGTTCCCCTATATCGAGGAACCAAGCATACCCCAGACCACAAGCTCGCAACAAACTCAGTAATTCATGTATATTGAACAGCAGGATAGGTTGGATGGGGCGATGAGGAAAACGTGGGAGGAACATCCAGTCGAAAGAATGTTACCATGGGTAACTTGTTCTTCAAGTGGATTGTGTCCTCCCACGTATTCTCATCTTTGATAGACTCCCGATTTGGAGGTGGGAGTGTCAATTAATCATGGATTGAATGAGAACTTCCGTTGCAAAAAGACCTCCCTGAGTGGAGGAGGAGTCCAAGCAGTAATGCTTGACAAATGTGTGAATGGACGACCAAGTAGCCGCTGAACAGATCTCCTTTATTGGGACACCCCCTTTGGAGAGCCACAGAGGTAGCCATGCCCCTAGTGGAATGAGCTCGAAGCCCTTCCGGCAGGTCCTTTCCTGCAAGTCTATAGCATTCGCCAATAGCCAGTGTGATTCACCTGGATATGGTTTGTTTAGTGACTGCCAGGACCAATTTGGGGCCGGTAAACCCAATAAAGAGATAAGTGTGGTGAAATGTAGCCGTCTTGCAATGTAAAAGCTTAGAGCCCTTTTTGGGTCTAGCCTATGCAGCCTCTTCCTCTTTGCCTGAATGAGGAGGAGGGTAGAAGGCTGGTAGCGTTATCTTCTGCGACAAATGGCAGTCAGACTACTTTTGGCAGAAATTATGGTTTTACTCTGACAACTTTATCCTTACCTCATAGAAAATAGTATGAGGAGGCTTGCATGAAAGAGCCTGCAACTCATTTACCCTGCGGGCTGATGTTAATGCAATAAGTAGGGCTGTTTTGAAAGTTAGGAGCCGTAACGGACACAAATGTAAAGGCTCGAACGGTATACATGTTAGAAACTTTAAAAACAAGATTTAGATCCCAAGCAGGGACATTGAATGGGACTGGGGATACACATTGGTAAGCCCTTTCAGAAATTGAACAATTAAGGGTATTTTGAAAAAGGAGTCCTCTTCCGAGGAGCGCTTAAAAACAAAGCGCAGCCAAATATCCTTTTCTGGTCCCAATCTGGAGCCCCAGATTAGCCAAATGCAACAGAAAAGAAAGCACTATGGGAGTGTCACATTGAAATGGATCCACATTCTTGCACTTGCACCAGTTACTGAACTTCTTCCAACACCACCGGTACACATTTTTGGTTGCTGGCCTTCTGGCCGAAAGCAAAATCTCCATTATGTCATCCGGGAGGTCCCAATCGTATCTCAGCCTCTCAAACCATGCGTGAATGCCAAGTCTCTTGACCTCTGGATGGAGAACACGACCTTCCTCTTGCGAGAGAAGATCCTCTTTGTGGAAGACGTATTGAAGGGCAGATGGGCATGTCCCAAAGGACCGGGTACCACGTCCTCCTGGCCCAATCCGGGGCAATTAGAATCATGGATTTCCTGAACTTTCTCAACCTCCTGACGACATGAGGAATGACAGGGACTGGAGGAAACACAGGAGAGGAAATTCCCAATCCACCACAAACGCGTCTCCTAAAGCTCTTCTTGGGGGAAATTCCCTTGAGCAACACAGTTCACACTTTCAGTTGGTACCGTTCGCAAACAGATCCACTTGAGGGATTGCCAAAGGTGAAGATCTCCTGAAGGACTTCCTGAGCTAGTTCCCACTCGTGGGCGACTGCTATGCCTGCTCAGAGCGTCCTCTGCTGTGTTCTGCTCTACGGCTAGGTGAACTGCCTACAGATTCCTCCTTGTATTACCCAGAACCAGAGCTGCATTGCTTCTCTGCACAGTGGTAGTGACTCTACACCACCTCTTGTTGAGGTAGTACATGGCTACTGTGTTGTCCGTCAAAATCAAGACATTCATTCCCCGTACAGATGGCAGGAAGACCTTCAGCGCTAGTCGGATTGCCCTCAGCTCCAAAAGGGTGATATGTAGTTCACGATCGCCGATTGTCAGAACATTGGTGTGGTCTGCCCACCCTGTGAATGAGGCATCCGTCACTACGGTCATCTTCGGCCAAGGTTGCCAAAAAGATTCTCCCTCGAGTATACTGTCCTTGCAAGGCCACCATAGAAGGTCCTGAGCAACTCTGCTTGGAACTTGCAGTTCATCTGACATTCCCTGAAAATTGGGACCACTGAGTCCTGAGGGCCCATTGAAGGGATCTCATTTTCAATCGGGCCTTTTGGCACCAGAAAAATGCAGGATGCCATGAGACCGCGCAAACAGAGAATCGAAGGCCGGCAGATGCTGGGCATTCTGGAATTTTGTTACCATCTGCAGAATGTGTTGAGCTCTCACCTCGGGTGGAGAGGCTTTCCCCGAGGAAGTATCCAGGACTGCTACGTGGAACTGGAGTCTTTGGAATGGTATTGTATGGGATATCTTGTAATTGAGGTAGAAGCCCAGTATCTGAAGGGAGTGGCAGGTGACGCTGAGATGTTCCTGGGCTTATTTGAGTGAGCGAGCCCTGATCAGCCAATCGTCCAAGTAGGGGGAGCCATGAATCCCCCCCTCTTGAGACTTGCTGCCACTACCGCCATCAACTTGGTGAAAACCCTTGGGCGGTGGTCAGCCCAAATGGCAGAACTCAAACTGATAGAGAACCACCAACCGTGAACCTCAGGTACTCTGTGCTTGGGATATATTGGCACATGAAAGTAAGCATCCTGAAGGTACAATGATACCCACCAGTCTTTGAGTTGGAGAACCTGCAGGATCTGAGAAAGGGTAACCATCTTGAACTTGTCCTTCCTGAGGAACTTGTTCACTTTTTTAAGTCCAAGATGGGTCTCAATCCTCCGTCCTCCTTCGGAATGAGAAAATAGGGGGAATACCAACCCTTGCTCCTCTCCGCTACAGGTACATGTTCTATTGCACCTTTCTCTAGCAGGATTAAAACTTCCTGCAGAAGGAGCGGATCCAGAATTTTGACAGTCGCATCCTGGTGGATGACGCCGAGGACTTTTCTGAAAGGAAGGCAGTAACATTGTGCTACTGTTTCTAATGGCCAAGCATCTGAAGTAATGCCACGCCATTCGTCCAGATGCTGAGAAATTCTGCCTCCCACCGGGGTCTTGTGGGTCAAAACCTCAGAAAGGCTTAGAGGTGGCTGCAGCAGTGGCTGGGGGGTACAGTTGCTGTTAGGGCTAATTTAACACCCCTTCCTAGTCCACCATGAGGGAATTTGTCCCCATGGACCAGCTGGTCCTCTTCCTCTACCAATTGAGAAATAAAAACAACAACCCCTCCAGGAAGATGAGCCTGAATAGGGCTGTTGAGGTTGTCGAATGGAGGTGCAAATAGATTTAGCCACCGCCTTGGAGGTCTGCAGCTTCTCCAGACTCATCTGCCTTGCTGCCGAACACCCTCGAGCCCTTGAAGGGCATGTTGAGCAGTCTGGCATGCACATCTGGTGCAAACCCCGACTCCTGAACCACGCAAATCTGCGTAGAGCAGAGCTTGCAGCCATGGATCTACTGATGCGCCATAGATCTGCTGATGCTGTCAGCCGTATTCAATCCTGTCTGTAGACATTCCCCCATTGCCTCCTTTCCATCCTTTACTAAAGCCAGGAAGCCGTCTTTCTTCGCCTTCCGGAATGTGATCAGCCGCCATGGCAACAGTCCCAGAGGGCACAGGAAAATCTTGACAAATTACAGGTGACATTGGTAGACTTCAAGGCCATGCTGCCCAATGTAAAAACCTTGCAAGCCCAGCCATCTACCTTTTTGTCATCTCTATCTGGAGGGATATAGGAGTAATAAGGTTGCTGGTTGACGTGCCAGCCTGAACCACCAAGCTCTCAGGTATAGGGTGCTTGGTAGTCTGGGTCGCTGCTACAGGGTCTATATTTCCTAGAGAAATATCTTGACTGCAGGCCCAGATTCTGGAGCTTCCCAATTAGCCATAACCCTTTCCTGAAGGGCTTTGTGGAAAGGCCGAAATTGATCTTTTTTCTGTCCTTGGTCTAGGATGTCCGTCATGTCATCCTGCTCATACACTGGGGAAGCCCTACTCCACCCCATGTATTACGTAACTGCATTAGCAGGCTCCGCACAGATGTCAAAGCAAGCGCTCTACTCACTGTGCTATCGGACCGGCTATTTCTGTAACCAGAATCTGCATGTTCAGATGTGTCAGGCCTGCCAAACTGCAATTCTGGAGACGTGTCAAGGCCACTAGCAGATTGGAGGGAGTTGCAAAGGTCTTCAATTCTAGATTTGTGATCAATGAGTTCCGCAGGCACATTTTAAGTGCCAAACTGCACCCCAAATGGAGGAATCTAAGAGGCCAATTCCTCCTCAGAGGACATACTTATTCTTTTTGGAATTGGTTTGAAAATCTTCTGAATTGGCACAGGTTTTCGATGGGATCGAAGTTTCCATCGACAGTGTCCAAGAAGTCTGCGAAAAAGGGTAGATTTACTCAGAATCTTCCTCTGTTTTGACGTTGAGATGCTAAGACGCTTGATGGCGTCCACAGTCTAATCTCTCGACGCTTTGTGCTTCTTCAAGGGTATCCAAGACTGACTGTTCTCGCATCGATACCTTCAACGTCTTTTCATTGGGTCGAGTATTCGAAGTAAAGCCGGCTTCATGCTCGGCCTCGAAGTAGCCTTCGACCTCGAGTCATCCGATGGAGTGAACCGGGCATGGCTCTTCCGCGATTCCTTCGAGGGGGGCGGGCCACATTCTCAAAGATTCACATCATTTCCACTCTAAAGGCATACCATTTACGTGGGGAATCTGACTTTGTTGGACACCAGATTACCTCCGGTGAGGAATTGGAAGAAGGAGACTTCTGGTGTCTCTTCTTCGCCTTCTTCAATTAAGACAACAAAGACTGCCTCGATCGACCAGGACCTCTTCGATCGTTTACGTCAGGTAGAGTCTATAGACTCTCCGGACTTCCTTCCCTTCCTCAAACAATTTGAAGCCTCCCTTCCTACCGCCATTTTACCTCTGCATTCCCGCAGAGCTTTTTCTGTCATCAGTCATCAGTACAGTCATCCACAGTCATCAGTACAGTGTCCAGAACCCTGACCACAGGCAGATGCGGTGCAGATCCATTATAGACATCTTTAACCCACAGTTGTAGCACTTCTTAAACCCAGACTTTGGGGGTCGAAAGGGTAAGAAATACAAAGATTTTATTTTTCCAAAGCAGCAACGCTGGCGAGATTTGAATATCAAAGATGAGGAATACATGGGAGGACAATCCATTCGAACAAGAATTACAGGTAAGTAGCTGGTTCCTTCTCCAGCAAGGGGTCTTGCAATCACATAGGATTAACAGCAATACATACACAACCACGGGACGTGGGAAGGCTCAACAGACACAATTAAGCATACCAGTTAGGCAAGATTGTATGCAGTACCCTGTGGGAGACTGCACCAGCCATGTCTTCCTGGCAATGGTTAACCAAACCCTTGGTATAAGCATGTACTACACAAGTTGGTAGAGTGACTGAGCAGCCAGGCTCATCTATAGAGGGGCCAATGCGATCTGTAGGGTTATTGCACAGATTCAGTGACAAGCATCCAAATAAACTTACAATCAATTAAAGGCATGGTCTAGTAAAACATTTTATTTAAAAAATAGATAGGCAACATAAAAAAAAAAACTAGCATTCTCTTTTTTAAAACTTCCCATGTAAAATTTTGAGCTATTCAAGCTCAAAATTCGCAAAAGCAAGCACATGGGCGCATCCATTTTGTGAAATGGATGCCCTCCTGTGCTGGCTTTTGCGGCACTAATGAAGGAAAAGCCAGCCAGCTGTAGTAAACAAAAGCTACCGCTGGGTGGCTTTCCCTTCATTAGTGCTGTACGCGGAGGACGGGGACCGGAGAAGGAAAGCTGCAGCTGAACCTCGGTAAGTGCTATTTATTTTTTTTTTAAAAAATAAGCACTAGCAGCGGTTTTTTTTTCTACGTTTTCCGGGCTGGAGGAGCCCGGAAAACTTAGAAATAAAACCGCAGCTTTAAAAACGTATTTATGTTTGCGGTCGCTTTTGAAGCGACCGCAAACAAATACAACGTTATTGTGTTGGAAAACGCTGCGGTTTTTCTTTCCAGGTTTCTCAGGCTCCTCCGGCTCGGAGGAGCCTGAAAAACTCGGAAAGAAAAACTGCAGCGTTTTCCAACACAACCGCGTTGTGTTTCTGCCTGCTGCGGCTATCACTTTGGGTCTCCGGTGCTCCCAGGGGAGCACCGGAGACCCAAAGTGAAAGCCGCAGCAGGCAGAAACAACGCGGTTGTGTTTACATGCCGCGTAGTGTTTCTGCCTACAGCTGATTTCCCATTTGGGGCTCTCGGGCTCCCCGTGGGGAGCCCGAGAGCCCCAAATGGGAAAGCAGATTCAGGCAGAAACACAACGCGGTTGTGTTGGAAAACGCTGCGGTTTTTCTTTCCGAGTTTTTCAGGCTCCTCCGAGCCGGAGGAGCCTGAGAAACCTGGAAAGAAAAACCGCAGCGTTTTCCAACACAATAACGTTGTATTTATGTTTGCGGTCGCTTCAAAAGTGACCGCAAACAAATACGTTTTTAAAGCTGCTCCTCCAGCCCAGAAAACTTAGACAGAAAAACGTAGCTAGTGCTCTGTTCTGGTGTTCCTCTATCTGGCAATCTGTTCCTGCAGCAGCGGAAGTATAGCCAGCTCCGAGAGGATGTCCGGACAAGTTAGTTTTGGGGTTGATTGGTCCCACCAACCTAAGCGGAAAAGTAGTCTGTTGCAGGGCTTCTCTAGTTGAGGCAAATTCGAAGCTTCAGCAATGCAGCAGGGCTTCACCGGGCAAACCAACGTCCAGGAGTTGCAGCAAGCGTCTCTTCCAAGTTCTTCTTCGGATTCCTTCATCCAGTGGGCGACTGCCTTCCAAGCAAAAATCCTCACCTTTTATGCAGGTTTCTCCCAGTCATTCGCAGCCTAGCTGTCAATCACACAGCAGGGTGGCTGTCCTCCAAGGACAGCCAGACGGCCAATCACCTTTGGGTGCATTCCTGTAACCAAGGGGATGCAGCACAGGGAGTTTTGGGAACCTCCCTCATTTCCTGCCTCTGCCAGACACGTTGGAGCCAAAAGGCAGGCTTCACCAGTGAATCCCACCAAAGAAACAAACCAAGGGACCAAACCTGATTTGGCATGCAGAGTAATTCTCAAGAAGGATCTTTCCAAAAAGAAATTATGAAAAAAGACCAGGGCCATTTTGAGAAAATGGGCACCCATGGGTGCTTTACTACAGCCGCAATTGCGCCTGCGGAAGAACACACAATGGTAGGAAAAAGTAAACCACTGCCACCAGCCATTAATTGTAGAAAGGGTAACAAAAATGTTACATGAGAAACTAGACAAAGGGGGTGCTAAGTAAGCCCTCCAGAACCCTATTCACCAAGAGAAGGTATTCAAACCTTCGCAAAATCTAAGACTTCTCTGTGCCACTGCACTGAAGGTGTTTGTCACAATGTAAAGATGATGCCTATGGCGTTCGTCAGACTCCAAAGTAAACAAAAACACAGAAAACATAGAATTAGAAGTACAAAGTCCCACAGTTCAGCAAAAAGAGCTGGGGGTCTCTAAGGTGGGAGAAATCAAACACTAAAATGAAAATTCTCCCCAACAGTACCCCCAGAACACATTGACCTCAAGAAAACAGGTTGCGAAGCACCACTTGTCCAACACAAGACTCCTCCCTGGAATCCCTGCCGACAGCAGAATCTGGGCGCAGAACCATAGAAGCCACAGGCGGAAGAGGCCGTTTAATCTCATTGTGGCGTTTCGACAAAATGTCAGAAGAAACATCTCTTGGCAACAGATCTCTCAGACCCTGAGACATCAAGATTGGTGCACAAGTCCAAAGATCGTAGGGTGAGCAGGATGAAACGGTTGTGCAGTCCCCGGGACCAGCTTTGTGTGGAAGAAGGCCAACACCACCCTCCGTAGAGTGTGAGCTGATGTCTCCAAAGACCTCTTCCTCCTCCAACAGTACAGCAGGAGGAGAGACGGGATGGAGCCATGACGCTGGGAGGCCCAAAGGGGGTGGCAGGTACCCGAGGTGCCCTTGAGGGCATTGGTAGTAAAGAGATCTGGACGTAGCTGCCTCTCTGCTGAAGCCTCTTAGAAAGATGCCTAGCAAAGACGCACCGCGAGATGGTCGTGCGGGTGAACAAACCCAGCAGGGACTGACAGAGGCCTTAGTGGAAATGCTACCCTTGAGATAGCAGTCATGACCATAGAGATGGTGCCTGCAGTCATCGACTAGCCCATCAACGTGACAAAAACCAGAACAGCCAGCCTGTCAACGTAATCTTCAAAGATTTCTACAACGGTCTTGGTGTCGAAGAGGAAGCCTTCAGGGTTGTCAACAATCACACTGCTGACGATTAACAATGTTTTGCCGATCCAGACAGATTTGCTGCGCTTGTCGACGAGAAAGTCGGAACGCTAGACGACTTAGCATTTTTAGGCACCTTCAATTTGGAAGTACGAAGGAATTTGGAAGATGGAGTACGAGCTTTGGGCCTGCTTTTGGGACGGCTAGCCCTTGGAGAGGCAGTACTGCGCACAGATGCAGACTCAGAGGCCTTACCTTCCCCTCCTGCCATGCGGTCAATCTCCGATGGGGATCTTTATTCATCTTGGTGGAGAAATAAGAGCAGATGGGACATCCTTCCATATTGTGGCCCGAGTGCAGGTAGTAAATTCACTTCTGGTGGCGGTTCTGGATGAAGACATTCTTCTGAGCACATCTGGAACAGGCCTTGAAGAGGCTCTTCTCGGCCTCTGACCAGCCTCAGACATGGAGTGTGAACTAGGCCCTACACCAGTCTGGCCTCACACGATGCAACGATCTGACGGACAGTGGGATCAAGACCAACAACGGATCCCTGCTGCCGGCCAGTCACAACGGTGACTTGTGACATTTTGAAGAAAAATAAAAAAATGTAAAAAAGGATAAATACTGGAGAAAGTGGAGGAGCTTAACTAGAGTACTCCGAACACGAAAATGTGCGGTAAAAATCTGAAGATGGCCACGAGGTGTGGAGCTAAGGAGGACTAGTGTCATTGGTTGGGGAAGTATGACACAAAGGGACAGCAATAGGCTACACAAGCCACAACAGTTTTTAGCTCAACAATAAACAGCTTTATTTTACTGAGGATTCTCAGTCAGACGGGGAAAATTCATAGCATGTGAATCCATGCAGGCAAACCAATTGTGTTCTTATTGCAGGAGACTGTTCGAGAGGCCTACCAGCAGCAGGTTAACCAATTCTCCTGTAATGTCTTTGCACTGTTTGTAACAACTCGTGCCTCTACCAGTATTTAGCTTAGCTGTCTTTCGGGTCTCAAATAAAATAATTTAAATTAGGACAGGTTTCCAAAGATGTATCCCTAAATGTGGGCTTCACTAGTAGCAGACAGCATTTTAGGTGGAAAATATGGACATTTTCTACCTTCCAAATTATTACAGGATATTAAATTGCACTGATCGCCACTTAAGTCATCCACTAGGATCCTACATTCTATAAAGAGCCAACCAGTTACCATATACATATCTATATATTTCCCCCTCTCCATCCGTTACTGCTTACCCTTAATGTCCCAGGCAATGTTTCAAGAGTCGACTTGTGCACACCTGAAGTCCACACAACTAACACTATTGTAGTACAACTATTTACTAGTACTATCTTTGAGTACTAGTAAAGTGCCCTGATGGAACACTCCTGTATTGCTGCTACACCAAAGAATTGACATTCACAATTTGCACTCTTCTGAGCTACCAGAGCTAGGTTAACACAAATCACAAGCATCCCACCCAATTTATCAGTGTTCTTAATCCCAACAATTGCAATTAGTCTAAAAGTGTTTCACTCTTTTCAGACAAATGTCTGCATACAATCAGCAGGACACAACATGCGACCCCAGACAGGCTGAGGAGCAAGGAGTTCACTATGGTAGTGTGTTGGTGCATTCTGTTCTTGGAGACATTTGAATTTGAAAGAAGAATGTGGGAAGAAGGTATCCATTAGGCAGTGCAGAATGCGATGGCGACAGGTGTTAAAATCAGTTGCTGTTGCATAAAACAGACCCACCTCTTCCTTCATCTCGCAAATGAGCGCCTGGGGAAAAACTAGAGTAGTTCCTTATACTGATCTTGTTGCCTTACAGACAAGTCCTACCACCATGTCAAGAAAATACAATTACTTCAAAATAAGGCCGAACCAAAAGGACCAAACAAGATTTGGCTGTGGGTGGTTGAGGTCTCAAAGAAAGCTTCAAAATGTACCCTGCAAGAAATGTTTTGACCAGAAATAATTATTTTTACATCTCCTTTTATAAAGGAGAATTATTAAGTTTCTGTTTTGAAGATACAATACTTCAAAACCTATTTGAAGGAACAAAAGCAAAGTGTACTGGATAGTTATCAAAGCAGAGCCACATTATCAAATTAGCGTTCTTGCCCTTTTCTTGTGTTGATCATTTTGACAGAATCATGCCTTGCCAATTGAAGAAGCAAACAGTCCGTGCTCTCAGACAACAAATGAAAATAAAGCAAACCGTTGATGTCAAAAGCACAGTTTTCTGGGGTGGGAGTCATGTTCATCCACTCCGATTGGGGCAAGTGGGACAAACATTAAACAGCATCAACATTTCTAATCTTTTAAAATACTCTATGCATTTTTATGTACAGAAGAATCCACCCCTGAACAGAAATATTCTAATCCAGGCCCTCTAGCAGAGCCATTGCTTGAGAAAGCAATCTTTAAAGCAGGGGTTTGCAATCTTCGGCTCTTCAGATGTTTTGTACTACAACTCTGATCCTTTAACACAGACCATACAGGCTTGATCCTATGCCGTCTAAAAGATCTTGAGTAAAAGGCTGCAGAGCTATGCTTTAAAGTTACATGAAGTTGTAGCATGTGTTTTCTGATAAAATAATTTAAAGTAAAACAAGCAAGAAGTGTCACATCTGTGTTAAACACAGTATGCAATAGTTTGGCAAACCGGGTTCAAAAAGGTGGTCTTTAAGTGTTTACAAGCGTGCTCCCTTCTAAAGGGACATCAATACATGTTTGAGGTCTGTACGAATGCAAATGTCTTGGTACTCACCATCAACTGCTTGTCTGTAATTTGAAGGACGTCGACAAGCTCCTCTATCAGACCATTGTACAGTATGCTGTTGGCAGACTCCTGAAGGGCGTTGGAGTATACTGAAAAGGAAAGAGAATATTCAAGCAGAACTTAAAAAGCTCAAGCATTATAATGTTGCGCAAATCACAAACTATAGAGAGGGAAAAATTCGCAAATCCCAAACTATAGAGAAGAAAAATTACTTGTGATCTTTGCTCACCATTGTGGGTGTCTTAATTAAAATCCACAGAATACCTTTTCGCACAAATTCAAATAAAAATGTACTTAATGGGCAATTTAGGTACTGAAGCCTTTTCCTAGACTCCGTTAGGGATTAACACAAATTTTATAGGGTGCCTTTGTAAAATGCAGACTCTGCAAGGTGTATGTATGGGTCGATAAGCCATCAAATCTATAATCTCAAGGAGGTACTGATGAGGAAAAGGTGGCACATAGCATAATAACAAGGGAATGCCCAAACCATATAATACATAAGTCAGCATTCCTATTTTGTGGATTCTTTGATCATCAAGGCTCTTCACCCGTTTGCACCCTGTTCCCTCACCCCCCCCTCCCCCCCGACCCATTGTTTTTTTTCTCCAATTTTCTTTTTAAACATTGACTTTCGTTGGCCAGAGGAACTTCTCATTAAAACCCCCTGCCATTACAACTTGTTTTGGTCTGCCCAAACACCAGTTTTAGGGAGTAGGCTGGTGGCAGCTAAACTTTAGTTTTGGGTTCCCAAAAGTTGCAAGCCATTTTCCATCATTGTTACACAAAATAACATTTTTGATAGCCATTGGATACCAATGTTTTTTGTTTTTTTAAATCCTGCTCTGCCATTTTGGGTTTTAAGGGTTCCTTTGTTCAGTATAACCACAGGGTGTCTTAAAATAGCCACTCTGACCACAAAGGATCTTTGTGAATCCACAATGGCAGGCTAAATATTCGTCCAAACTGTTTTATACCAGTAGAGGTGCCTGGACGCTATACCTGTGTGGTGGCTCCTATCGTGGCAGCTTTGGGTAAGAGGCAGTGTCAGTGACCACTCAGATGTCATGTGACTTTGGCCCCAGCACTCTTTAGTGACTGGGTGGCCAACATTTGGCTTTGTTCAAAGGTATTTCGGCTTTGTCCTGCACCCCTGCTGTGCTCTTGTTGCTTTGCTTCTGGAACTTGCTGGAGGCAGCAGTTCTGACCTGCTGAAGGAGATTTTCAGCATTTACTGCAGTATTTAAAACCCTCCACTTGGCAAAACTTCAATGCAGTGGCTTGGGCATACCTGGTTTGGATTTGTGTGCATCTGGAGGTTGAATCCAGGACTCCTAAAGACTTATTGACTTCCCACATATGCTGGTTTAAGCCCTCCTTGGTTGAACAGTTTTCTTGGCCGTTTACTACTGCATCCTGCAGTTTCCACCAGAATCTTCTGCTTGGCTTTGTCGCTGCGGGTGACCTGAGGGTTGAGAGACTTCACCATCCGGCCAATCTAGGTGCTACAGGCTGTTCCCATGCTAGGATTGGTTGCTGCTGTGTTGCCCTCATTCTGTCCACCAAGCTATAGGGAGCCATCTCCACAGGTCCCCACATCTTTCTGGAGTCTTCCTGGTCAAGTAATCCACTTCAGCCTTTTAGGTTGACGTTGGAAACCCGTCTTTTTCCCTTGGAAGCCTGGATTGTTGCAGGCTCAGGGTGCAAGCCCCTGGGTACTGAATCCAGGAAACCTCATTTTACTGACCGGATGTTGTGCTGCTGGAGCCATTTTCGCATTAACTACTTCGTAGTTGGGTGGGCTAGTATTTGTGATACTACCTCTCAGTGGTCAAGATTCTTTGGCAAATTGTCCAACACATTACCCATAGATGTCTACTGGGAGGTGGGGTATCCACCTGCTCTGCTGCTTCCTTCTCTGGAGCTTGTCTGTCCAACCACCTTTGGAACACTTTTAGGGGTCTCCTGTGGCCATCGCATGGGTAGTTCGCAGCAAAATGCGCACTTGGTCGGGTAGAACTAATCAACCTCCACTTAAGCAAATGGCCCATTGTCTTTCCTCCAAATATTTCTTATAGAACTTCGAACCTACACTGGAATTCTAAAATTGACTGGGGAACTCGCATGCCCCAGACATTTTTATTGGATACACAAGGGGTTTAGAAATAGATGTGAGGGAGGTATGCTCTGCATTTCTCCAAATGCAACGGATTTTTAAAAAACTGTAGCTAATCTTAGCGACAATACATATTTTTTCTGAAATGTATTGCTACAGTAACCGTTTCCAAAATGCTCTATTAATTCTTGGAAGTCTTTGGTTTGAAACTGTTCCTTACTCTATGGCGCTGATGTATTGTGTGCATTTGCATTAACTGATTTTTTAGGGGGCACAGATAAATGTGGATTATTGCTGTAGACCCAATGGATGTCGACTAAATCTACATCTTATCTCCCATACAGCTTTATGTGTTAGGTGTCGACCCACACGACTATGGACTTCGACATACATGGGGTGGGCGTCTCTAGGACACTTAAATTGTGCAGGCCCATTGGGGCTCTATTGATATGAGTGGAGAAAATGTTGCATAAAGATTGTGTTTAGGCGTCATATGTGGGCTTCACATTTTTTCCTTTTTTAAAAATGGTCCTGGACTTTTGCCAATTTTCGGGAAGTAAACAATGGAGTTATTTAAGTATTGTCTAGGTATTTTAATTTGCTAATCTGTTTAAAAACTTTTGCCATCCATGGTCACTTGTTGCAAGACTGGATCGAAAAGGATCCATGCAGTGGGGATGTTAACCTGCTCATTTCAATTGCTGCCTGAGGCGAGAACTGTTGATGTGGTTATAGGAATGTTTAATCTCCCCAGTGAGTGGGCTGAGGAATAGGTCTAAAGACTTATCAGTTAGTTTTTCCCCATTGTGATTTAGGATGGTTTTTCTATTTTGTCTGGATGACATTCCTATGAAGATGGTGTAAAACAAAATAAGTTCAGCAAATCAGTGGCGATTCACCTTTTTGAATGATCTTTAAAGAACATTTGCACTTGGTAAAAATCAACAGCAACATAAAAGACAGTACAAAAGCCGAACACTTTATTTCACTTTAAACTTAGTGGCAAAGGCTGCACACCGAGCAGGAATGCATTGTTAGCAAGGCAACACATTCTGCATCTCTCTTAGTCTACAATACTCAGCCAAGTACCTTTAAAAGTCACTTTTATGGTGTTATAAAGTTAGTAACACTTCCCTACATGGATCAAAAAGACAAATTCAAAGGGCAGAGCCATGGTTCTAGGATGCAGCCTGTTAAGTACTTGTCTGCACCTGTGTGTGGGGGGAGGGGGGACAGAAGCAACCAACCCCAGGGGACGGCAGAAGAGATCTCCTTGAAGAGCCGCAGCTACAGACCCAGATAACCAGAACAATGCCAATTGCAAAACCACAGAGGGGGCAAAATGCAATGCCCCAAGAGACCCCTAGAGGAGAATAGGAATATGCCAGAACCGCAAAACCTGAGGTGCAGTCCTTGGAGGGTGCAGATGATCAAGTACTTGTGGCACAAGTACCTGAAGGTTTGTTTTGAAGATTGCACAAGAACCAGATTAATACAGAACTTCTTACAGGGCTGGGACAAGGATCTGGTAGAGGGACTTGAATCACAGAACAGCAATGGCCCACACTTAGGACAGATATTCCGAGCTACCACTGTGTGGGGGTTTCAGAGAGGATTATTTATTGGTCACAAAGTCTTTTCACACTTGGGCATACCAAACTCCATGGGTAGCACCGGCTGAGCACAGTCAGACTTACGAGATCCAGGGTTTGGTACAATCAACACAGCAAAAAAAATGCACTCTTTAGGCCAAGAACACATGCAGGTCAACCCCAAGAACACCATTTAATACACATATCCATATATACATAAGGTAGCCGCAAAAGGGGACTACACAACACTTCACACTAATAAAAGGTTATCAACATCTAAGCCGAGCAATAGTGGAGAGGAGAGAAAGTAATCGGACAATAGAAAACAACCGGTCTGCTCATTATAAAAACATTGTTTAATGAGCAGTCCTTCCGTCACCAGGTAAGTTTGTTCGTGTTCTTAAAGTGCAGTCCACAGTTAAGGAATGGGTTTAGGAAGTCACCCTGAACAAACCAACAGGTAAGTAGTTTTCAAAATAAAAGCACCAATGTTACAAATGGGTTTCAAAAATGCGGGGTACACCTAGGGGAGAATCCTAGACCAGAACTCCATTCCCCCCACCCCCACCCTCATCAGAAGGTAAGTGATGTTTAGGGAGTGGACATTGTACTCGGCGAGGGAGGCAAAGAATGTAATGTCCACTGTGCTCCCCCCGCTCCCTTGCTTAGATTCTGGAATTCATCACCCCCAGACAAAATAGAATCTCAGGGGGCAGTCCCCTACACCATTGTAGCTGTTGCAGAAGGTTCAGCATGGGGTTGCAAAGGCCATAGCAGAAATATGTGTTTGGTTTGGGCTAGGCAGTGGTTCCGTGATGGTATACCCAAACCTTGGACGGTTTCTCCTGTGATGGAGGCACCCCCCTCGCCCCTGGACAGACTGCACTGGCAGCCTGTATGAACTGACCAGATGCTAAAAAAGTGTGTTGAAAATGGGAGTGAGGCTAAGAAGTCCTTGTCCACCTTAAAAGCAGACAGAAAACCAAAACAATCCAATATGCTGAAAGTTCCATTGCAGTAAATACATTTGAAGACAAAAATAAATTTCAAACAGACTAAAGAATACAAGATTACAACATCGTAGCAGGGAACCCCACCAGACAGGAGCAGAAACAAAAATGAAAAAGTAATTCAGAAGACTTGGGAAATAGATCAAATGGATCGGTGAAGCTCAGGGTTGGGGGTTGGGGTTGTTTGAGGCACACATGGTCAGCCAGTCAACAAAAACATCGGTACCATGACTAGGCTACAGTTGGGGCACAAGACAGCACAAGACGGTGGTGAACCAACATTTCTGGGCAAGAGATTGCCTCTACCTTGAGGTGCATGGTCCAATAGGATTGGACAGAACAGCAACTCCAACAGCACCAAACCATCCCTGCATTGGACAGCCCATCCAGCGAGCAAGGTGAACTCGGAAGATGGATGTTGAACAGCAAAGGTAGGAAATCCAACTAAGAGATACCACAACTAAGAAAGGACAAACCTGGACTTCAATAATCAGCTGCCCATGTTTGTGGCAAATCCTCCAGAAATTCAGGTAATCTCCCCTAGGAATGGCACATTCGCTCATGGGCTGGCTTAAGCCAGCAATCTGTTAGAGAAGCAGAGAACCCCACCAGACAGTAGCAGAAACAAAAATGAAAAAGTCATTCAGAAGACTTGGGAAATAGATCAAATGGATCGGTGAAGCTCAGGGTTGGGGGTTGGGTAGGATAGTGAGGGAGTAGGATAGTGAGAGGAGTGGTGTTCTATTGGCAGCTTCAGCTCGGTATACACCAGATACTGAGCTTTGGTGCAGGTATTGGATCGGTGTCAGTCCGCGTGTGCTGTTGCTCCGGCTTATGTGGTGTTGCAGTGTTGTGAAGTGCGGCCGGCTTGTGGTGCAAGAGATGGTTGTGTGAGTTTGAGTGAGATAAGTATGCAGAGTTTGAGGTTATATTGGTTACTGGGTTACCTGACCTTTAGCATGCTAACATTCACAGATTTTGCCGAGTGTGGCACTTGTTGGCCTTCACATTTATCTAGAAGCGGCGCAGGCCTATGTTCAGAGTTCTATCTAGGAGTGGGCATGGTAACATTCACAATCTTACCTAGGAGCGGCGCAGGCTGGTGTTCACAGTTCTAAGTGTGGCACATGCTAACCTTCAAGTTTCATCTGGGCGCGGGCATGCTATCCTTCAATCAAAACTAGATGCGACGCAGGCTAATGTTCACAATTCTAAGTGTGGACATGCCAATATTCACAATTCCATCTAGATGCGACGCAGGCTAATGTTCACAATTCTAAGTGTGGACATGCTAATATTCACAAACACACCACTCATGATTTTACACACAATACTGATGTACGTGTTGCTACCTAGGTTCCGAGTGATTGCAGACTGCCCCCCCGACAGGGCGTGTTAAAGCTGGCAACTGAAGATGCATGCTCCCCAATTTATTGGGTTGGGGCACAAGGATCAAAGTGTCCCGAGCGCTAAGAGGCCAACCTTTCTTGCCATCTTATACCCCACCTCCCCCATGGCTTCAGATCTTACAAATTAGGCAAAGCTATATGGTATGAGAATCCAAAAATCAAACTATACAAAGAGCATGATCATACTCTGTCCACCTGCACGCCAGAGTGGGCGAAGTGCGCCGAGAAGGAGAGCATGTAGTTTAAAGTACATGCCAGGGGGTTCGATTTTCTTGGAGTCTGCCCAGTGGCAGAGCCTGGTCCATTTACTTTTATACTGGGCCCTGGTAGCCTGGCTCCTTGCGCCCTGTACGATTTCCAGATTAGCCTGAGAGAGGCTGAGGTGCCTAAGCGTTACCTGCGCAGGAACCACGCTGTGAGGGCTAGTTCCTGTGGAACAGGGTGGATGTCCCTGCTCCCCTGCTGCACCAGAATATGTGCTGGTCCCGTCGGAAGGTGAATGGGTGCCATCGGAGAGGTTGAGCAGCTCCAAGAACCAGGGTCTGCCCGGCCACCTTGGAGCTATTAGAAAGAGGTTGAGCTGGCGAGACTCCTTGATCTTGCAAATCACTCTGAATCAGCAGAGTGGGCGGGAAGGCGTATGCTGTCATGCCGTTCCACTGAATCCGAAATGCGTCGCCCAGAGAGCCAGGGCCCTGTCAGGATGTGAACTGGGGCACTTCTTGTTGTGCCAGGTGGCAAAGAGATCCACCGACCCAATCTATTGAAGATCTCCTGAATAACGAGGTTGTTTAGCTGCTACTCTTAATTGTCCACTCCCAACCTGCTGAGCCTGTCCGCCTCCAGGTTGGATTCCCCCGGAAGGTGGACTGCTGTGAGAGGTTTTCCAGGGCCCACTCCCACATGCCGATTGCCAGTCTACACAGTGGCGGGGATCTGGTGCCTTCCTGCTTGTTGACATAGCACATGCTGGTAGAGTGTCTGGATGAGGACAACCTTGACACAGAGGTGGAAAATGCTGATGGCGTTCAGCTCCAACCAATTGATGAGGTACTCCTGCTTTTGTCGAGTCCAGGTGCCGTGGCCTGAGAGATCGTCCAGGGTGGCTCCCCAGACAGAGCGAGGAGTCCGTGGTGATGGTGACCTGTGGGGGAGGAGGTGGGCGGAAGGTTTTGCCTGTCCGTATGTTGCAGTCCATGGACCTCCATGTGAGGTCCTCCAGGTGGAGAGATGGAGGAATGTTGACCATCTCGGATTGAGCGCACTGCTCCTGGTTGCATGAGGCTGCAAAATGCAGCTGAATCCTCATCCGCAGTCTCGAGTGTGGGACGGCTAGTAGGCCTGCAGCCAAGAGACCCAGGAGATGCTGGTAACACCATGCCAAGGTCACTTCTCTGCTGAGGAAGTGGGTGGTGGCCACGCTCTTGTCCTCCGACGGAAACACCTTCTCGGAGCACGTGTCCCAGATGAGGCTCAAGAATGTCAGTCTCTGCGTGGGCTGCAGCTGCGACTACTTGCGATTGAGCAAAAAGGCCAGATCGTGCAGTCTGTTCATAGGGGCACGGGAAGAGTGGTGAACCGCTTCCGGAGATGTAGCCCTGACGAGCCAGTCGTCAAGGTATGGGTAGGTGGAGGACTTGTGCTGTGAGGAGGGCAGCCACATTATTCATGAGTCTGGTAAAGACCCTGGGGGTCGAGTTGAGGCCAAAAGGAACTACCTTGTATTGAAAATGGTAGCCCATGATCCTGAACTGTAGGAAAGAACGATGGGGCTGCCAAATTGGGACGTGTAGGTATGCGTCCTTCAGATCCAGGGAGCCCATCCAGTCTCCCCTGCACAATGTCTCTGCTAAGCTGGAGTAACCATCTTGAATTTTTTTTTGAGAGGTTGAGGGTTTAAAGGTCCAGCACAACTCTCAGGCCCAGCCTGGTTCTTTCTGTGAATGGCGGAAATCTTCGAGTAAAAGCCCAAGACTTCCTCCACAGCCTAGCTCTCTACGAGCTACTGAACCTGCGCCAGAAGAGTTGCTGTCCCAACTTGACGGAGTGGAGGAAGGAAGGAAGGAGAGGCTGGGATGGGTAGACTGTACCCCGTGGATACTACGGAGAGGATCCAAGGGTCCACGAAATTCTGGCACCAGAAATGTGCATGGAGAGCAAGCGTACCCCCCAGTGAATACATGTAGATCCGGAGGGGGCGTGTCATGCCTTCTTTCCCTCGGAGGCTGTCACGGAAAAGGGGGGACTGGAAATAGCCCTTACTCCCCCCACAGCCCCTTTTGGTTTCTTGCACCAATTTGGAGTCAGTGAAGGGTCCGGCTACCTGGATCTCCTCCCTGGATCTCCTCCCTGGAAGCCACAGAACCCTCCGTATGTACGCCCCTTGTCGGAGCGCTGCTGTGACTGGGTGTACAATTTGGGTGTGATCTTTGTCAAGATGGATAAAGACTTGCAGTTTGTGAGTTGTTTCTTTTTGTCCAGCGCCTCGTCTGTGGTGGAGATGAAGAGGTCGAACACCCCCTCCTGATCCCCCCCACACCCCTCAAACGGCAGGTCTGATATATGTTCCCGGGTTGAATTTTGTAGCAGAGCCAGGCTGTCCTCAGGTCTGTGGCGATACAGATGGCACGGCCAGAGGTGTCACTATGGGCCACGGTGGATTCCATGAGGTCCTGCACCACCAGCTTGGCCTCCGCCAGTCCCGCCTTGAAACGTGATTGGCTCTGCGCAGGTAGTTCCAGGAGGAAGTCTGCAATTTCCCGCCATAATCTTTGGTTAGCGGCAGCCAGCATGGCATTGGAGTTGCCCTGGTGAAGATGCAAGGACGCGTTGGAATATAGCTTCTTCCTGTACGCCTCCAAGATCTCCTTGCCTAGCAGCATCGCCGAGGAGGCTGAGGACGACTGAGCTTGGAGTATAGTGATGCCAAAGCGATCACCAAGGAGTGCGGCTGAGGATGGGCCGATAGCAAGAGTGTGTCCGCCTCCATCTGCCTGTACTCTCGTCCAGGTGTCGATTGACCGGCTGTACAGAGTGGGGTTTGAGCCAACCCTTTTTGGCCAGGGAGACTACATCTGTCTGCAGTGGAATTCCCGTTTTGACAGAGGGGCGTCTCGTGAGGACCTCAGCAAGCACCCCCTCTGCCGGTTGCTCGACCTTGGGTTGAGGTAGGCCCAGACACTCCGCCAGCCCTGCAAGACATTCGTGGAAGGCCTTGGGTGACGAGGGCGTGTCAGAGTCCTCTTCCTCCTCCGGGTCAGGAGGATTCTGCATAGGTGGGGGAGTAGCGGGCGCTGAAGGCTGGGTACAGGGACCGGAGGCAGGTACAGAACCACCTGAGGAATCGGCTAGGGGTCCGGAGGCAGAGGCTGCGCCGGGGCAGGAGCCTGTGGTGCCGGAAGTATTGGAGGGAGGACGTCCATGATGGCATCCCGGAGAATAAACACCATCCGAGGGGACTTCATGAGCCCGAGGAACCTCTCAAAGAACCTGTCTTCACAGGCCGGAAGCGTGGTAGGGATACTGACAGGGTAGCGGGAGGCTGCTAGAGCCGCTGCATACCCTGCCCGTAGGGGCGCAGCAGGAACCTGCCATGCACAAATGAAGGATGGGCTGTAGGCCACATACCTGGTTGAGGCCAGTCCCACCTTGACACTCGTTCCTCGCCGAACTCCTGGAATGGTGTTGGACGGGCGACGAGGTCTGGTGTGGCGGCCATTTTTGTCGAGCTGCCTGCCACATGCATGTGTCGTTTTGCTCGGCTCGCTGGGCCCAGCCTCCTCCAAGACTCGAGAGTGGATTGCGAGGCCTACCCTGCCCTTTGGACCTAGACCTGGTAGGTGAAACACCCTCGGCCCAGGGGCCGGTAGGGCCATGTTTAGGCACCCCCTCAGACGTATTGCCAGTACTAGGGCGTGACCCCTCGGTGAAGACCCGGTAAAAGAACCTTCCGGCCCCTCAACACTGTCACCAGGAGGATCTGGGCATCCCTCAGCCTGTAGGCTGAGCAGCCACGGTGCACGTGCTGGTACAAGGACCTGCGCGGTCCCTCCCGCATGGGCAAGTACTTTGGAAGGTGTCTCCCTTGCAGGGTGCGATGGAAAATGGAGGCCCTACCTTGGGCCTGGATCGATGTTTCACGAAGTTCTTGAGGTCCTCTGGAGGCGACTTCTGTAAGAGCTCTCTCCACCTGGCAAGTCTGTTCTTCAGCGACCTCGAAGACAGGGCGTTGCACGCTGTACAAACTTACCAACTGTGGTCTGGACCAAGGCAGCGTAGGCAGAGGGCGTGGGAGTCTGAAGTTGCTAAGAGCCCGGAGGATGGATACCTCCTGAACCCTGCGGAAGTTGACATGTGCCGGGGAGGACCGTGACGCCTGAAGACCGAGTACCTGAATGAAAAAAAAGACAAAAAAGACGCAGTATGCGCGCATGGAATTACATGGCTGAAACTAAACCCAGGAGCACTAGTGAATTTGGCCCGTTCCGGTTGACGCAGAAAAGCAGACTGAGGTGTGGCGCCGGAGGGCAGAGTCAGGGCAGCACATGATCCCAGGGTCGCACCCCTGCGCGCCTCTAAATTTAAAGGGGAAGGTTTTTTTCTGGCAAAAAAGGTTCCGTCTCGTCCCCTGGAAGGGATGCCCATGCAGTATAGAGGAAATGGGACGGGACGAAAGAGTATATATATTGCATTTACACAAGGAATGTCTTAAAATACTTAGATCGCTTAACCAACACACACATGAACACTTCTAAATACTTTTCAAGCGCCACTACTTAGTTGGTATTGGCTCGCAGTACAATTGTTACAGAGTTGACACCAATGACAATTCTGCCATATTATCAGTACGACCGTGCATAAAGATATATGGTAATTGTATTTAGTTAGCAAAACCACATAAAACAAAGTCTTTCAAGAAGGAAAAAGCTTGGTTAGTCATGCAGTGGCAGAGCTTAAAATTCTAGAGCAAACTAAAGCTTTTAAAGCCTGATCCCCAACTATTCAAAAGTCAGTTCGGAGAGGGCTCAAAGTTTTACGAAGCAGCAGAATATCAGAACTTCCTGTGGATACTTTCAATCTCTATGACAAGATACTAGAATAGTTAACAACGATGGAGACCCTGTTGGTGTTCCTGGCCGTGCTGCCTGCACTACTGCCCAGAGTCCGCTCCGAGCACATGGAGCACAAAGGAAGATCCCCACATCACAGATGCACACTAGGTAAGCCAATCAGGGCTCCATGCGCTTTAAAGCGTGCCAGATGCCAGTGTTTACATCTCCCTTCTCGACTGCCGAGTTCAACAAAAAAAGGCAATTTTAATGTGCACATGCGATTATTATTGCAAAATCTGCTGCCATCTGTAACATTTTCCTTGATTTAACCGCATTGCTGCTGCAGCAGATTTAAAGCTGCATTTCTACTGAGATGGGCACTTAATGTCGCCGACGCGGCTCCTACCGCCTGACTTCCTGGTTCCTCCAACGTTGCCGCCGTGATTCGCCACCTGGAGCCTAAAAGGAACCGATCTGAAACGGGCAGGCGGACGCCGGCACCACCCATAAGGCCCACACTCCAGGCCCCGTTTGCCTCTGTTCGCTGAGGCGAGCCGTGACTGTCACCCCTCCGAGGAGTATCTACATTTCTTTGCTGCCTGTCTCCAGCGACCAATGCCACATACGCAGGCGATTACTCCGCTCTGCCTTTCAAGACTTAACAGACACTCACTTATCGCGAGCTTATACTAGAACTGGAGCAGCTTTAAGTATTTCTGCTCTTACCCAGTCTCTCCAAGCACCCTGCCATCTTCGGCACATAGCATACACCCTTATTGTACAGCCGCTGCATTCCTATCCCCTGCCTCAGCCAACTGTCCTTTGACACCGTTACTCAACATATGTACTGCCCCAGTGTACATGTCTGACCACATACCTGTATTGCCCCGCCCGTTACTCAGCACACTGCGCATGCCTCCCACCATCGGTTTACTGCATCGTTGAGAATATGGGTGCTATGCAGACAAATAACAGATCTAGCTTTGTTAGCTGGCTGTACCGCAGGTGAACCACCTATTGTGCACTAGTGAACTAGCATACCCCATTGAAGCAAACTAGCATAATGTGCCCTTGTGAACTAGCATACTATACCTTCGCTTTCATGGCAGCCTTCTGCAGAACGACACTAACAATGGCAACCATCCTGCCATTATTTAACTATCACCCCGTCCCACTTCCTTCTTAGACTAAAACTACCACCGCCTACACAACTTCCCCTTACGCACGTGGAGACCGTGGTTCGTGAGGACCCTAAACAGGTCCTCGCACCCAGCTCTCCTCTTAGCCCTATAGAATGATTCCCTGGTTTGCTTCACCGCCTACACCCTGGATCCCATGCCCAGTGAAAGACAGAAACCAGAGACTCTGCTCCCGACTCACTCCCTGCAGGTCATTCTAGAAAAGACCACCAATCCTTATCTCCAATCCCGTCACCAGCTAGCCTAATCCAGTTAAAACCCTAAAAGCAACTCACAGCATAGCTGAACGCCCTACCATCAGAGGCACTCATCATTGCCTAGTCCTTAGTCGCCCGTGCACTCGACATTGCAGACCGTATCTCATCTAACGACCACTTCTTGGCCATTACTGAAACCTGGCTGCATCAGGCAACAGGGACGGCACTATCCTTAGCCATACCAGACGGCTACACAATAAGGAATGATAGAGACACAGGTAAAGTAGCATTCAAAGCTAAAACCTCCGTAGGCCTCAAGAGCCACAGAGTCTGCCAGCCTCCCTTCTTCGCAACTTCTAACAGTTAAGGTCCCACTCTCAGCGTCCCAAACAATCCTCATGCACCTTATCTACAGGCCTCCAGATCACATCTATTTCGAAGAAGACATTTCTGACCTAACAAGCCAGGATCTCAAATCATCCTGCTTGGCGACTTTAACTTGGGCCTTGGCGATCCCAATGACTCAAATGCCTTATCACTGGAAAACAATCACCCAACTCGGTTTCAACCATCTCGTCACAGCACCGACCATAATAAAGGCAGAACCTAGGACTGGTTGGCCGATCACAATTGTGCTACCACCATCCTCCAAAACAAACCAACTGCTTAGTCACACCACCATGTCATCTTCTCCATCCAAGGGAATGCTCTGACCAGCACTACGCCAACTACAGCTCCGCAAACACTTGCCAGAAACAATCGTAACATAACGCTGCAAAGCCTACGCCCACTCATCCATAATATCCTTGTCCCTGCAAACTCCATAGACTTAGATGCAAATAAACTTGTCAACCTCTACAACAAAACGCGCGAGGCAGCAGTAGATAGCATCGCACCCATTAAACTTACCAAAGCTAAACCAGTAGCCCATCTTAACAAATGGTTTACCCCTGAAATGAAAATTCTTGAGAACGTCAAAAGTGTGGCAGAATCCACCTGGAGAAAAACACCCAACTCCTCTAACAAAGCTCTCTTCTCTGCAGCTGCTTCCACTTACAAAACAGCCATCCTCACCGCTAAGAAAGAAACATATGGCCATAGAATCGTCAAGGCCAAATCTAGAACGAAAGAGCTCAATATCCTTAGGGAACTTGAGTCACCCTCCACACCTGTGGAATCTTGTGTGAAAGACGCAGACTGGTGCGCAAAACTTCAAAAAGTGTTGGCAAACAAAATTGCCTTGCTTCAATCCAGAATCGAGCAAAAAAAAAAAAACAACTTGGCAAAAATGCAAATACCGCCTCCCCACCCCCGTCCCACAAAACCCCTACATGCCCACACTTCTCTCCGGTTTCAGCCACAGAAGTAGAAAAGATCATCAAAGGCCTCAAGCTGTCCAGGTGCCAAGGGGATTTATGCACAGCCACAATCATTCAGGAAGGCGCCAACGTCTTGGTACTTTTCATAACGGCCATAATCAACTCTTCGTTCGAAACTAGCTCAGTACCCAATAGCCTTAAAGAGGCCTGGGTCATGCCCCTTTTTAAAAAAAACAATCTAGACCCCAACAATCCCACCAACTACAGGCCCATTACCACCGTTGCCTACATCCTAAAGATCTTAGATAGGTTGGCCTATCTACAAATCCAGAAACCTATGGAGGACAACTTATTGGGCCTCAGACAATCGGGCTTTAGGCCAAAACACAGAACAGAAACAGCCCTTCTGGACCTTAAAATCCAAATGGACGAGGCCAAGGAAAATGGTAAATTAGCCATACTCCTGCTACTTGACCTTTCAGCAGCATTCGACCTTGTTGACCACCGGATCCTCACCGAACATTTGGCGTCAGCTGCTGCCTTCTCTAGCGAGGCCTCCGCTTGGGTACAATCCTTCCTTTCCAATCGCACCACAAGGGTCTTCTCACTGTCGGCATCAGCTGACCCTATCCCCATCTATTGCGGCGCCCCGCAAGGATCGTACGTATCGCCAACCTTCTAATATTTTTACAAAGCTCCTGTTTGACCGTCTCGACAACCTGGGTGTCGCATACGAATTATGCTGATGACTCAGGTTCTCATCACACCATCAGGATGCTACGAAGAAGACTCGGAGATCCAGGCTTGGATGGTAGACCACAGCTTATGTCTTAACGAGAAAACCAAGCTGTTGCTCGGCGGCTCCCAACCACGACTAAACAAATTAGACCCATGATCAGCATCTATCAACATTGATGGAAACCTGATCAAAATGGACAAAGAAATCAAAACATTAGGGGTATACTTGGACTCTCCTCTCTCGTTAAAAAAGCAAGTGAATGCCCCTGCATCCTCTACGGCTTACACAAACAAGCTGATCAATGCATGCAAGTCATTCCTCTCGCCCAATAGCTGCATTACTCTAGCTAGAGCACTAGTGCTCTCCAAAATGGACCACAACACCCTCTTCCTAGACACATCTGAGCGCAACCTGAACAAACTCCAGGTTCTTCAGAACAATGCCGTAAGAGCTGCATTGAGCATTCCTCGATCCTCCCACATCTCCAGCTTCAGACAGGATGCCCACTGGCTCCCAGTACGAGACAGAATAACCCTCAGATCTCTTATCATCCATAAGTGTATCGAACACTGCTCCCAAGTACTTGGCAGTTAAATTTAACAAATGCCAAGCAGCTAGACAAAGCAGAACCTTGTACTCTCATTGCCTCTACATTTCTACATTCCCAAAGTCAACTTACAAAAAGCGGGTGGTTCTAGCTTCCCGGTCCGAGCTGCCAAACAATGGAACCCTTTACCCCTTAACCTCAGAATGGAATAATCCTTCTGGTCCTTTAGAGCTAATATTAAGACCTGGCTAGCTAACAAGAAGTGCTTAACGTCTGCTTAATTTGTCTCTACTTTATCTCACATTGTACTGTACCTCATTGTGTATCAACCCTGTGACCATCATGTAACCCTGGTCCTCCACACTTATTGTTTTTCTTGTCATTGTCGCTGTCTACTGTGAAAATGCATGCAACTTGTTGAACTTGCTTTAAGTCTCTGGCACCCAGTTACCTCACAGTATAAAGAAACTAAACTAAAGGACTACAAAAGGGACACAAGCTTGACAGCTTGGGTATGAAGTGTGAATGGACACACTGGACACCTCTTTGTGCACTCCAACAATCTGGAGCGACTTCTTGGTTTAAGGTAAACAATACCATTTTACCCCCACGGTGCATTAGGTTAGAAGAAATGTTTGTGGCTGGATTCTCCTATGTGCAGCAGAGACTGACCCAGTGTCCACATTCCTTGGTCTGGTGATGAAAGGAAAGACTCTGAATGGGATATCTCAGCAGCAGTCTCAAGTGAGAGGACACTTGGCACGGATCTCGTCGCCTTCTCTGTCCAGTCTGGTTTTCGCGCCTTTTCTGCAGCACCAACAGAGGAAGGTCTTCGCCCGTCAATCATCTTCGATTCATTAACTCTGGTGCGGGGACTTGCATGAGTCAGATCGGGTCTCTTGAGGTTCACCAGTAGCTCAGCAAAGACTTGGACGGATTTGGCCTTTCAAAGACAATGCACTGAAATTGGGTCGAGGTCTGCTGGTATTTGCGGTCTGCAGCTCTGGAAAGGCATAGCCCCTTGGCAGATTGCTCCAATTGTAGTTAATCTCAGGGCTGGTTGGTACCACCACCAGCCAAAGGGAAGGAAGACCTCTTCAGAGCTCCTCTGTAGAGTAGAAAACGGGTCAGGACAGTAGTGTTTGTTTCACATTGAAGCAACAGGTCTGCAGGCGTCTCTGCGTCCCCTGCACACTTTTTAAATGGCCAAAGCCTAAAATGGTATTTATGAGGTCTAGTGTCAGAATCCCCATCCAGGATGGAGGGAGATGTCTAGACCGTCCTGTAACTTCAAGGCAATATGGGAAATTAATTCAGGAATTTGTTTAGTTGCCTCATAGCATGAAGTACATTTCAAATATAGCAAATATTCAATTTGACAAGTTATGTATTGTAAAAAACAATACATTTCTTTATTAGTTGTAAATAGCCCAACGTGTTGAGTCAGAATCACTCATCAGGAGCATACATTCATTTTCCTTCAATTTCTATAAAGGAAAATACATTTTATATAACCATTAGATGTCTAACAAAAGTAAAGATCAATTTGCTACAGTTTTAACTGTATGTAAACCTTATTTCAAAAATTCTACTATCTCTAGAAAAATAGCAAACAATTCATATTAGCAACTCATCGTCATCTCATAGGAAGTTCCAAAAAATTACAATACATATATAGCATACAATCAACAATGTGTCTATAATGTTAATCTATTTGATCCTCAGCTATACACTAGTCTTGTGAATTAGTTTGTGGTGGTCATATTGTTGAATTTTAGCAGCAAAAAACGTTCTCCCATTACTGTGGATGTATGTTTTAGACAAGCTTTGCTTATTAATTATAAGTGGGTAAGTGAGAAGCCCAAGTTGGTGTACTTATATATAAATCCTTACCCATTGATCACTGGGGGTATTCTTCTATTTCCAACCTAGCAATATAAGGATCACTGTCTCGAGTATATTTGCAGCTTGTATGCCGTGGTACAGTGGGACTTATTTAAGTTTATAGAAGTGCCTGTGGAAACATATTACTGGTTGGTGCCCATGTACATTGTGGTCAAAATAGAAACCAAATTATATTTTGGGGCGGATTGGGAACTTACCAAAGACTGGTGTTCAGTATCCTGTCTAGGGTTCATTTGGAAGAGAAGCCATCAGATTTCTAATCTTTCAACTCACCAAGTAGAGATCTGAATGTAGCACCAAGTGGTGGTGGGTAATTCTGCCAGAACTACTCGAGAATCCAGTACCGGTTTTCTGAAACAATGGTAAGTAAAAATATTGTAATTTCAATTAATAAAACAAGGGGGTTCTAACTTCTAATACTACTCAAGGTAACGTACTTGTTTTGTATGTCCCATATAGAACAATGAGGTAGACAATTGAAGATCTGCATGCGGCTCCAAGTGAAAAGGGGCAATTCAGTCAAAACCAAAAGAGGGTCCAGTACCGAGTTCTGTAACAACGGTAAGTCAAGGTTAAGTATATAAGTCTCAGTTTAAACAAAGGTCTAATCTAAAATGTACATGATAACTTACTTGTATTCTTGTTCTGTGTAGGACAAGATCGCAGCGGAGCCGTCTGGAAACCAGAGGTCGTAGAACGAAGTCTGCCATTATGTCCAGGAGGCCATGTTTATATAGGTGTCCTCCGTGACGTCACTCGCACATGCGTCCTCCGTGACGTCACTCGGGAGTTCGAATGGTATCGATGGAAGTTTTAAATTAATACAAATTATTTAAATTATGTAAATATTCATCTTCAACAACCAACGGTCAGGAAGCACCTGTTAAAATAATAAGCTTGATGTTTATTTTGCTCTGAATCCACGACTATAGTATCCACAGGACTCGTCATTTAATTACACAAACGCATCAGGGCGGCATTAAAAGACTTTTTGCATCTAGGAATCAGATATCTACCTTTACACGCGCATGTCGGGACCTGATTTTGATATCACATTAGCCTTTTTGACCTTCTAGAATACATTGTCTCTTTGACAAGTAAATACGTTTTCATGTAGCTTTAGCTTAACCTATCAATAATAGACAGCACTTAACCATGACGTCACTCGCGCATGCGCGATGTGACATCACTATCTGGAGCACTGAATTGATTGACCAACCTTAACCTAAAAGAACACACATCTGATCTTAGGGATTATTTGTGCACTAGTTAGGTTTACATTAATGATGTTTTGCGTTGAAAACCTATATCAATACCATTCGAACTCCCGTCTGACGTCGCGAGTGATGTCACAGGTCACATATATAAACATGGCCTCCTAGACAGAATGTCAGACTTAGTTCTACCATCTCCGGGTTCCAGACGTCTCCACTGCGATCTTGTTGTCCTACACAGAACAAGAATACAAGTTAGTTATGTACAAAACTTTGCTTAAACTGAGACTTATATACTTACCCTTGACTTACCGTTGTTACAGAACTCTGTACTGGGCCCTCTTGGTTTTGACTGAATTGCCCCTTTTCACTTGGAGCCGCATGCAGATGTTCAATTGTCTACCTCATTGTTCTATATGGGACATAAAAAACGAGCCAGTTACCTTGGCAGTATTAGAAGTTAGAACCCCCTTGTTTTAATAATAGAAATTACAATATTTTTACTTACCATTGTTTCAGAACCCAGTACTGGATTCTCTAAAGTAGTTCTGGCAGAATTACCCACCACCACTTGGTGCTACATTCAGATCTCTACTTGGTGATTTCAAAGATTAGAAATCTGATAGCTTCTCTTCCAAATGAACCCTAGACAGGATAAGTTCCCAATCTGCCCCCAAAATATATACATCTCTCTTGTAGATTATCTAGGTACTGTGAAATCTTTTCCTTAGCCCAGCCAATGCCACATAGGATCGGCCTTCCTTCTGGAATGTGGTCAAAGGGCTTATGTGTTTTTGGAAGGAAGTAGATTGTAGGTATACCTGGCTGCTTAATGAACAGGTATGTCTTGTCCTCGTCTGTTATCAGACCTCGCCTGTGCCAGCCTATAAGTTCCTCCAGTTGTACAATGACCTCATTTTTGGGATTTCCTTGTAATCTTTCGTAACATTGTGGGGTCTCCAGATGGTTCTTTGCCATAGTGACGTCATCTTTTCTATGATAACTGAACTTCAGGTAAACCCATCGGACTTACGAGTGTGGGAGTAAATATGGCATGTTTGATTTAGGACGGAGCTCAAGATACAAGCATTGTAAACTTTTCAAGATCATTGTGGGGGAATTCACACGGCAGGATATATTTATAACAAATATTAAAACACAAGATGTGGTGAATACTAAATGACTGCATTGATATTTAGATCACATGGACTGGGACACGGTTTATAAGGATTTATGTATATCAGCTGGGGCACCTATGCAAACAACCTAAGCACTCTTATGATCGAGTTTCACTACTATAAAGAACACCATTTGGCGAGACCCCGTGTCAATATCAGCGGGATTGTAACAAATCATGAGACTAAATATGAGAAATTAAAAAAGGAAAATGTGCGTTAACATATGGAAGATAGAAATACGATTTAATTGTTTTTGAATCTGGAAGTGTATTACATTGCAGGTAGGATTAATCCAGGGATCTGCAGCTAATGAACCAAGAAAGTAATTATTCTTGGGTGATGAGATGCTTCCCCATCCCTTTTTACTGAATGGTTTAAGAAAAAGGGCACGAGTACGGCCCATGATGATTTAGAATAGGCCGGTAGAACAAGGGGGAAAGATAACATTGCTTGTACTGGATATGCATTATAATTTGTATTATTGTGGAATACAGTATCCATACAAGGGAAAAAAATTGAGCGTTTAAATTAGGGTCCAGTACTTTTGAACCAAGATAAAAGGAAATGCGGAATTTGACATTTATGGACCAACTCTAAAAGTGAGGTTATTGTAATTGAGACAATCTAACGACATTTTTGAGACCTAGGTAAAGGAATTTGATAGGAGTTATATTACTGCTTATGTTACAATCTTTACAATTTTGCTGAATTTATTTCATTTGTTTCCCTTTGGTTATTTCTTTGTATCTAACCTTAATTATCCTCCCTTTTACCACTTCCTCACCTGTCATGATTGAAATGTACTGGGATGTTTTAAGAATATGACTGAACGCTTTTGACAAAACTAATGCCCCGATTTGAAAAGGCACAAGATGCCGAAATGCGTATAATCGTAATGGGCTTTTTCACAAGAATGGAATCACATAATTAAAGAAATTAGTGTTTTCTTGAAACAATGTGGCAGTCATTTTTGAGAGACAACTCAAATTGCCTATAGCGGGGGTTGGGTTTCGTTTCCCTCCGCTTTTCTCTCCAACGCATGACACAACCAACCAAGAATTAATAAGCAAGTCGCTGGGCATAAGCGGTTATTAATGAAACCCACATACCTGAACAGTGATAATTTAACAATGCTTATGTGAGAAACCAGAGGGTATCCTCACGCAGAATGCCCCTGGATAATCTTCTCGGGAGGCCAGGGAAAGGCCATCGCTTTTGGATACAGACCATGAGGGTGGAGAAGTGGGAGAGGATCACCTGGATAGAGAATCCTTGGGGATTGGGAAGATGGTAGCCACAGGTGAGACATGGACTCCCCCCCCCTTTTCCATTATGAGAACCAACCTAATCCTTCCCAGCCTTTATGGGCTATTGTAAAACCACTTGTTAGGCAAAATTTGTATACAGTACCCTCTGGGAACACTTCAAACAACTGACTACAGGTATAGGAATCCCAACCTTTGGTACAAGCTTGTGCTACACAGTTATAGTAGTGTGTTGAGCAGCCAGGCTCATCTCAAGAGGGGTCAATGTGAGCTGTAGTGGAGTTACAGATTTACAGTTACAAGTATTCAAATAAACTTAGTCAAGGTTTCTTGAATAAACAATTATTAATTTGTCAGTTAGAATAAGCCTTCAAAATGGAGCAATATAATAGCAACACTCAAACACACTTCATGAAATACACTCTTAATCTCTAAATCAGTAGATACCCTTTTGGGATGGCCCACAGACGACCTACACCCTCAGGTGACTAATTGCTAGGGTGCTGGGGACATTAACTGTTGCATTTAGGATCATATAGTGATAAGTGAAAGTAAAAGATTACTCAGAACAGACAAGAGACCACAAATATTCTTAAGCAGGCAAACACTTTTGGATTCCCTCCCACCCCCCCATAAGAGTCATTCAGTACAATAGGCTAGGCCAAAGTCAATGGGCAAAAAGCCTTATATAGGATGAAGTACTTCTGGTAGGTTCATGGAAGAGTCTTTGCACAATGTTGTAGAAGTCTTTGAAGAAAAGAAAAATCAAATGTGGGGCCACAAGCTGATTAGATTTGTGAGTAGTAGCAGATGCAAGCAACTGTACAGAAAGAGGTAAGTTCTCAGACTTTGTACAGTACCTTTAAAAATTACAAACATGCAGCAGATGACTCCTGTTCCTGTGCAGCTCAGCAGATCTCACTGTTCCTGGGTCTCAGTCGTGGAGACAAGGACGACGTCGGGGGACTCCTGCACTAGGACGGTCAAAACTAGCTACCGGCAAACCTCACTTTCAGTGGCTGTTCAGTGGTTCAGCTCCTCAAGTCTACCACAAATAGCAACACTGCGGTTCCTGGCTGTCGAGATGGACTTTCCTTGCTTCTGGGGTCCCGCAATCTGTTGAGGGGGCTCAGGCTCAGTACTGCTTCCTTGGATTTCGGAGGATCTTCCTGGAGCTCAAGGCCAGCTTAAAAGCAACGCACACAAACTGGTGTTGCTCTCCCTGGCTATTTGGTTTCCAGCAGAAACTCTGGAAATTCAACCAGCTCCGAGAGGATGTCCAGGTGGCTTACTTTGGAGTTGATTGGTCCCACCAACTCAAGTAATCCATGCAGGGGCTTCTCCGTCAATGCAAACTTGGCGTTTCAGCACTGCAGCAAGACTTCACCGGGCAAACCAACGGTTCAGGAGTTGCAGCAGGCGTCCTCTTCAAGTTCTTTGCTTCATTCATCCAGTGGTCGACTCGTCCTTCCAAGCCAAAAGCCTCACCTTTTATTCAGTTCTCTCCCATTCATTCCAGCCTGTCAGTCACACAGCAGAGTGGCTGTCCTTGACAGACAGTTAACTGGCCAATCACCACAGTGCATTTGGGTCTCCTAGGAGACTAAGCTCGGGGAGGTTCGGGCACCTTGCTCAATTCCTGCCTACCCCAGACACCCTGGAGCCAGAAGTGGGATTCACTTGTGAATACCGCCAAAGGCAAAATGAACAATGGGACCAAACAAGGGTTGGCGCGCAGAGTAAATCTCAAGATGGACCTTTCCACAAAGAAATGCCAAAAAATGAAGACCGAGCCATTTTGATAAAAATGGCACCCTTGGGTGCTTAACTGCAGCTGAGAACGCAGCCCACGGTAAATGCACACCATGGTAGTTAAAAACGAAACCACTGCCACCAGCCATTCAGTGAGGAAAGAGTAACAAAAAAATATTACATGAGAAGCTAGACAAAGGGGATACTAGGTAACCCCTCCAGCACCCTATTGTAAGATAGGGTGTGCTGGGTCTAGAAAATTACAAAGGTAAGTAAAGTCAATTTCACTTTACTGCTCTTGGAAACAGTAGTTTAACCAAGAGAAGGTATTTAAACCTTTGGGAAATCTGAGACTTTGCTGTACCACTGCACTGAAGTTGCTGTGCTACAATGTAAAAGATGATGCCTATGGAGTTTGTCAAACTCCAAAACCAAAAGAAACAGTGTTCAGAATCACATTAGAATACATGAGGGTGGTAAACAGGGTCTCACTCTCTGCAGGTTAAAAAAATTAAGTCCTCAAAATCCAGCAAAGTTGCTGGGGGTCTCCCAAGTCACATTTCTGAGAATTCTCCCCAACACTGCCCTCATTTTTCCTCATTCAACCCACTACAGTACTGAGATGAAGAAGTGGTAACTAGGAGTAGTGAACACTATCGTGTCATTTCACCACTCTAGCACTGGGATGGGGAAGATGCATGCAGAGCATTGTAAAAGTCAGGCATGTTTTAAGTTCCACCCTAATTGCAGTCAGGCACTACCAATTGGGAACTCACATACAACCTGTTAAGTGGTTGCAGGTGTATAAAAAGGGAGGAAACCAATAGCACTCAGACCAGCAGGGAGTCCTGTGTGCAAGGAGGCAGCCTTAGTGGGTCCTGCATGGAAGCCAGGACGCCGGCAGACAATCCTAAGGAACTATGGAGCGCAGGAGCAGGCGGGTCGTAAGAAAACCAGTTGTGGGAGCCTCCATGGTCGGAGATACAGCACAGGAGCTGCATGCGAGGAAGAGAAAACAAAGAAGAGGTCATCGACCGCTGAAGGGAAGCGGAGCTGTCGGCAAGCACAAAAGAACATCCAAATTGCGAGCAGAGCTTGCGGTAAAAGGAAAGCCAGCAGGCGGGGCGAAACCGGACAGTGCAGCGGCCCGAAAGTAACGCCAGAAACCAGTGACTTAAGGGAGAAAGTTGCTCGTACCGGGATGCTCCTTGAGGCTGTGGGGAAGCAAGGCACATGATGAACGAACAAAACATGAATACTTAAATTAACCCAGAACAGGGTGTTGGGTGAAAAGGCAGCAAAGCAAAATGTTGCAAATATTGAATACCGAACTGAATGAAACCTTAATGGGCAAAGTGGCGAACAAATAAATGAATATGAAGTGCAAATATTGCCGGTTTGAAAGCAAAGAATCAAAAGGATATTGCCGGTTTGAAATCAAGGTAAAGGCAAGAGCATGAGTGGAAGATTGCAAGAGAGCATGGTTGCACAGTGGTAAAGGAGTCAGATTACCACAAAGTGACTTTTATGCATGAATACAGTGTGGCAAGGACAGGCCAAAGATATGCGACACAGTGGCAAAGCCAAGAGGCTGACAAGGAGACGAGAGGTGAGGGCAAGACCTTTGCATAAAGCTAAGAAGCTGACAAGGAGAAGCCAAGCGAGTGTGAACATTTACAGGTGGCAGAAACAGAAGACCCTATGTGGGCCAAAGATGCTAGGGTTCCTGGTTGCACGACCATTAATGGGTGGACCTTGTGGTCTGAACCCTCAATTGTGAAAACCAAAGATCTCAAAGCAAACCAAAGAGGAGTAAGCTGATTGAGTTGCTAAGAATATCCAGCAGAAGTGTTAAGTTGATTTGGAGAGGTTTTCGAAAATTGAAAGACTAAGTTGGAAAGTGAAGTCTTGGGGATGGGAACCCTGAGACTTGATGAACTTTAATGCTGTCTTGAGGACGGAGCCCCCAATACTCTTCATTGGAACTGTGTCTTTGAACTTGGGGAAGGAACCCCAAGGATTTGTGGAACTGTTTTGAACTTGGGGGAGGGGAAGCTGAAAAGTAAGCTAGGAGCTGGAAGAGGCTCAGAATTTTGCTTGGTCACCATTTTGTTGCCGGTACCCCTACACATTGTTTAGCTTAAGTTGTGAGGGCAAAGATAAAGTTACTTACCCGTGGTGAAGTTATTTTGCTTGGATGTTCCTCCCACGTATTCCTCATCTTTTGATATCTTTCTAGCTTCATCTGCTTCAGAAAAATGTCCCGATACAGGGCACTGTCATCAAGTCGATGTCCCTCGAGGGCCCCCGTTTGACTGTCCACATCAGTATAAGTAGCGCACGCAGTGCCCCGTTGGATTACGTTCTGTTCTCCCCCTCCCATAAACTAATTACAAGGCGTAAATTGTACGGTGGGGTAGGCTGGGAGGGGCGATGAATACGTGGGAGGAACATCCAATCAGTTAAGTAACCTATTCTTTGAATGGATTGTGTCCTCCCACGTAGTCCTCATCTTTTGATAGACTCCCAAAGCAGTAAATTCGGTGGAGTATGATTTTTATCATGGACTGAATGAAGGACCGCTTTCCCAAATTGTTCTACTAAGATGAATCCAGAAAGTAATGTTTCACAAAAGTGAAAGACGACCAAGAGGCTGCTGCGCATATGTCTTACTGGAACACCTATCTGAAGAGCAGCAGAGGTTGCCTTGCCCCTTGCAGAATGTGCTCTTAAAAGTTCCTGTGGGTCTTTACCCGCCAACCTGTAACATTCCCCAATAGCCTGGATATGGTCGGTTTTATCACAGCTAAAGCCAATTTAGGACCTGTATAGTTAATGAATAATTGGTCATTCTGATGAATTTGGGACATTGATAGATAAAAACTGAGAGCCCTTTTTAGGTCCAGCCTATAATCTTTCTTCCTCCTTCCCAGGCAGAGGAGGTGGGTAGAAAGATGGTAAAACATTTTTTGGGACAAGTGGCAGTGGGAGACTACTTTTGGTAGCAAATAAGGTTTCACCTTGAGAACATCCTTGTCTTCATAGAAGACAGTGTATGGGGGTTTATAGGAAGGTGTCTGCAACTCGCTTACCCTGCGGGGCGACGTCAAAGCAATTACCAAGACAGTTTTTAAAGTTAACAGCCTTAATTGGCATGAATGTATTGGTTCAAAAGGAATGCATGTTAGAAATGTTAACAGCAGATTGAGATCCCATATAGGGGCTTGGAATGGAATTGGTGGAAATACATTAGTGTGACTCTTTAGAAATTGAGTTAGAGGGTTTTTAAAATAGGACTCCTGAAGAGTGCTTAAATAGAAAGCACTGTCAGATAACCTTTAATTGTATTAATCTGGAGCCCCAGATTCACAAGATGTAACAAAAAGGATAGCAGATATAGGTGCATCACACAAAAAAGGATCCCCATTCTTATCCCTGCACCAGCGGCTAATCTTTTTTCCAATGGCAGAGGTAAAAAGATTGAGTTACCCGTCATCTTGCCGAAAGCAAGATCTGTTACACCATCCAGGCAGTCCCAATCCTTATATCTCAACCTCTCAGAAACCATGCGTTAAGGTCGAGTGTCTTGACCTCTGGATGGAGAACCCGACCCTCCTCTCATGAGAGAAGGTCCCCTCTTTGTGGAGGACGCATTTGAGGGCAGATGAACATGTCCAGAAGGTCCAGGTACCACGTCCTCCTGCACAATCCAAGCCAATTGGGATTATGGACTTTATCAACCTCCTGATCACGTGAGGAATGACTGGGACCGGAAGAAACGCACACAAGAGTGGAAACTCCCATTCCACTACGAACGGGTCCACCTAGAGCTCCTCTTGTGGAAATTCCTTGGAGCACAACAGTTTGCATGTCCGGTTGACACTGGACATGAACAGATCCACCCGAGGGGTTTCCCAAAGGCTGACTCTCTTGAAGGACTTCCTGAGCTAGTTACCACTCGTGGTAGACTGCTCTGCCTGCTCAGAGAATCAGTCGTATTCTTCTCTCCGGCTAGGTGAACCGCCAACAGGGAGATTCCTGCTTGAATTGCCCAGAACAAGAGCTGCATTGCCTCTGCACAGTGGTAGTGACCCTACGCCTCCTCTCTTGTTGGGGTAGTATATAGCCACTGTGTTGTCCGTCATAATCAGGACATTCTGTCCCTGTACTGAGGGCAGGAAGGCCTTCAGCACTAGTCTGATTGCAATCAGCTCCAATAGGTTGATGTGTAGTTTGACTCAGATGGAGACCAACGACTGCTGGTCAGATAGTTGGCGTGGTCTCCCCAACTTGTGAGTTAGGCATCCTAACCACTGTTATTTCCAGTCATGGTTGCCAAAAGGTTTCTCCCTTCAGAATTCTGTCCTCACATGCCACCACATAAGATTCTGTGTGACTGCTTGAAACAGGTCTGACATTCTGCCCGAGGATTGGGACCATTGAGTTCTAACAGCCCACTGGAGAGATCTCATTCTCAGGTGAGCTGCCACCGGGAAAATGCAGGATGCCTGGAGGCCAAGCAACCTCAAAAAATAAGGCCGGGAGATGCTGGGCACTCTGGAATTTGGTGGCCATCTGCAGAATGTCTTGAGCCCTCACCTCTGGTGGCAATGTTTTCCCAAGGTTGTATCCAGTATTGCTCTGATAAATTGGAGTCTTTGTGATGGTGTTATGTGGGACTTCTTGTAATTGAGGGAGAACACCAGCCTGTGGAGAGAGTGGCAGGTTAGGCTGAGATGTTCCAGGGCTTGTTCAGGTAAACGTATCGTGATCAGCCAATCGTCCAGGTAGGCGTAGACGCGAATACCCCCCCTTTTGAGACTCGCTGCCACAACCGCCATTAACTTGGTGAAAACCCTGAGGGCTGTGGTCAGCCCAAATGGCAGAACTCGAAATTGATCATGAGAACTGCAAACCGCAAACCTCAAGTACCTTCTATGCTTGTGATGGATAGGCACATGGAAATAAGCATCCTGAAGGTCCAATGATGCCATCCAATCCTGGAGGGCCTGAAGGATCTGAGAAAGGGTGACAATCTTTAACTTGTCCTTACTGAGGCACTTGTTCATGTTCAAGTCCAAGATTGGTCTCAATTCTCCGTCCTTTTTGGGAATTTCGAAACTACCGGGAGCACCAAACCTTGTTCCTCTCAGCCATAGGTAGCTGTTCTATAGCACCTTTATCTAGCAGGGTCAACATTTCCTGCATAAGGAGCAGAGCTGGAATTTTCAATGAGCTGTTCCCGAGTGGATGATTCCCAAGGCCTTTTTAGAAAAGCAAGGCAGTAACCCAGGGCTACCATTTCCAGTGCCCAATCATCTGAAGTAATGCCCTCCATGCTTGCAGATGCTGAGAAACTCTGCCTCCCACTGGGGTCATGTGGGTGAAGGCATCAGAGGGGTTTTGAGGCAGCTGAAGCAGCGGCTGGGGGAAAAGCTGCCGCTACTTGGGCTGATTTAGTACCTCTCCCTCGTCCACCATGAGGGAATCTTCTGACCTCTATGACTGGCTTAAGCTCTGCCTCTACCAACTGAGTAAAATCTAAAGGACTTACCCCTCCAAGATGATGCACTGGGATATGAATGTTAAGGCCGTCTGATGGCGGCACACCAACATTTATCTGATGCTTTCCAGGTCTGTAGCTTTTCCAGACTTTAATCATCCTTGCTACCAAACAGCCTCTAGCCATCAAAAGGCATATTAACGAGTCTAGCTTGTACATCTGGTGCAAATCCGGACTTCCCCACGCAAACCAGCGCAGCACGGTACTAGTTGCCATGGATCTGCTAACGCGATCTGCAGTATCCAGACCTGACTGGAGGCATTCACACATTTTCTTACCATTGTTGATGATAGCCAGGAAGCAGCCTTTCTTCTCCTTACGGGATGTGGTCAACTGCCATAGCTACGCAATCCCACAGGGTAAAAGTAAATTTTGACAAGGCACAAGTAGTGTTAGTTTATTTCAAAGCAATACTTCCAGCAGTAATTATTTTTCGAGCACGAGCATCCACTCACTTGTCATCCCTATCGGGAGGGATTGAAGGGTATGCAGATTGCTTTGTGGACGCGGCTGCCTGAACCACCAAACTCTCCTGTGTCAGGCGTTTTGTTAAATATTCTGGGTCACTGCCCGATGGCCTAGATTTGTTTTGAAAAGTGAGTTCACTGCTGCAGCAGTTCCTGGTGTTTGCCAATTAGATGCAACCCTTTTTTGGAGGGCAATATGAAAAGGTAAAATTGGGTCTTTCTGGGGACCTTGATACAATACACCAGTTAGTTCATCCTGCTCAAATGATAGTGCAGGCCTACTCCAACCCAAAAGGTCAACCACCTTGCTTATCAGTGGTCTATATAAAGAGTCATCGTGGTCAGAAGGAGCTGGCTTCCAAATTCTGGAGAAGTATCTATACGACTGGCTGTCTGCAAGTTTTCATTCAAGTCTTTTATTGTACACTCTTCAGAGATTAAGTCATCTGGCACAATTGGGATACCAAATGGTGGTGTATTGTCATCCGAGGGTTCGTTATCCTCAAATTGAAAGTTTAAAAAAAACATTTTGGTAAGAGTTTGAAAATCTTATCTTGTGTTATTGGGGGCTTCCACAACTTCAAAGAAATAGACAAATGGCTGAGTCGACAGCTCCGATGGCGTTGGTGAGACCGAAGTTGTCGACTTCTTATGCTTCCTCGAAGGAACCTTCAAAAGGACTTGACTCTTGGCTCGTCGAAGCCCATGAGGATTTCCTTGTTGGATCGATACTTGGATAGCCCTTGGTGCAACTCCGGCTTATGCCTCGTACTCGAAGATTCATAAAAGGTTTAGTATTCTGCTACCCTTTGCCGTCTTTATGCAGATCGACATGGACAGTCCTTCTGCTTCGGGACCCCTTCTTAAAGATTAACATTTCATTTCAAAATGCATTCGATTTTGTTGGGGAGTCAGACTTGGTTGGACATTTGATTACCTCGAACGAGGAATCACTAGAGGGCGAAGGTGACCTGTGGCGTTGTTTCTTGGCCTTCTGGGAAGACTAAGAATGACAATCTAGATCTTTTAGACTTTTTCCATCAACTCTTTTTAGGAATCTCTGAAGGAGGCCTACCGACCGCCAATTTACCTTTACGCTCCCTTAGAGCCTCGTTGGTCATCGCCCGGCAGGAGTTACACTCTGAAGTATGATTTTCAGTTCCAAGACACCACATACAAATGTAGTGGGGGGTCAGTGATCGACATCTTCAATCCAGTGTCTTGGCATTTCTTGAAGCCCATCTTAGGCGATGGAGCCGACAGTGAAGACTTTTGCGTACACAAAATGGGTGACAAAGTTCAATGAAGAAGCGAAGCGTGCCATAATTCTTCGAAGCAAATGCCCTGAAAAACTGAACTGAAGCCAACAGGCGCTGTGTGCGTCGACAGTCCAACAGAAGCCCTCGAGGGACATCGACGAGCCAGCACAAAGCCCTCTTGTCAAGAATCTTTCCGAAGCAGCTGAAGCTGGAAATATAAAAACATGAGGAATACATGGGAGGACAACCCATTTGAAGATAAGTGTCAGTCCAAAAACTAAGTTAAACTTGCTGACTCAGTCGTTCCTTAGTCTCATTCAGGTAGGGAAATCCCACTTTAGCATAGGGCAAGTTAAGCCTTCAACCATCCTGACATTTTTAGTTCATAAACTATTTATTTTGAACTTTGAATCTGTTGTCTGTCTTACTTCATGATGCCTTCACATTACACAGCGCTTTTAGCCAAATCACTAAATAAATATTCCTGATGGAAAAACGAGCATGATCAAAAAAATAGTTTATCTGACAGACCGGCTTCAATTTAAGAAAAGCCAGACTGTAATAAATAAAATTTAAGTCACTTTTTCAACTGAGCTAAAGAAAGGCAGGAATGAATATCCAAGGGTATAGTTCCAGAATTGTGGGGCAAGAAATTGAAATAAGCAAAAACAAAAAGGATGCACCAGGTGGGTGGGGGGACAAACAAAACCAGTTTAAAGACTGGGTGAAGCTCTGGTGGTGATTAAAGATGAGAGCCAAATCATGAATACCTTTGAAAACCAAACAAAAAACTCAAAACACTGACCTGGAGTAAATAAATGTGAGCTAAGTAGGAGTAAACGTCAGATGGGAAAGGTAAGCCAAACAGGATCCTTACTGCACATTTTAGAATGGAGCATAGAGGGTAATGAGCATAGTTAGGAAGACCCACATATAATGATCAGTAGTGAAGAAAGGAAAAGACAATATTTGTTATAAAGTTTAAATTGAAGAAAAAGTGAGTGATTTTCTTGATATTAAAAAGATGAAAAATGCAAGATTGAATAGCAGCGATTTGAGAATTTAGTGACTAGCAAGAATTGAAGATAAGATTATAGGATTGTTGAGCAAAAGGGAGATGTAATGGAGGAAATTAAGGTGGGGAAACCAAAGAAGCAGGGAAATAAGAAATGTCCAGGTTTTTGGGATTAAGACAAAGAAAACTAGAAGACTTCTAGGATTAAATTGAGCAAAGGCATCTCCCTTACCACGGAAGGAAGGTCTGCAAACAAAGGATTGGCAACGTACAGAGGCCATTTTGAGTATTACGTGCCTCAGAGGTAAAAAGGCAGCACATGATGGTGCACCCGCAACAAAATGGTAAAACTAACACGCCACCCCCTGCCTGGTCAGAGGATACCTGGAAAGTAACACATTTTACTTGGGGCCAAGGAAATAGGACAAAGTCCCCACAACACTCCACGTAAGACTGTTGCAAAGGTTAAAACGGCATAAAAAGAAAATTCTGGCACTGGTAGACACATGGGCTACCGAGTGCACCCAAAACGGCATTGCAAACGGCCACATACCATGTAGGGTGAAGCGTGCTGCCAAATAAAAACATTTATACCAAACAGGGGGGGGGGGGGGGGGGGGGTGGGTCTCCCTTGCCTGAAGCCTAAAGAGGATCCAGTGTCCCCAAAACTAAGTGAATGCAGGAAGTGAGCAAGGTAAGTCTCAAAGTGAAGGGAGGCTAAGGGGCTCAGGACAGAAAGGGTAACACTTAGAAAACAATCTCACTTAAAAATCCTTTGGCAGGCTGTTCCTCCCAATTAAGTTAGCAGCAGGCAACCATGTTTGAGTCCTCCCAGGAATGGATTTGAAGAGACAAGTCTCTAAGTGACGACAGTGTCTAACAAGCACGCAAGTCCTTTCTCGCGGTGCTTCAGGAACAGGACTTGGTGATGCTTTTGGGGTCCATGTAAGAGTACTGCAGGGCTAGACATCGCATGGATTAACAGTCTAAGGAAAGAAGGTACCTTATCGCAAGTTCCCCAGTGGATGGCTTTGGCAATGCTTGCCTGCAGCCTTCAGGCATTGTAATGGCCAGCCAGCTACCCAACACCTTCCAAGCAACAGAAAACCACTAGCTGGAATGTGCAGGGTGGGGGGAACACAAGATTGCCCCTTGATCCAGTTAAGACCCATGCAGCACTGACTGGAAATCAATGGCTTGACCCTACAACAGTGCATTACTGTATAAAGGCATTTCCCAGCTTCAAAAGGCATAAAGACAGCTGAAAAACCAAATGTCAAAAAGAACAGAACGTTTACTATGAGGAGCAGCTATAATTAAGCACTGAAATAAACACAGGTACACATTAGTGCAACAAAGGAAAATGAAAAAAACTGTTCAAGCAGCCCTTTCTGTGCACATTAAAAAGGCTAACATGTTATCTAAAAGAAAATGTTCTACAAACACTATTAAAACAGGATGTGCAATATGCAAACAAAATTAAAACATGGGGGAGGCTCTTCCTGCACTGTGAGCTATAGGAACTTTACACTGTACCCCAATCAACCGTAAGGCAAATGGGTGAGCCTAAAAGGCCTTGCTCACCCACAAGTCCATAAATGATGCTCTGGGAACCATTGTAGTCAATGGTGGGCAAGTTGCAGAAAGTCAAAAATTCACCAAGTGTCCATAGACTGCATTTATTTCATGTTTGGCAAGCAATTAAATACATTTCAATTACTGTAAGCTGTCAGCTATTTCAACAGTTGTCAAAGTGCTTTTTTCTTTTACCCAACTAATCAGACTGACGCATCAGTCCAGTCACATTTTTTGCCATTATGGATCAACGTTGGAGCAGAACTTCATTTTTGTTGGTTCTGCTGACTTTCTAGGGTATCCCTAAACATTTTGCTTTCTCTCCATTTCTTTAGATCACTGACCTGTAGTTGCGGTCAAAGAAACGTCTACTGAAGCTCCCCTCCAACTAAAACCCTTGAGTAGATGTTTGGTAACCCATAATGCTCATAGGCCAGAGGGGCTTTTTTATAATAATAATAATAATAAGGCATTTATATAGCACTGCGAACTCTCAGGTATCTGAGCGCTGCTTATTATTACCCACAGTGTGTGGTGCTCATTTATCGACCTCAGAAGGATGAAAGGCTGAGTTTGGCCCCGCCGGGATTCGAACCTGCGTTAACAGGCTCTGCACGGATGTCAAAGCGAGCGCTCTACTCGCTGTGCCACTTGGCCACTTAAGCATCCCATTTTCCTCAAGGGTGATTGTATTAACCTACATTGATTTTGTGGAGTAGGCTGTTGTCGGCTGTAATCTAGTTTTGGCTTCACCAGTGGTGCAAGCAATTTACGGCATTGGTAACCCAATGTACCTTTATGGTCGCCATTGGGGTACCATATTGTTCCGGTCCTACCATCTGCCATTTTGTTTCTTGGGCATTCCTTTGTCTAGGGAAACAATGAGGCAGGCCTATAGGGGCAGTTGTACATGTGTGGGCTCATTAGGAACATAGCTATGCACCTTACATAGCAGTTTGAAATGGTATAGACCAGTTCCTGACCAGGCATTCACGCTTGCAGTGGGGGGCGGTCCTGCAAGCTCACCAGATTTTGGGGGGAGGGGGGCCCATTGTCCAACCTTAAAACCTTTTTGAAACTTCAATGAGGGATTGATTGGTGGGCTGGCTTATGCCAGACCCTATGAATGTAAATATATACCTATGGGGAAACCAGATCCCTACACTGCAATTTATTTTAATTCTGCTGGAATTTGACGCAGGTTTACTTGCTGGAGGAATTTATACCGTTTTGTGCTGTTGCTGCATTTTTAGAACCCAGCATTTAGTTGACTTTGCTCTGGTTGAGATCAGTAGCTGGCCATTTCCTGCTCCCCTCTGGTCCTCAATGGCTTGGGCCACACTTTCCCATACAGTTGTACCGCAGCTTCCTTGTGTTTAGAAATTGTTGTCACCTGAAAGTGTTTTCAGACACCCCCCCCCACCTTCAGGCCCGCCCCCAAACCACACCCCCTATACCCCTCCCCCCCCAAATTCCTTGCCTCAACTATTCAGGGCAGTCCATGTATACCTCTGCCATATTAGTCTACACGGGACAGTCTTCTGTTAGTGGGTTGCCATCCATCGATAGTTGAGCTGCCAGAACTTTTGCCAGGTTATTCAATCCTTCTGAAACAACCTTGGTTATCCCTTCCACTTCTGGCTGGTGAAGCCCACGCCCAGGAGAGGTGAATGCTCCTTTGCTCATCTGGAGCAATGGCCCCAGATTCTGGTCCCTGGGTGGCAGGCTCCTGCAGTTCGCCATGTAAAAAGCGGTGTACTTACCTGATTATTTTGCCTTGGAACCATATTTTTAGCAACAAACAGGAGTGCTTAACTCTTGGCCCTGGGTTATTGGATTATTCTTGATACTTACCCTCACAGGTCCAAATGGTTGAAGATTTCTGCCAGCATGTTTCAACCACGTTTACCGACTTACATCGAGAGCTCAGTCCTGCTTGGCAGCATCATCTTCTGGGACTTGCAGAGGCTGCAAGTAAAGTAGCTGCAGGAGGGATTTAACCAGGGAAATGTGCAGACACTAACTCAAGAATAGAGACTCAACATGGACGTGATTAATGAATTCAATTAATTGTAACAAATAGGGACAAAGCAATGAAGTTAATTCATGGTTGACCCGTATTTGAGAAAGGCAATTGAATTGCTGAAACTCGTGTCATCAAAAGGGCACCCCTGCGTTAAAATATTTTTAAGAATAAAAAATTAGCACACTCATGCAAGGTTTTTGTGGCACTTGGGTTCTTTGTGAGACTTCTCTTTTTACTCATCTTCTGAGACTGCTGGGTCATGAGCATGTCGCTGGATCGCTTCAAAGATGGAAATTGTCTCATCTCTGGTGTCCAATGTGATGGGTTGCAACCACCTCAGGACCTTTGGCGTATGACGAAGGCTCATCTTGCTTTTCAACATAACTGCCTAACTGCCCTTTATTCCCATGGGAACTTCAAGGTGCTGGGGAAGTTTAGGTCCAAAGCCACGTTTTTTACCCCAATGCCCTCAATGTTCTCTGCATTTTTTAATTCTTGCATTACAATCTTGAGGAAAGGACTCATTATACAGTTTCATTTGTGGTTACATTTGTATACGACTACCACACTGAACTAGATTTACTATGACCTTGTGTGGAGCTCCTAGCCATCTTAATTTGAAAAGTACTGCCTTACAGTGAATAAGCATTCTATTTCAAATCAACCCCCTCAATGCTGCCATAGTAGGGGCAATCTTGTGTATAAATTCATCGCTAGAAAGCTTTGAGCTATGAGTAGAACGAAATATGATCCCCTATATAGCAATATTCCTGGGCTTCTACAGGTGAATTTTCCAGCTTCCAAATAAAGTTACTGCGTTTATATACCTTCTACTTTATTTTCAGCAGAGAACGTTGCCACAGCATTAATTCTTCTCTTTAGGCTTATTCATAGTGAATCCAAATAAAGCTAGATAGTCAGCATACCCTAACAAAGGAAAACAAAAGTTCTCCCAATTTGGGAAAAAATGACCAGACTGTTTAAAACGACATCTTGGTGAACCAAGCAAAGATTGAAAAGGGGCACTTGGGCGTACCTGTGTAAAGGTTTTCTTCATTAGAATGCTGTTTGTACAAGTTCCTGCCATGTCCAATCTCACTCACCCTAGTGTGCGTAGTAACACATTTGGACTAGTGCCAATCCCCCACTCAAACAGAAAGTTCTTGTCAATGCAGTCAAAAGCTACAGAGACATCTGAAAGCTGCAGAAGATGGCTGTAATGAGTGCATTAGCACTCAACTGGTTCAGAACATACTGATGGTAGACATTCCCCTTTTGAACCCCAATTAGGTGGACTCAAAACAGATGCTGTCACCTTGCCAGAATCATGCATCAAGAGGTAAAAGCAAATACCTTATTAATAGTAATGAGTGCCAAACTATTTCGGGTCTCCCCTGTTAATTTTTTTTTATATAAAAGCACCAACACACTTTCAGTCCATGAAACAGGTAAGCTACTATAGAAGAAATCAAAATTTGCAAGATTTATGTCCATTTCTGTGGTTAAGATCTACATTTACTAGTTTACCAGTTTCATTCACTCTGCATTGCCAGCATGGAATTTTAGTTCGTTTTTTAATGTAAATGTGTATTTGGGGAGAGCTTCTAGGTGGAGCTCAGCAATATAAATGGCAAGTAGCAGCATAAGTATCTTATAAAGCATTCCAAAACATGGCCACTAACTGGGTTGATCTGCCAAGTTTCTAGCACATTTTCTTTATCAATTGGATCCCAAAATGTATTAGACTGACACAGCCAAGAAAGCAAACATTGTTACACACATCACTAGGTAAGGAATATGCATAGGAAGTGAACCTAAAAAGACTCAAGCCCCAGAAATCTAAATATGTATCCCCATCTGTCAAAGCATTAAACTACAACCACTAAATACTGTCCCCTCCAAGGTATCTCAGTTGCAACAAAGAAGGTCACATGAAAGGAAATGCCCCGTAGCTGACAGGGTGCCTTCACAGTGACTTTACCACAACTGGGAAACTAGTACCCATGATGCACCTTTCAAACAATCTGCTTGATATCGCAGCTTCAAGCAGGCAGCCTCCAGATCCTTCAAGAAGTTCCTCGAACAGCCACTTAACAAATCCGCTCAATACTCATGAAACTGCACCTCAATACCACCAAACGGGAACATCCATCTGGTGTCTCAGGCAAGAACACCTTACGATATCGGACTGCAATTACCTACTCATTAGACCTTTGCTTCAGAGACACAAAGAGCATTTGACAGACTGCTAAAAAGCCAGAGCTGTTCTAAGTGCAAGTTCCATCTTCCTCTGTGCTGCCTCATTGGAGGTGGATTTTGGGCAGGAGCAAGAGGGGGGGGGGGGGGCAGAACACCCACTGAGACAACCAGGATTTAACACTTCACTATTTTGAAGGGAGCTTTGTAGATCAGTCAAGTCAAAATAAGCATGTGTGCTCCCGGTGGAACCCATGAAGATCAATGACAAAAATGAGTCCCGATAAACTATAAACCATAAAGCTGCAGTTAACCCTAAACCAACCAGACAGCAAACCAAGAAAGCTTCCAACTATTGACATGAGTTTTGTTTTATTTTTAAGGGCACTGACCTGCGGAGCTGCATAAAATGTACTAGCCCGCCATCCACCTCTCCCCGTCCTCTGGTGGGGATATTCTTGAAGTATTTAAAGTTTTCCAGTAGGCCTCGACACTGCTGCCACTGGTGAGTGAGTATAGGAGAACCCATGGCCTAGAAATACCAGATGCCCACCTAGACCTTATTGTAGGAATGCATTGATAGTGGGTGAAGCAAACCGAATGCCTATAAACGTCTTTAGAGTCATCCAGTGAATCACTGTCCATAACATCATCTTGAAATAGCAACAATGCAGTTATACTATCTTCGTTAAATCGCTTCCAAGGTATGTACAACAAAGAAACGGGTAGAACATTCATAGAAACATGATATTACCTAGTATGGAAATTGCATGAAGTCTAGCCTGGACAGCTTGCAACCTCTTCTTATGATTGGAAAAGCCATGAGCTAGTCGGATGTGTGTAAACAGCAGCATCTATAAGAAAAGAGAAACCAAACTTTTGAGATAGCAAACAAAATACAAGATCCCGTCTAGCACCAAACCTGCCAACTTCAGAGGAACATACAACTACAAGGATTAAGTTACTTACCTGCAACTCCTGTTCTCCAGCATTGGTATCTTTCATAGATTCACATGCGGTTTGACTATTCCCCCCCCCCCCCCGCGCCCCACCCCCCCCATCAGGCTGGGAATACTTGCCAACAGTAAAGCGGCTTCATTTGAAATCAAGAACTGCAATTATGTTAGTTTTTTCTTAGTGTTGTTTTTGGGTCGTTAGCCCTTAGCCAATAGGCAGCACTTCCCATAGCTCCTCCACTGGAGCCCATCTTTAGAAATGCATAATGCATGTGAATGTGTGAAAAACTAGTCAAGATGAGCACAAGCAGGGTAGGCAGGAGGTGAGCATGCGAATCTATGAAAAATACCAATACTGGAGAAGAGTTGCAGGTTAAGTAACTTATTCCTTCTGCAGCATTGGATATTTCATAGATTCACACACTGTTTGAATAATTACACAGCAGTATATACATATGTATCTATGGCAAATCGGGGAGGAGGAAGACAGGCTCACCTGCAGGGTAAATCTAACCTTAGGTGAACAGATGCCAAAGGACAGCTTGTCCAACTCTAGACTCTGTTGAGTTCTTGTTGTTGCAGTAGAGCTCAGCGAAGTGACCAGACCTCCACGTCCCTGCCCTGCAGATGTCCACAAAGGAAGGCAGTGGTGGATGCTACAGCGCTTATAGAATGTGCCTTAAGCCAACGAGTAAGCCAGTTGAAAATGCAAGTTGAAAGCCATTGGGATATTAACTTGGACAGAGCCTGGCTGACACCCTTGGATCCAAACGCCACAGAGGGTATCACCCCATTGTTTCGTGGCCAAAAATCCAAAGGCCAAAAATGACGAATTGTGAACTGCATATTTCAACGCATTTATATGTTACGGGGAGGGCTGCAGGGGGTCTCCCCCCGCATACAAGTGAGTTGAAATGTGTGAAAGAAAAAAACTAATTCTGTACCGCAGGATTTCTTTTTTTCCCCCAAAAATCAGATCTGCTGCGAGTACTTCAGAATGGCTTGGCATTATAGTACTTCAGCACTCACATTTATTGATTCATTCATTCATTTGTAAAGCACACCTAACCCAAAGGCATCTGTTTGCAGTCAGTGCAGTTGGATGGAAAAATAATTCGAAACATGTGCAATTTTACATATAGTCTAGATTTGGCGCAGTGAATACAATGGTACAGGTGGACGGGAGGTGTCATTACTTAGAACATGAGCGAGTTGCAAACATAGTATGATTTGGTGCTCAGACTATTTACAATTTAGGAGTTCTTGGGTGAGAAGCCAAGTTTTAAGGTCTTTCCGGAAGGACCAGAAGGATTGTTCTGATCAGAGCGATGGCGGTATGGCGCTCCAGTGTTTATCAGCGAATACAGGGAAGCTGGAGCTCCCCTGCTTTTTGCAATTTCAATCTGGGGATCTTGAGAAGGTGTCAGTAGGCAGCACGGGTCGGTCTATTAGATTATGATTTGGTGAATTTCTTAGCCAGATATTTGGGTGCGGCATTTGAAAGAAATTTGTATGTTAGCAATTACATTTTTGATTAGAAGGCGTTTACAAACCAGCAACCAGTGGGCGTTCTGTCTAGCAGAGGAAATTGTCATATTTTGAAATGTTCAGTGCTGCTCTTAGAACATTATTTTGTAGGACCTGTCATTTGTTGATATTCCGCATTGTGAAACCTGCAAAGGGGGCACTGCAGTAATCTAGTCTGGTTGAAAATTAGGGCTCTGGCGATCATGATGCAGCCGTCTGTAGACAGGAAGTGTCTGCAGGCATTGAGGAGTTTGAGGTGTATGCTGCAGCAGAGGTGACAGTTTACATGTCTGGTTAGTGATGGTGATGAATCAAAGTAGACCCCTAATGTCTTTACTTCTTTTGAGACTGGGATAGTGTTACCATCAATGATGGATTTGTAGGTGCTGTAAAGTTTAAGCGGGTTTGGGTTCCAATAAGGAACAGTTCAGTTCTCTCGTCATTCAAGCATAAAGAGTGTTGAACAATCCAAGAATGCATAGCTCAGCACTTCAAAATCAGTCTCAAAGGAGCCCGAAATGAGGCGGATTTGGGTGTCATCAGTGTAGTTAGCGTACGAAGTCCCCATGGTGTCGAGGACAAAGAGGTGTTTTGTGAAGATATTGTATCATGTCGGAGAGACACAAGAGCCTTGGGGAACACCGCAGGTGACTGGAGCTGGTGGGGCAGAGGCGGTAGAGAAGAGACTCCTTGTTCTGTTTGATGGAAAGGATTCGATCCAGGCTGGTGCTTAAGTTGGCTGGTGATGACTTTTTGGCAGAGGATTTTGTGGTCTACCAAATCAAAAGCAGCAGAGGTCCAGAAGAAGGAAAAAAATGTGACCATTATCTATGATCTCATCCATTTGGATTTTGAGATCCAGGAGTTCTGACTATTCCTTGACAGGGCGGAAACCGGATTGGCGGAGTCCAATGAGGTTGTTGGTTTCCAGATATTTTTGGATTTGCAAGTATGCTACTCCATCTATTATTGAGATTAGGAATGGGACTGTCATGGTAGAGTGGTAGCTGGTGGGGGTGTTAGGGTCTAACATGTTTCTTAAATGAGTGGAAGGACCCAAGCATCTTTAAGGTTGTCCTCAATGTCAAAGGTGAAGTAGTTGCTGATGAGCAATGTGATAAAGGTGCAAGCTCTATTGCACAGTCGTTTGTGAGTGAGGCTGGGCCGATGTCGCTGTGGCATCTGGATGGCTTCAGGCCTTTGAAGAATGTTGTGACTTCAGAGGTAGAGAGCAGGGTAAACGCGAACTCCTGGGTATGAAGGGTGGAATTTGGAGGTGGCCAGGGTGTCGGGGGAGGGGGGGGATGCGGGGGGATGTTTGGGCGTCCAGTGCCAAAGTGGGTACCAGTTTATTTTTTTTAATGCAATTTTGGATTGTAGTAAGATTTTATCCAAGAGTGCCTTTTGGATATTGCAGTACCAGTGTGTCTTTAGTGCAGCTAGCTGGGGGGAGGTTGGAGATTAGAGTTCTCGCAAAATGACGAAGAGCTCTCGAGTTTTCAATTCGCTCATTACAGGTCTGACTTTTAGCGTGGACTATGTTTTTTTTTTTTATAACTTTTGGACGCGGTGGTGAAGAGCCCTTTGACACTGAGGGAGACACTTTCCATGTGGATTCAGCTGCTCACTTTGTGGCGTAATGCTTGGAGGTATACCACAAGTTCAAGTGCGCTATTGTTTTGGATTTACATTTATTCAAGGGTGCTACCTTGACAATGGCCAATAGTAGGGTATGATTGTATAATTCAACCATCGTGGAAGGATCCTCAGTGGAATGCACGCAAGTTCTTAGGGTTTGCAATAACGGGAGCATACTCCCTGGTTGATATTTTGGGCATTCCTTGAAAGAGCAGCAGGTGCCGGTTGGGGTGTAGCACCCCGTTGCTTGTGTTTAGGGATAGTAAATGAGATTACATTATGGTCAGACCAAAGGCATGGCACATTGGAGAGAAGATCAAGTTCCTTACCAACTGTAGTTCTTTAGATTGGATGTTCCTCCCACGTATTCCACATCTTAGATATTCGTATCAGTTTTGCTTTCGTATCGTCAGCTAGTAGAATGAGCTCTTAGTCCCTCTTGAGGTTCTTTACCCACCATTCTGTAACACTCTCCAATTGCGAGAATTTTCTATCTGGATAAGGTCAGTTTCGTTACTGCCAGGCCCAATTTGTGGCTGGTGTATCCAATGAAAAGTTGATCGCTTTGCCGAAATTTTGCCAGTCTAGAAACGTAAAAACAGAGCCCCTTTTGGGTCCAGCCTGTGAAGTCTTTCTTCCTTACTTGCATGAGGGGGAGAATAGAAATATGGCAAAGTGATCTTCTGAGACAGTGAAAATCAGACTATTTTTGGAAGAAATGAACGTTTGACTAAGTATAACTGACTTTATGGAAAATGGTGTGAGGAGGCTTACAAGAGAGGGCCTGTAACTCACTCACCCTGCGGGCTGATGTAATAGCCACTAATAGGATTGTCTTCAAAGTGAGAAGCATTAGCGGACAAGAAAGCAGAGGCTTGAAAGGAATGCATGTAAGATATTTTAGTACTAAATTTAGATCCCAAACATGGACTTTAAAAGGGACTGGAGGGTACATGTTAGTGAGGCCCTTTAAGAATTAAACAACAAGTGGCATTTTGAAGTACAATACCTCTTCTGATGAGCGCTTGAAAATAGAAAGCGCAGCCATGTATCCTTTTATTGTACCAATCTGAAGGCCTTGATTGGCTAAATGCAGCAGGAAAGAAAGTACCATAGGTGTACCACATAGAAAAGGATCCACATTCTTAACCTCGCACCAGTTACTGAACTTGTTCCAACAACACTGGTACAAAGATTTTGGTGCTGGCCTTCTGGCCGAAAGCAAAATCTCCATTAAGTCGTCCGGGAGGTCCCAATCCTTACATCTCAGCCTCTCAGAAACCATGTCTGAAGGCAGTGCCTTGACCTCTGGATGGAGAACCCAACCTTTCTCTAGCAAGATAAGATCCTCTCTTGGTGGAAGACGTATTGGAGGGCAGATGGACATGTTCGGGTACCATGTCCTCCTGGCCCAATCCGGGGCAATTAGGATAATGGTTATACTGAACTTTCTCAACCTCTCAATTACGTGAGGATCACAGGGACTGGAGGCAACTTGTATATAAGCAGACATTCCCTGTTCACTACAAACGAGTCCCCTAGAGCTGCTCTTTGAGGAAAATTCCCTTGAACAGTACAGTTCGCACTTCCTGTTGACACTGGTTGCGAACATATGCACTTTTGGGTTTCCCCAAAGGGGGGACGATCTCTTGAAGGACTTCCTGAGCTAGTTCCCACTCGTGGGACACTGCTCTGAATGCTCAGAGTCCGCCGCCGTGTTCTGCTTTCCAGCTAGGCAAACTGCTGATAGAGAGATTCATTCTTGTATTGCCCAGAACCAGAGCTGTATTGCCTCCCTGCACAGTGGTAGTGACCCTACGCCTCCTCTTGTTAAGGTAGTAGGTGGCCACTGTGTTTAGTCATTATCAGGACATTCTTTCGCCGAAAGGCATTCAGCCCTAGTCTGATTGCCCTCAGCTCCAAAAGGTTGATGTATAGTTTGGACTCCGATGGAAACCAACAACAACGGATTGACAGGTTGCTGGTGTGAGCAGCCCACCCTGTGAGTGAGACATCCCTCACTACGGTCATCTCCGGCCATAGTTGCCAAAAAGATTCTCCCTTGAGAATATTGTCCTTGAAAGCCCACCATGGCAAATCTTGAGCCACTCTGGTCAGAACTTGCAAAAGAGCTGACATATCCCCTGAAAACTGGGAGCATTGAGTCCCGAGGACCCATTGAAGGGATCTCATTCTGGCCTCTGACACCAGGAAAATGCAGGATGCTATGAGGCGGAGCAAGCTCAGAAAATCGAAGGCCGGCAGATGCTGGGCATTCTGGAACTTTACCATCTGCAGAATGTGGTGACCTCTCACCTCGGAAGGGGAGGCTTTGTTCGAAGAAGTATCCAGTACTGCTCTGATCAATTGGAGTCTTTGGAATGGTATCATATTTGACTTTTTGTAATAGAGGGAGAAGCCCATCTGTGTAAAAAGTGGAAGGTCATGCTCCGATGTTCCTGGGCCTGTGTGAACGTGCCCTGATCAACCAATCTTCCAGGTAAGGTTAGACTTGAATCCCCCCAACCCCTCCATGAGACTCGCTGCCACTACCCCCCCCTCCCCCCCCCATCAGCTTGGTGAAAACCCTCAGGCAGAGGTCAACCCGAATGGCAGAACTCAAAACTGATAGTGAAAACTGCCAATCGTGAACCTCGGGTACTTTCTGTGCTTGGGATGAATCGGCACATGAAAGTAAGCATCCTGAAGGTCCAATGATACCAACCAGTCCTGGAGCGCCTGAAGGATCTGAGAAAGGGTTACCATCTTGAACTTGTGATTCCTGAGGAACTTGCTTAAGTTTAAGTCCAAGATGGGTCTCAATCTGCTGTCGTCCTTTGGGATGAGGAAGTATTACCAGGTTACTCACTGTAGTGACCACCTTACTCCTAGTCCATAGTCCCCTTTCCTCCATACTTGTGGGACATCTCTCCGTCCTGTGGGACGGGACCGGAGCACTTTGTAAAAAGCATCCACATTTTCAAAAATGTGTCCCTCTTTCCTGCGCGGGCCCGGCACGCGGCCGTAACCCCGCCCACCTTGGCTCTGCCCCGCGCATCCATCCTTTTCTATCGCCAGGACGAAGACCCATTAGCAACAACAGAGGAACCTTATTAGAGGGGACGGCGGGCGGGCGTATGGAGGAAAGGGGGCTATGGACTAGGAGTAAGGTGGTCACTACGGTGAGTAACCTGGTAATACTCCTACGTCCCGTCCCCTTTCCTCCATACTTGTGGGAGATTCCCCAAGCACTCCTCACAGGAAATACGGGCTGATGGAAATACCCCTTACTGAAACAGGTTCTTCAGCACAGCCTGACCAAACTGAGCGTCAGCTCTTGAGCTCATGTTGAGACAGTAATGCATACAGAAAGCAAATGGGGAGGCCCAAGTAGCTGCGCTAGCGATGGAATCCCAGGGGACATTTCTGAAAAGCAACCGCGTGCCTTGCCCCGCACCAGGTGTGCATGGATACCCTTAGGAGGTTTCAGCCATTGGACGGTGAAAGACTGATGCAGGCGGCAATCCACCTAGAAATAGTTGCCTAAGACGCTGGCTTGCACTGAGGGTTACCGAAGGTCACAAAACATTAAGAACGCCTAAGCTCGGAAGTCCTGTCCAGGTACAACTTAAGAGCTCTTCGGACATCAAGACAGTGTAGAACCTTTTCAGACTCTGAGGCAGGGTTCGGAAAAAAGACCGGAAGGGAGATCGACTGATTCAGATGGAATTCGGTCACCACCTTCGGTAGAAAAGCCGGGTTTGTCCGAAGGACTACCTTGTCCTTATGAAAGACCAAGAAAGGATGCTCCACCGACAATGCCTGGAGCTCACTCACTCTCCTTGCTGACGTAACGGCGACCAGAAGGGTCATTTTCCAAGACAAGTACTTGAGGTCCACCGTAGCCATTGGTTCAAAGGGTTTGTGGCACAGCGCCGTCAGGACTACATTTAGGTAATCCATGAGAGGACCTCCGCCTTCAATTCCCACTCGTACCTGACCACTGTCCGCTGGCTGAGGGCATCCACTGTGACATTCAGCTAGCCCGAGATGTGCACTGCAAGCAGCCAGACACCATGAAGCAAGGCCCACTCCCAATTCTGGATGTACAGGTCCACGGAGGAGGGGGGGGGGGGGACTTCGTTCCCCCTTGTTTGTGGATGTAATACATTGACACCACATTGTCCGTTCTTATGCGGACCACCTTGTTGACGATGAGCGGTCTGAACGCCCCGAGCGCTAGGAAGATTACCAGAAGCTCCAAAACCAGAGGTCCGAAACTTGAAGATCTAACGTTGCACCCCACCCCTAGAAGGGAGGAGTGCGTTGTGATCGTCAACATGGGGACCAGGTCCTGAAACCCCGCGCCCCCAGACAGATTGCTGAGAGATGACCACCAATCCAGGTCCACTCTAATGGAATCCAGAATCATTATCCGCATGGAATCCGGATCCATTGCCCGACGCCATGATCTCCGAAGAGCCATCTGGGTCCATCTCATCTTGAGACGAGCAAGAGGAAGAGCCAACACGCACAAGACCATGAGGCCCAGAAGCCTCTGGAACCACCAGGCCGACATGCTCTCCGACTGCACAAACATCTGACACGTGGCTAACGGATCCGCCATTCTGTCCCCGGTCAGGTACACTCTGCATTCGATCGTGTTCCAGCGAAAACCCAGGAAAATGAGGTCCTGCGAGACCGTCATGGAAGATTTCTGCCAGTTCACCGACAGCCCAAGATGGACAGGAGCTGAAGGAGAGACTGGAGATTGCCCGCTGCTGCTAGCGGACAAGGGCTGCGTAAAAGCCAGTCGTCCAAATACGGATACACATGGATACCCTGGAGACTAAGAAAGGCCGCAATCACCGACAATCTTCGTAAAGACATGCGACGCCGAGCTGAGGCCAAAAGGAAGCACTCGAAACTGGAAGTGCTCCTCTCCCAAAGAGAAGCGGAGATATCTCCTGTGTGGGTTCCAAATCAGGATATACATGTACGCGTCCTGAAGATCCACAATGCTGAGCCAATCGCCTATCTGTAAGGAGGAGCGTATCTGGCTGGGCGTGATATTCTTGAATTTCTCTTGGGGTAGGAAAACATTGAACTGGGAAAGGTCTAGGATGGTGCACAGGCCAGCCTGGTTGGGTTTGGGCACGGTAAACAGGTGGGAGTAGAAGCCCTCCCCTCGCTCCCCAAGGGGAACGGGTTCCACAGCTCTGAGGTCCAGAAGTTTCTGAACTTCGGCCTTGAGGGAGGGTGAGCCCAACAGCTGAAAAGGAGGGTTGATGGGTGGGGCAGGGGGTAAAGGTAACCGGAAGCCCACTCGAGCGACTGACAAGAGCCATCTGTCTTCTGTGATGGTCTGCCACGCCTCCCAATGAGATGCAATGCGTCCTCCCACTGGGGTCTCGTGCGAGCGCTGAAAACCCTCATTTGGCAGGTTTACCACCTGAACCTGATGAGGAGGCTGAGGAGCGGGAGAAAAAATGCGTGCGTTGTCGTCTACAGCAGTTAATCACCGTAGGAGTATCCACTCTGCGAGATTTGCTGTCGAAGAACACCCTAAAACCAGAGGAGGGTCGACTTTGCGACAATGGTCTCTGGGATTTGAAAGGAGCTTTGCCCAGAACAGACAATGATTTAGCCGTCTGAGTGCTATCTTTGGTCTTGGTGAGCTCAACACCAGTAGTAGAATGAAAAAGCTCCTTTCCATCGAATGGAAGGTCCAACACCTTGTCTTCCACTTCCTTAGAAAATTGAGTGGCATGCAGCCACGCCTGCCGTGAGGTATCAACCCCAAGCCGAGGTGTCTACGTGGTGAGCCGCAGCCTCCAGGAGATCCTGGGCCAAGACCCTGGCATCGGAAAGGCCTCCTTTGAAGTCTTCCAGCTTCTTGACCGGGATGTGCTCTCAAACCCCGACAGACCTTTCCACATCCGCATGTTAGCTCCCGCCAATATCAACTCAGCAGTGGCCTGCCTGAGCTGCAAAGCTGAGTTGGCAAAGATTTTCCTCCCTAGGGAGTCCAGGAGCTTGTCCTTTCCCAAGACCTGAGTAGCCGTCGTGGAAGAGGATGCTGCAGGTCTTGATTGCAACGCAGCCACCACTGTGGAGGAGGGAGGCGGACAAAACGACAGGGCCACCTCTTCCGAAGAATGCAGCCTGTACCACACGTCAATCTTCTTATTGACAAAAAGACCAGAGTGTGGCTTTTCCCAGACTCTTCGGACCTCAGCCAGAACATCCTTCTGCAGGAACAGGCCGGTACGCTCCAAGGGAGACAGGGTGAATGCCCCAGAAAGCACGCCCTCCTGCGGAGCGGGGGCCTCGGGCACCGGAACATCTAAGAAACGCATGTCCAATACCCGGTCATGAAAGGCTCTGATAGAGCAGGGAAGGTCCTCGTTGTCCTGATCGCCTTGAGGGTCATCTGACAGGCCTGGATCCTGCTGAGCCGTGTCAGGCACTGCCTTGTCCACTGGGGACAATGGAGGCACAGGCGGAAGAGCCGGGGGAGGCACCACAGGCAAGGGAGGCGCCAGCGCAACCACCGGAGGAACGGGTGGAGCCGGAGGCGCAGGTGGCCATATCTCCTTGAAAAGTCCTTTGAAATATTCCCTTATGGGGTCTGTGTGCATAAGCGCTTGAAAAGTACCGAAAAAAGCATCCTCAGGAGATTGCTTCGGAACCTGAGGAGGCCTCTCATGAGGTGGACAAATCCCTCCACCGACGTATCCACATAAATCAAAGGAGCTGCCCCCACGGGCAACAAAACATTGTGCGGAAGAGGCACCCGGGTGTTCCAATCATAAACTGGCCGGTAAGGATGCGCACAAGGGACCTTAGGTTCACCCAAGGGACTGCGCCCTACACCAGAGGCCTATGACGTAGTTGTAGGGGTAGCACCTAAAATGGCCGCCGTGGTTGTGGCGGGAACGGGCGCCATTTTGTCCTCATCTGAGGGGAACTGCGGCACGTGAGGAAGTGAGGCAGGGGTCCCAGTCGATGGATCAGGGGTCTTAATCTTAGCCTTAACATAAGGAACCTCGGCCGAGCCGGTACTATGAGGCCTGGAATGTTTTTGCGACATACCAACCGCCAAATTAGCCTTCGAAGGACGGACCTCGGCACTGCCGGTAAAAGAGGAACTTGTCCGGCCTCTCAGAACTGTTGGTAGCTTTAGCCTCTGAACGAGGGACCTCGGACCCAGGCCTGGTAACAGCCTTATCTGCACAGGTCTCGAACATCCGTTCGGTAACAACCAGCCCAGCCAAGGCCTCGGGGTGCACCCTGGTCTTGTTTTTGAGGGAAGCCGACAGAGGCCTCAGAGCGAGCTCCGGTACCCCACGATTCAGTAGAACTGGGTCTACAAACAGCCCCCACAGGAGGGGCCTCGGAGCGTACTCCGGTGTTCACAGGCCCCTTACGGGAGAAAACTCTGGTAGCATTATTAGGCCCAACAGGCACCTCAGGGTGAACCCCAGTGACAGAGCGATCAACGCCCCTCCTGGACCGAGAGGAACCCGGAAAGGTATCCCCCGGCCGGGGTGCTCTGAAAAGTGAAGAACTTACCGGGCGTTTCTTCTTCTCGTCGATGAACGCCTAAAAATGCGAAGGAGGAGTTCGTCGGAACACCTCCTCCCACCGCTCCAACTGACATTGAAGTGCCCGGACCGAAAGGGAGTCGCAGTAAAAACAGGAGTCCCAACGGTGTTCCGGACCCAAACACTTTAAACAAAGGATGGGGATCCGTCCTCGCGAAGCGACAGTGACACGACGAACAATCTGGAAAGTCTAATTTGAAAGACAGACAGACTAGTAAACGAACGCTAGCGTGAGCCAGAGAGGAAAAAGGGAAGAAAATCTTTGAGGATGCAAGTGCATCCGGCCCCAATCGAGCGGAGAAAATGACTAATGGGTGATGCGTGGGGAGGAGCCAAGGTGGGCGGGGTTACGGCCGCGTGCCAGCCCCGCACAGGAAAGAGGGGCACATTTTTGGAAAAAAAATTGGATGCTTTTTACAAAGTGTTCCGGTCCCGTCCCACAGGACGGAGAGATGTCCCACAAGTATGGAGGAAAGGGGACGGGACGTAGGAGTATGGGGAATACCAACCCTTATTCCTCTCCACTACAGGTACCTGTTCTATTGCACCTTTCTCTAGCAGAGTTAAAATGTCCTGAAACAGGAGCAGATCTGGTATTTTGGCAGAGTTGTAACCTGGTGAATGGTCTTGAGGCTTTTTTTGAAAAGGAAGGCAGTAACCTTGAGCCTCAGTTTCCAGTGCCCAAGCATCCGACGTAATGCCCCGCCATTCGGTCAGATGCTGAGAGATCCTGCCTCCGACCGGGGTCTTGCGAGTCAAGGCCTCAGAGTGGCTTTGCGATGGCTGCAGCAGCAGCTCAGGGGACAGATGCCGCTGCTGGGGCTGATCTAGCACACTTTCCTCATCCAACCAGAGGACATCTTTGACCTCTTTGACTGGCCCGTCCTTTTCCTCTTCCAAATGAGGAATAAAAATGAAAAGGACGACCACTCCAGGAAGATGAGCCTGAGTAGGAGCGTTGCTGAGGTTGTCGTATGGAAGCGCTAAGCGACTTAGCTGCCACCTTGGAGGTCTGCAGCTTCTCCAAACTTTCATCCACCTTGCTGTCGAACAACCTCAAGCCGTCAAATAGCATATTGAGAAGTCTGGCTTGCACATCCGGTGCAAAGCCAGACTTTCTCAGCCACACAAACCTGCATAGCACTGTGCTAGATGCCATGGACCTACTGATGATATCAGAAGTGTCCAGTCCTGATTGAAGGCATTCCCCCATAGCCTCCTTTCCATCTTTCACAATCGCAAGGAAGCAGTCTCGCTCCTCAGGAATGTGTTCAGCCGCTGCAGTAATACAATCCGACAGAGTGTATGTGAATCTTGCAAGGGTGCAAGTCACATTTGTTGACTTTAAAGCCATGCTGCTCGAAGAAAGAATCTTGCGAGACCAGGCATCAATTGTCTTATAGTGCCTATCTGGGGGAATAGACAGGTATGCCGATTGTCTAGTGGATGTGGCTGCCTGCACTACTACTCTCAGGTATAGGATGCTTAGTCAAGTATTCAGGGTCAGAAGGTGGTCTATTTCCTAGCGAAATTTTGGTTCACTGCTGGTCCAGATTTTTAGGTTTCCCATGCAGCCATAACGTTCCTCTGAAGTGCTGTGTGAAAAGTAAGAACAGGATCCTTTGAGGACCTTGACTGAGAAAAGTCTGTCATGTCATCCTGTTCGTAAATGGGTGAATCTGTTCCACCCCTTGAATTACACCAACCTATTCATCAGATTTCTACACTCCGTCTGCATGATCAGCAGGGTCAGGCTTGCCGAATTCTAATTCAGGAGACGAGGCCAAACCATTAGCTGTTCATAGAGGTCAGACATCTTGGACTGAGGGTCAATTCATTCTTCAGTAACATCCCTTGTACCATATTGTACACCTAAAGGGGAATCTCTTCAAGAGGATTGTTCCTCATAAATAGAAGCCATAGAATTGAGTCTTTAGTTGGCACAGGGTGAACATTTGTACCTGTGGCCTGTGAAGGCATGGACTTTGGTTTCGTCGATGGTGTTGATATTGTCGACAACGGCTTTGATGAAGTGAAAGGAGCCTTCGGTGTAAGCGCCTTCAGGGGAGGTGTTGACGCTACCTTCGACACCGGTGTCGAGTAAGTCTTCGACAGATGCGTCGAGGAGACCTTCGACAGACTTCGAAGACTGTTTGTCAAACAATGCCATTTTGTCTGGCGTCTCCTTCGGTTTATGCACTGATAAGCCAGTCTTGCTCTTCTTACGAGGTGTGAGAGGTTTCTCTCGACGATGCCCTCAACGATTTTTTGCCAGATTGAGAGAGTGTATTCTCGGACCTTCCCCCGCATGTTTAGAATGAGCTGGGGCATGGTCCTCATGCAATTTCTTCAAGTGGGTCTGGGCCGCATTCTCAAAGATTTGCATCATCGAGGCTCTAAAAGCCTCCCATTTTCTATGGGAATCATGTTTTGAAGGACAGGTGATCACCCCTGTATCAGAAGACGAAAGATTGATACTCCCCTTGCTCGTCTGCTTATAAGACGAAGATTTTCTTGACCGACTGCGATTTACATTAGGATTTTTCCCTAGACTCAGCTGAGTCTTTATTTTTCTTTGAAGAGCCCTTCAACAATTCCTCCACCACCGCTAATTTACCTCTTCGTTCCTTCAGAGCTTTTTTGGTCACAGCTTGACAGGAACCGCATTCGTCGACTCAATGGTCCGGACCCAAGCACCAAAGGCAAACTCAATGGGGGTTAGTAAGACATTTTTCCCAACATTTCTGGCACTTTTTAAAGCCAGTTTTAGACGTAGAAGGATTTGATGAAGACATCTCGAAAGACTGAAGCGCCGTTTTCGTACACACGAAGCAAAAGCGCTTGGAAAAACGGAACTGAAGCCAATGGGCACAGCTCGAGCCATTTATACTACGGGTGAGGTTGACACTCTACGGCAACCCTCGAGGGACGTCGACACCACGACCTCGAGCACAGCGCCTCTGGGTGTGAGTTTTATTTTCCTGCAGCAGCGAAGCTGATATGAAAGCAAAGCTGATGATACAAATACGTGGGAGGACAATCCATTCGAAGGTTAATGTTGCAGTAAGCATCTATCAACCAGTCTAGCATGCAACCTTTGGTATGAGTAGGGGGTGTGATGTGTTGGGTAAGGCCCAATCCTACAATGATGTTGGCTTCGGCATGATCATTGCTATCAGTGGGATCGTTGAATCCGAGGAGAATAATTCTGGATGAAAGCTTTGAGACGTGTGAGGGGAGCGGGGATACATCTTCCTCAAATGATGGCAGCAGGCCTGGCGGTCTGTATATTAAGTGGAGCGTTAGGGTGTCAGACAGGGACAATTTGGTTGTGAGTAGTTCCCCCCTGAATGAACAAGTTAATTACCAAACTGGTAACGTTCTTTCAATGGGATGTTCCTCCAACGTATTCCACATATATGACATTCAATGTCCACAGCTTTGCACTTCGGGAACTTTTCAGCAGAGGGCGTCTTGCGTCAAGCCGATGTCCCTCGAGGGCCTCTGTCGAGGGTCAACGTCACTGGATGTTACATATGGGGCGCACAGCGCCCGTTGCCTCAGTTTCGTTTTTTCCCCCCAGAAGGTGCAACACCAGTCTCCTGCCAGTATAAGTGCCTTCAGCCTTGTGGAAATGGAAGCTGGAATCAGAGGAAATTCTCCAGAGGGGCAGGCTGGCGATATGCAATACATCGGAGGAACATCTCATCGAAAGAACGTTGTCAGTTTGGTAAGTAACTTGTTCTTCGAAGGGATTGTGTCCTCCGACGTATTCCACATCTATGACACTCCCAAAGCAGTAACACACTATGGAGGGAAAGAATTTAGCCTGTAAAATTTAGAGTACCCAATCAAATGGCTGAATAGAGGACTGCCTTACCAAAGGCCAAATCCTGCCCACGGATGGGGTCCAGGGTGTTTAACAAACATATGGACAGAGGAACATGTGGCTGCTTCACAAATATTCAGAATAGGAACACCCCTTTGTAGAGCAGTGGAGGCAGCCACCCCCCCCTAGTAGAGTGAGCCCGTAAACCTACCAGAGGGTCCTACCCCGCCAAACGGTAGCACTCGGTGATAGTCAAAACAATCCATCTGGACAAGGTTCGTTTGGAAACAGCCCGACCCAAGCAGTGTCCAGCATAACCTACAAAGAGCTGATTGCCCACTCTGACCCGGGACATTTGTGAAAGATAAAAGCTCAAAGCTCTCCTAGGATCCAACCTATTGAGCCTCTCCTCTTCCTTACCAGGGTGCGGAGGATAAAAAGCCAGGGGAATCACCTGGCTCAAATGAAATTCAGACAACCTTCGGAAGAAAAGAAGATTGCACCCGCAGGACAACCCTGTCCTTATGGAATACAGTAAAGGGTGGATTGGCAGAATGCGGAAGTAACCGCAACTAAAAACCAATTTAAAAAGACAACAGTCTCAACGGACAAGAGTGTAAGGGCTCAAATGGAGCTCCCATCTGGGCGGTACTTTTTCGGCAAATTCTTATTGCCCGTCGGAAGCGAATCTGGGGCCTGCCAAGCCGATGACACCCTTTTTTGCAATGAAAGATGGAAGGACAATACCGGGTCAGAGGGGGGACCTTGGTCCAAGATGTCAGTAAGGTCATCCTGAATAAAATCCTCATGAGGACTGGACCACCCCAGGTATTCAGCAACCTTAGGCATGAGCCGCCTGTAGGAAGGGTCTGCATGAGCCCCCGGCTCAGGCCTACCAAACAACTTCCGGAGAAGTATCTAGGCCACTGGCATCATGGAGGGTCTGCCTCAACTCCAAGGGACTGTCGCCCAACAATCCTGGAGCCTCATCCTGAGAAGCAGGGTCTTCAATCTCCGACCTTTCTTCCTCTTCAAACAGAGGAGGCAAAGGGTCAGAAAACCGAGCCAAAGCGACAGAAGAGAGCCTGGGGTCCGGGGCCCAATACCGGCCTCCCAGACGTAGATGAAGCCCCATGAAACTCCTCAGACACATGGTAGGCAGAATCATGTGCAGTTCCCTTGGGGACCACTGCAAGAAGATTAAGACTACAGGAGTAAGCAGTAAACCCAATTGGTAGCGGTCTGCACCACCCAGATTTACCTGGTAGCTGTGGCTGAGCAGTCAAGACTTCTCTCAAGAAGTGTTAGGAAGTATACATGGGATACACAATAGGGCTAAAAACAGTAGAACAAGCAAACACTGACCAGAGCTTTGTATCAAAAGTATATAATTATTTATTTAACACACAATTTAGAAAATACACTAGCACTATTAATCAAAGCAAGTTCAAAACACAATCAGAAAAGTATACACACCTCCCTTAAGAATTATTAGACAAGGTTAAGTCAAAACACCACTTTGTCAAAACAGAGGTGAGCGTGTAACTTAAATGGCACTCCAATAAGTAAAAGGGAGAGAAAAAGGCAGGTCATAAAAATAAAACAGTTCCCAACACTTTTAAGAGACCAAAACAAGTTAGTGAAGGCAGAGTCTACTGTAGAGCCAAAGTTCATAGGCCAGGCCCACTTTAAATGGGGCAAGGTGAAATGTGCCCTAAGATCACACAGTTGTGAAATGCATTTAAGTCTTTGTAGAAATGTTCAAAAGAGGTTGGGGTGGTTCAAAAGATAAAATGAGAAGGTCTGGGGGCCAACCCAGTTGGAAAGCCAAGGATTTATGGGTCACCTTGAGCAAATCGAAGAAAGGGAGGCCAGGTGGAACACAGTACCTTTAAACTTGAGGAAGCTTCAGCGGTGGCAGTTCCTGGCAGCGGGTGCAGTTCGTGGTTTCGACCAGGGGAAGAGGGGATCTCGTTGAGGAGGAAACTTGGAGTCGTTGCACTGCACAGGGAAGAAACCAGCCGCAGAGTTAATCTGTTAAAAGGTGCGTTCCTGGTATTCGCGGTCACAGTGGTGAAGCTTGGCTATCCGGCCGCCGGGGTGCTTGGCACGGGCGAGTCGACCAAGAGACGTCCTGGAAGGCGAAATGGCGAACTGGTTGATTCCACCAGCTCAGAGGAAGAAGACTCTTTCAGCAGAAGATCTTCTCTTGTCGTTGGGAAAGTGGTGAAGTCGTTGCAGCAGGGCTCCACCGTTGGTGTCGTCGTTGCAGATGGCTCAGCTTCTCCCCTCTTCGGATTTCTTAGGTCCTGTGGCGACTTCTGAAGTTCCAGTCCCAAAAGCCCTGCTTTTATGCAGAAAAACCCCCATTCAACAGCCTAGCTGTCACTCAAACATGCTAAGTGATGAGCCAGGCAGCTCACCACTGGGCCAATCAGAACAGAGTGCGACTTGAGTTGCTAAGGCAACGCAGTCCAGGGTGCCCATTCCCCCACCCACACATCCTGTGGAACCCAGACAGAGTGGTACCATTTGGAGTGCTTCTGTGGAGAAGCCCGCCAAAAAGTGGAACAAAGGGCCCGACCTTGGTTGGAGTTAGAGACGGACATGAATGCCATTTTAGAAAAGAGTTCTGGCAAAAGTACCCAACCAGTGATTTAATATTAAATAAACCAGCGGTATCTTTAACATTGCACCAAAAAAGTGGTGCGTTTAAAATCAATGGGAAAATCCCATAGGAAATATTTCGGTGGAATATTTTGAGTGGTAACCACTGCCACCAGCCAGAAGCTCGACAAGGTGGGACTGGACAGTGCCCCCATGGAAACAGACCCAGGAGCAATTGAATTAACCCCTTCCAGTACTTCCACAATATGGTTTGTACTGGTTCTGTTCACAATTTTGGACTAGTAAAGTCAATGGTGACTTTGCATGCCCTGAGGGACAGTAGTCAGTCCCAGGGTATGGAGTCTATGTTTGGGGGTCACTATGACACCCCTGTGTTACTGCACTGAGGGTGCTGTGTAACATACACTAAAACAGATGATTCCCTATGGAGTAAAAGACCCCCATAGCCCATAAGCACACAATAAGTCAAAGCCATACCGCAAATCATGCCTAAGAGTGGGAGGAAACGAGTCTCACTCTTAGCAGGAGAAGAAAAGAAAAAACAAATCCAGCAAAGCTGCTGGGGGACTCACTAGGTTTGGGAAATTAGCCTTATAAGAGAATTCTCCCTAACACTACATTACGGCCAAAAAATACCAAAAGGCATCTAAAACATGGATGCTGAGGGCATCGATAAGACGTCGAGACTGCCAAGGGCTTTGACACTGGAAACCGCACTGCGGGTGTCGCCCCCGAGACCTTCAGCGTCGATGCCTCCACAGGCGTGGGCTGATAGGACGGTAAAGCATTGGAGTCCGACTGGCCCAGCACCGAACGAGTCGACTCCTGCGTCAGTACCTCCACAGGCTGCAATGGTCTTGCAGGGGACGGGGACTGAGACCTGAATGCACGTCTCTTGCTACTGCTCCTGTCTGCACAGGACCTCGAGGTCTCCTGGTGCGAATCGCGGCACGAGCCCGAGCCCGAAGGCGTACGAGCCGCGGATCGAGAGCGTTCTCTGCCGGCTTCATGAGAAGCCGGTACAGGAACCGTGCTTTGCGACTGGAAAATATCCAACATTTGTTCTTTAAAAGTCGCCCACTCCTCCGGAGTCAAGGACTTCGTGGGACAGGCTACCTTACGCACGGCGCAATCCTCCGAAGAGGACGGAGAAGGCGACCGGTGCTTCCGAGAGTGCCATGAGGACGAGGAATGGCGGGAACCACTCCGGGACCGAGAACCTCAAGCTTCCTCCCGAAGCGGAGAGTCGCCCCTCGAGTCGTCGGTGGAAACCCTAGACTTCGATCTGGACTTACGGGACATCGAGGGCTTACCTCCACGGAGCTTGCCCTTCCTTCCACTCAAGGCCTTCGCTGTTAAGAGACTGGCATTTGGACCAGTCGTCGGTGTCGTGCGACTCACCCAGGCACCATAAGTAAATACGGTGCGGGTTGGTCAACGACATCTTTGACTTGCAGTCCCGGCAAGTCTTGAACCCGGACCTTGGAGTCGGAGGGGTTGAAGAAATCGGCATAAGAGATCGATGAATCCAGGAGGCACGCCAAGTTTCACAAAGCTACACATGTTTGCTGTTGGAAAAAACGTAACTGAGGCAACAGGCGCCTTGCGTCCTATATATAACATCCGGTGACGTCAACCCTCGACGGAGGCCCTCAAGAGACATCACGTTGACGCAAGACACCCTCTGCTGAAAAGTTTCCGAAGTGCACAGCTGTGGACATTACATGTCAGATGTGGAATACGTCGGAGGACAATCCCTTCGAAGGAATGTTTGGTTGGGGATTTCTCTAATGGTCAAGTGTTTTTCAGCTACGATGGCCACTACTCCTCCTTTGGTGGTTAATATATTGTTTCTAATGATGGTGTAAGTGTCTGGGATGACTAAGCTAGGGAAAGGGCTGGGCCAGCAGCAGTATGCAGCCACGTTTCGGTGATGGCTTTTCAGTCAAGATTATTGGCAGTGACGAGCTCGGCTATGTCAAGTGCGTGGGCTAGGATTGATATAGTATTAGTGAGAAGTCCTTTAAAGAGTGTGGGGGTGGGAGGGTGTCAGTTGGCGTTCAGTAGCTTTCCGAAGACAGGAATGGGTATGGCCAGTGCCTGGTGTTTCGGGATCAAGGCATCACTTGTAAAGGCAGCAGGCTGAGAGGCACATATGGCACTGACAGGGTCTGAATCACTTTTGGAGCTACCAGTAACAATAGTACTAAGGGCAGTGGGCTTCAAAACACATGAAGCATTAGAGAATCTGTAAGCTGAGAATCACATTTGCAGTGATCGCTTACAGGGGCACCTGATTCTGAGAAGCTTTGGTTGTATGAGGAAGCTGGAAGTGCGAAAGTATCCTTAGAGATGGGTATGCAGTCCGGGGTGTTAGAGTTGGTCAATTCATGGATGTATTTAGACTGGTGAGCGGTTATATCTAATATAACCTATGCTATGGGCGAGCTGCGCCAGTGTCTTTGTACAACAGCGGTATTTGTGTGTGAAGAGAGTCTTGAAGATGTTCTGTTGGTACGAGCAAACAGGGCTTTGTAACACCCTTGGTTGCAACCTACAAAGCGGCAGTGGCGGTCATTTATGAGGCTGAGTTGGTTGTGGGCAGCGATGGCCAAGTACAATATGGTAGCTGGTGCCTTGTAATCCGAGGCGAGCATTCCTGTGGTGGGGTTGAGGGTGGCTTCACAAACATCTTGTTATGCTGGCTTCTACGCGATGGGAGTCTGTTTCTCATTCTGAAAGGGCACATCTTGGTTGCATAGCAGCCCGCATTCCACACTAAGTAATCTAAAATAATTTAATAATCTGGGCAGATGTGCGGTACGTACCACATGGCAGAGGCTGCTTCACAGATCTGCCCTCAAGGAGCCCGATGGGGCCAGACAGGACTGAACATTGTCTTTGGCATGGGTTCTTGGAGGGTGGACAGTGTTGCCCGCCAGCATGCAGGAACAACCGGGAATAAGGCCTGGTACAGCCAATCTGAATACTGGCTGGGAGGGACAATGGGCCTGCAAGGTCCATCTTCCTTTGTTGCCACAACGACAGCCATATTACAAGGGAGCTGATGCTCTGTAGTTACAAATGTATTTGTGACCTCAGATGGAGCTTGGAGGCTCATGGGGCCTGCAGGTTCTGCCGCGCAGGGCCAGACAGGCATCCAACATAGCACCAAAAACTGGAGTCAGTGCTCAGCCAGCATGGAAGGAGAGCCGAAGAGCACTGGCAGTAAGGCTCACTAAGGTGAAATTATGAGAGCACAATAGGCACGAAGGAAGGATTCTTCCTTGTGAAGATGGATTCCTAGAATCTGGTCTGGTGGACAGATTTTAGGAGGCCACCCTAATTATGGTGAACAGGGAGCTCATAGTTTAGCCAAAGCCCAATCAAGGTAGCCATGGAGAGCAGTCAAGGCTTAGTTTAAGGAGTGTGAGAGTGGTCAGGGGCCCTCAATGAGTTCACACAGGACGATTCACAATAGTTCAAATGATGATGTTTATGTTAAGTTTATTAGGTTTATATAGCTTTTTGATCCAAAGCGCTTTACAATATAACAAGGTACAATAATGGAAGAAGCAAGTTAACAATCATGAAACAAACCAGTGAATCAATATGTACAACAGTTTCCTTAGATAGTGGAGGTGAGGGAAAGGTGAGAAGGAAGGGAGAGAAGGTAGTAAAGGGAATATGTCTTTTCCGTAAAAGGGAAAAGGAACATTAATTCAAATATGCGATATAAGGTCAAGTGGGTGTGAGAAGGAAGGGAAGGTATGAGGGGACTGGGAAATGGGGAGGAGACATGGTGGAAGGTCAGGGGGGAGGGAAGGGCTTTCAAGGAGGTGCGGGAAGGCAGTGTAAATGGGGATGGAGCGGAAAGAGGTAAGGAGTTCCAGTATAGGGGGGCTAAGAGCTGATAGGAACGGAAGCGAGAAGCGGCACATGGTGACAAGGGTACAGTGAGTAAGATGAGGTCAACAGAGCGGAGAGTATGAGAGGAGAGAAGAGATAGGGAGAATCAAGGTCATGGAGAGATTTGAAGACCAGACAGAGGAATTGAAATTTAAGTTGGGAAGGGAAGCCAGCCAAGTTGAGAGAGTGAGGATAGAGGAGTGGTAGATGGATTTGAGAGGGGGGGGGGGGTCAGATGAGAGGCAGGGAGTCCAAAGAGGAGAGAAGAGCAGTAGAAGAGACGGGAGAAGATGAGGGAGGAGATTAAGAGTTTAGAAGCGTGGAAGGTGAGGGAGGATCGGATTTTGCGCATGCTGTAGAAATGATGCTGACAGGAACGAGTGGAGAGAAATGTGGTGGGCGAAGGAAAGGAGTCGAAGTGGAAACCAAGATTGCGAGCAGAGGTGGAGATGGGTAGATTGGAAGGGAGGAGGGGTCTGGGAAAGTGCGTTAGAAGGAAAGAAGAGGACTTCGTCTTGTCAGTGTTGAGGGAGAGAAAATGGGATGACATCCAGTTTTTAATAGCTGTAAGGCAGGAAGATGAGTGAAGAAGATCTGGAGTGAAATAAGGAGAGAAAGAGTTGGGTGTCATCAGCGTAGAAGTGGTGGGAAATGCCGAAAGAGGGCGAGAGCGAGAAGGGAGGAGTAAAGAGAGGGCCGAGTACAGAGCCTTGGGGGGACACTGTAGTCTAAGGGGATGTTGGAAGAGGTGCGGCCACCCCAAGAGACAGCATAGGAATGATTGGCGGGGTAAGAGGAGAGCCAGGTGAGGACAGAGCCCTTGAAGCCAAAGGAGGAAAGAGTACTAAGGAATAAGGGGTGATCGACGGTATCAAAGGCACGGACAGGTCAAAGAGGATGAGGATAGAGGATTGCTTAGAGTAGCAAGCGGTAAGGAGGGAATTGAGCACAGAAGTGTGAGCAGTCTCAGTGGAGTGTTTAGGGAGGAAGGAGAGAGTGAGTGGTTACAAAAGCCGAGAGTTGAGTAGGCTAGGCGCTCGAGGAGCTTGGATAGGAAGGGGAGAAGCGAGATTGTACGAAAGTTAGAAGTGAGAACTGGGTTAACAGGTTTCTTCAGGGTGGGAATGATAGTGGTGTTTGAATGCAGAAGGAAAGGTGGCAGAGGAGAGGCAGGTGTTGAAGAAAGTAGTTAGGTAGGGTATGAGGAGGGGGTACATTTTAGGAATAAGGGAGGTGGGAAGGGGATCAGAGGGGGCAGTAGGCGAGAATTGGACAGAAGGGAGACACAAGATGGAGTGACAGGAGAGAAGTTGGACATGCAAGCGGAGGTAGGGGAGGAGGGCATAGGAGGGGGGAGAGGAGAATATTTTGGCATAGGGATTGAATTTTGGATGAGAAAAAAGTTGGCAGATGGAGAGGAGTTGGCAGAGGGATCAGAAGTTGGAGAGGAGGCGAGGCAGGGCTTGGCAGATTCGAAGGGGTGGGAGGCTTGTGAGTGGAGAAGGTTAGAGTAGTAGGAGCGTTTGGCTGATTTGAGGCAAGAGTCAGAGTGTTATGAAAAATAGGATGATTGGTTAGTCCGAGAAGGGGATTTGATCCAGCGTCGTTCAAGACGACAGAAGACGCATGGACAGAAGGTGAGGGGATAGCGAGGGTTGGGAAGGTTTGCGAGAAGGGTGGAAGGGAGTAAGTAGGTAGAGATGATCGAGACTGGTGGAGATAGCGGAAGACATTGAGGAGAGGGCATCGTTGGCCGAGAGAGAAGAGAAGTCAGAGAGAGGGGGAAGGGAAGAAGAGCAGGAGTTGAAGAGTGCAGGGTTGAAGTTGCAGAGGTCATGACGAGAGAAGGAGGGAGGGGAGGGGAGGCAGAGGGGGTGGACAGAGGGAGGGGGGGAGTAAGGGAGAAGTGTATGGCATGGTAAGAGATAGTTGGGTAGAGAAGAAACAGGTGGGGAGGATTAGGTTGAGGTAAAGAGGCGGTCAAGAGTGGAGCCAGAGGAGTGGGATGGAGGAGTAGTGAGTGGAGAGAGGAGAAAGGAGTGTAGAATGGAGAGGAAAGGGGGGGGGGCAGATTGAGCGTTGTTGGAGAGGGGAAGGTTGAAATCACTGAGGACAGAGGGGTGGGGGAGGGTGAGTTGAGAGAGGAGGTGATCCAGGTCCTCAAAAGGAAGCGAGGGGGCCAGGTGGTCTGTAAATAATGGAGGAGATAGCATGAGGGTACGTGAAGGGTTTGAAAAGATATTCAAAGGAAGAGAAGATAGGGAGAGATGGTGTAGGGGTAGAGGAAAGAAATTTAGGCTGGTAGATGAGACCAATGACACTGCCGCGACCGGAGGGGAAAGAGACATGAGAGAAGGAGGAAGAGGGGGTGGTGAGAAGCAGAGAGTGGAATTGATGAGGGAGATCCAAGTTTCTGTGATGCAAAGGAAATGAAGGTTGAGACGGAAGAACATGTCGAGTGCCGCAGCAGTCTTATTGCAGATGGCTCTGGCATTCTAGAGCACAATGTACATGATACTGGAGGGTTTGACAGTAGGAGGGTAGGTGAGGTTAGGACTTAGAGGGAGTGTGAGGGAGGGGGATGGGGAGAGGGTATGTTGTGGGGGCAGACATGAGAAGGAGAGGAAGGAAAAGGAGGAGGGAAGGGTGAGGAGGGTGAGCGAGGAGGGGAGGACAGACAACGCATGACAAGAGGGGAAATGATAACAGGCAGGTAGCCTTGGTAGCAAAGTGTCCATAAGCTGTTAGGTGAGCGCAGCTGGATCAGGGTGGTAAAGATGAACTGTTCTGGTGGGCCCAGGTTGCTCGGGCAGTCCAGTGGTGGTAGATTGCAATGGAAGGTCAGGAGTGGGGAGGGCCCGGGCACTGCACCATCGGCCTTAAGGTGTGGCAGGACTGAAGTGGGCAGGAGTTACTGCAGGTAGAAATGTTCTTGGAGAGATGTCACAGCATGATGACACCAGACCCAGCCAAGCTAGAGGTGGGATAGACCCGCATTGGCACTAAGCAGATAGCTGCAAACTCTGCACGACTGAGTTCACAGCACAGGCAGGGACAGGTCAGAGCAATGCGAAGCAGGCAAGCAGAGAGGGAACCCTGAGGCCAGGCGAGAATGAGCTGCCTCGGTGGATAATGCAGCAGTGAGCCCTCAAAGAGCGGAGATCAAAAGGTTGCAGCTTGGCAAGCAGGGAAGGGTCGGCAGTGAGAATGGAACAAGGTGCCTACCCCGGTGCGACCGCAGCAGCCGGTCGCTTTCCATCCTGCTCCGGCACTCGAGCTGCCTCAGGTGAGACGGCGAACAGGAAGAGCGGTAATCAGTAGCAGCCTGGCACAGCAGGGAAGGCTCTGCAGTATGTCGAGAGCAGGCACCGTCCTCAGCACGGTCACGGCAGTAGAGCGGCAATCAGTGGCCTGGCACAGCAGGGAAGGCTCTGCAGTATGGAGAGCAGGCTCCTTCCTCAGCATGGTCACAGCAATATGGAGGGAGCAGGCTCCATCCTCAGCACGGCCGCAGTAGAATAATACACAGCAGTATGGAGGGAGCAGGTGTATACAGTACAGCAGTATGGAGGGAGCAGGCTCGGACCTCAGCACGGCCATAGCAGAAGAATACACCTCAGCCTGGGCCAGAGTCCAAGCAGCCTGCAGGGGATCAAGCACGGAATAAAGGTCAATAGTGCTGCACTGCAGGGGACGAGTCTCCACCCTCGGTCCAACCGCTGCGGCTGGTATGCCTCTACAATCCTGCACCAGCACAACGCAGGCACCCCAGGAGCTGCCACAGCAGGGAAGGCTCTGCAGTATGGAGAGAGCAGGCTCCTTCCTCAGCCTGGTCACAGCAATAGGGAGGGAGCAGGCTCAGACCTCAGCACGGCCGCAGTAGAATAATACACAGCAGTATGGAGGGAGCAGGTGTATACAGTACAGCAGTATGGAGGGAGCAGGCTCGGACCTCAGCACGGCCACAGCAGAAGAATACACCTCAGCCTGGGCCAGAGTCCAAGCAGCCTGCAGGGGATCAAACACGGAATAAAGGTCAATAGTGCTGCACTGCAGGGGACGAGTCTCCACCCTCGGTCCAACCGCTGCGGCTGGTATGCCTCTACAATCCTGCACCAGCACAACGCAGGCACCACAGGAGCCGCAACAGACACCAAGAGCACAGGCCGGGCGGATTCGCTGTGCTCGCCAGTCGGTGGTCAGGCCAGAGCTGAGAAGCCACATAGACAAGGTTGGAGGTGCAGGTAGACCGGCAGCAGTCGACAAAGGTAGGAGGCTAAGGGAAGTCCCAGTAGTGCAGAGGTCCGCTGTGGGGGTGTTGGCTCCAAATCCCTCGCTCGCTGAGGAGAGCAGGAAGAGGCCAATGACTGTGGGGGAGGCCGCGTTGAAGAGAAGGCAGAAGCAGAGTGCGATTCTGAATAATGTTCGAGCCGTAGGTGCTCCCAGTCCAGCGAAACAGAATCGGAGAAACAGGGCCAAGAAAATTGTAGTAAATATTAGAATCACTAGGTTTGAGTCAGCCTGAAGTGAGGAGGCGACGGATCAGGCATCCAAATTTATGCGCCCCCTGATGGTCCTTCAGCAATTAGGCAGTTATAAAAATATTTATTTAGGCCTTTAGAAGACACTGAAAGATTTAAATAACAGGTAGTATCACGCAATACTCAAAATACAAATATATACAATCACCAGTATGGTAATTCACTAAACATCAATAACTTTCCATGTTAAACAGGCAAGTAATGCAGATGCAGTTCAAATAATGATTAACAGTCACAAGGGCAGCTCCTTAGCCTTTCGTAGTCCAAACCCTAAGATGTATGGAGCCTAATGCCCAAACGTCACAGGTTCCAACACAAGGTTTCTCATAGGTATGGGTTCTCTAATAGAATTCAATGGACGTGTGGTAGTGATTCAGAATAGTTTTAAACTACTTAAAATGTCAACAGCAACCAGAAGACAGGTGGATTTTCCTCTGTTCCAAACCAAAGGCTAAGCCAGGGGCAGGATTCCAGACCCAGGTTCAATATCCATGAGTTAAGATGACAAAGGGACTTATTCCCAATGGTATCCTATGGAAGACATGGTCGGGGATCGTAAGGGGCAGCAGATTGACAGTGATGCTTACTTATCAAACCCCCCGCCCCCCAACCACCCCTCCCTCCAACTCGCATTTTCCCCAGGGATATCAATGGGTGTCCTGGGGAAGGTAGCTGGGAGTGCGGTCCTCCATCGTTTGTGGCAGAGAAAGGTGACCATGAGTTGCATATTTAAGAATTCTAATGGTTGGGTACAACTGCAAGATGCAATGCCGGTCAGCCAAGAAATGCATATTCCAAAGATGCCGGCTTCTGCAGGACACTTCACGGGGTGGAGGAAGGCAAGTTCCAGCGGCGATGAATGACTGCAGGCGACCATTACAGTTGCAGTCAGAGTAGCTTCTCCAGGACAGGTTCTCTTGAAGATGGAATTCGGGGAGAAGATGCCTTACAGCACAATCATGGTGACCACAAAAGTTTCGAAAGGTTTCGGGCTCGACCACAGAACAGCAAAACTTCTGGCGAGGTAGCCCATGAGGGAGCTGGTAAGTACATGGGGCAGTCCAGGGACACTTCCGAAAGATCCGAGTACGTCTGCCAGACGATGGAGTTCCACTGGAACATGTTGTGATAACAGGAACATGTGTTTGAGAGCCCACTTCCAAATGTTCTGGGATAGTTTGGACAGCACTGGAGAGCAAGTGCCCCCTTGTTTGTTCAGATAGTACATGGCCGTGGTGCTGTCTGGAAGGATCAGGACCGTCTTTCCTTGCAGTTGGGTCTGAAATGCTTTCAGAGCTTTGAATATCGCCAATAGCTCCAACAGATTTATGTGGTTGGATGCTACTTCTGAGGAGCAGACTCTGTGCACAATTTGCTGAAGCAGGTGAGTGCGCCCCCCCCCACCCCACCCCGTGAGAGATGAGTATGTAGTGAGAGTGGCTTCTACTGCGGGGGTGGTGAAGGACTTTCCCTTAAAGAGGTTTTCCCTCCACCACCACTTACAGAACGAGGGCTGGCGAAACAACTAGATCATCCCATTGTCGCAATTACGCCATCTTGCCCAACAGTCGCATTGCCTTGCGTACCGTCATCTGCCGACTGCATACATATTGAGGGACTTGAAACATGTTTTGGGCCCTCTCCTTGGAGGGGGAAGTCGAGGCCGTCCCTTGTTCGAATTAGAGCCCCTAGGAACTGTTTGACTTGACTGGATTTCTTCTCGGAGAATCCCAGGCTGAATAAGAGGTCTATCGTCTTGAGTATTTGACAGGCATCTTCTGGAGGAATCCCCCGTTATGAGCCAGTCGTCGAGGTAAGGATAAACTGAGATGGATAGCCTGCGCAGGTGTGCTGCTGCCATTGCCAATACATTTGTAAATACCTTTGGTGCTGAGGCAATGCTGAAGGGTATTACTTTGAGCTGATTGTGTCGGTCTTCTATAATGAATCTGAGGTATTTTCTGTGTGCTGGAAACATTGAAATATGAAAGTATGCATCTTTCATGTCCAATGTTGCCATGTAGTCTCCGTGTGAGCAGGGGAATTACTTCCTGCAGAGTGACCATACAAAACTTGAGGTTTGACAAATTTGTTTGCAGGGCGTAAATCTAGTACAGGGCACATGTGAGATCCTTTTTCGGTACAAGGAAGTATACTGAATAAAAAAACTAGATTACCTGTAGAAGACGTACGACTTCTATGGCACCCTTTTCCTGCAGGATCACAACCTCTTGTAGCAGGATGCGCAGGAGTTCCAGTGTCTGGCGTCTTGATCATGGAGGTCTGAATTTGGGGTTGGGGGGGGGGGGGGGGGTCTGGCAGAATTCTATGCAGTACCCGTGGGCGACAGTGTTGTGTACCCACCGGTCCGTTATCCCCTCACATGCTTGAAGAAATGTTAGCCGGCCCCCGACCAGGGAGGCATGGGAGGGGACCTGGATCTGCTGGTCATTTCTAACCTGAGGCTGGGGAGCCTCTAGGGTTGGAATTCCAGCCCCTTCCCTTTCCACGTCGTTGATCTATAGGGGGATATGGGGCAGTGTAGCCGGTTCCCTGGGACGAGGACCAGTTATTTCCCTGAGCCATATTGGTTGTGAAGGAAGCAAGATTGGCCACGAAAGCAATGTCTAGAACCGCTCCCTCTCCTTGGGGAAGGCCTCTGGGTGATTTGATCCAGGGTCTTTAGGGTGCTGTGCTCCTTTTGAGCTGTTTCAAGCGCTTCGTCAACCGCTTTCCCAAGTAAGTTAGTTTCCTCCACCGGCTTATTAATAAAGCTCAGTTTCATAACCATGCATGCCTCATTCAGAGGGTACCTTGTGCCAAGGTCCTGACAGCTTTTTCTGCCGCACCCAAAGTATTTTTGAGAATAATCTGATTAACCAGTTTACCCTCAGCTACAATGGAAAGCAGGTGAGCCAGCAGCGGCTCAGGGACTTCTTGAAGGTCCTCTTGTAGCATGTTCCGTTGTGCATCTGAACAGCTAGCCAACAAAGTGGTGTTATAAGCTATGCGAGTGAAAAAAGCTGCGGCAGTTGTGACCCTCTTCCCGAGTGCGTATAACTTTTGCACACATCAGGGGGTGCTTCCCCTGTGGTTCCCCACTCTTTTCCTGGTTGTAGTTACTACCAGGGAATCTGGAGTAGCATGCCCCCTGATGTAAAGGGAGTCAGAAGGGGGATGGGCGAAAGTTTTTGTACTCCAAGATTGACTGCCCTTGTCAGGGCGGGTGTCAATAATGAAGGAGCCAAGCGTTTGATTGAATTCAACAAAGGAATAGCCTGGCTGGCCGGTGTTTTTTCTTTCAATATGTCCGCGACAAAGATCAACCTCTGGTACAGCTTCCGGAGTAGCAATCTGTACATTTTCAGCTGCCCTCCTTAAGATAGCATTAAACGCCATCTGGTCGTCAACTGGGGAGGCCTGTCGAGTAGGTGTAGTAGGGGGTGAATCCATGCACAGGGCGTCAGGTTCCGGTGTTGGAGTAGGCGATGCCCAAGGCTCGACCCGGTCATGGTTGTCCTCCCATCCCTCTGTGGAGTCAATGGGATCAGCCCCAGGGTCCCCAAATGGATATTCATCTTGGTTGAATTGATCTATAGGGATCTCATCCTCGGTGAAGTCATAAGTCTTCTTCCTGAGAAGGATCAAAGGTCTTGAAATTTTGCAACAGGAAGAAAAAGGCTTTCCTCTCGAGGCCTTTTGGGTGTCAACTTCTCAATTCCACAAACCTCTCTAACCTATTCATACACCCCTCAAACTGCTCTCTGGTCCATTTTGAGGAACCAGAGGAGTCTAGGGGTGGGAAAGGCTCTTCTAGTTATCTTCTGATCTAGAACGTCAAGATTTTTCTTTAAGCATCAAAGAAAGACCCAGGGCCCTCTGAAAAGTCTGAGGTGCTGATGGTTGTGGTGTATCTTTGGACGTATCTTTAGGCCCATCTGTAGATTTCGATGAATCCTCAGGCCTATCTAAGTTTCGATGAGTCCTTTGACCGTTCTCTTTGATTTGCTGCCGAAACAATGTTAGCAATGCTTTCGGTAATACTTGGTGTCACAGGTGTGTGTCTAGACTGGGCCTGCGATTGCGCAGTTTGGCGTAACCGGGGCCTTTTGTTCCACTGACGCCTTTTCTGATGCGCTTCGACGAACGCTTGAATATTGGTGGTAGCGCCTTTTGATTTAGATTGCCCAGTCGCATGCTGCACCTGTGTTTGCAGAGAGGGCTGCCGATCCAGATTATCGGTGGGCACTGCCAAACTATCCGATGTGCCCGTTGGCGCTATGGAACACTGACTGTTTCATCGAAGAAAGACCGGGGGTTGTGTAGAATGTGCGTCCTTGTCACCGGGATGTTCAGTCCCCATAGCAGGACTCATGTCGTGCCTGTTGGGGCCAGTGACGGACGACGCGAAGCGGGAACGCTCTGCGTGACGTCAATGGCCTCCGATTCGGAGCCCTGGTGGTCACTAAGCCCTTTGTCAAACTCAGCGGCGGGGGGGCGGAGTTTGGACTACTCTCAAGCCTGCGACATCCCATAGGCCAGCCACCACTTAACACAGTGCTCCTTCCTTTAGTGGCTTCAGAAACAAGACTGCCTCGTTGTGGTAAAGGGGAAGACACCAGTTTTGCTTAAGGTGTTTGTCTTTCCACAAGAATTTGGCCTTGCATGAAGGACAAAACCTAAATTGAGTCCTCGTCATAGTGGAGGAATAATACAGTGACAAGACCAAAGGAACAAAGAGGAAAGGCATTCTTACAAAGGAAATCTCCACCCCTACCCCACTCTCCCTACTGTGTAGTACGGCCAGAAGGCCGATCACTTTCTATCGAAGGTCCGTGGAGCAGGCTTAAGCGTTGGGTCAGGAAACAGCCGTCGAGGGAAGAGACGGCAAGATAATATAGTATAAAAACGACCAAAGGTCTATAAGTATAACAATAGCAATGTCTCTGGAAGAGCTCTGCATAAGGCGACCATTACAATGGGCAGAAAAAAAACAATCTGAGGGATTCTAGGTACACTACACGGCACGTTAGGGATAGTGTTACAGGCACGGCAATGTCAACGTCCCCTTTTGATGCTCAAAATACAAGATGCAATACTCAGCGGTTAACACTGGATGTCGGACTATATGCACAGCATGTGATTCTAAGCAGATTAACAAGCATCAGAAAGTAAGGTTTTTTTTTTTTAATAGTGAATAGTAAACTTGGATGCATTCGACTATCCAATTCGAGATCGTGGACTTCGAGACACAATCTCCTTCCTTACCAACTGCTATGAAAACAGAGCTGATCTGTTTTCCGTAGTGGTTTAGTTGTGTCTGGGTAGTACATGATAGCTCTCCTTCCATCTAGAGTACGGAGGCTTCTTTCTGCTAACTGTTGGGTTTAGGGAAAAAGCTGGAAGCTCAATGGATTGGTGAACAGAGAACTTTGAGATTAATTTAGGTGAAAATCAGGGATGTGTTCAGAGAACCACCTCTTCGTGAATAGTAAGAGCTTTGGACCAGAGGGCTTGTAGTTCACTGACCCTTCTTATTGACGTGATGGCTATAAGAAAAGCAGCCATATGTTAAATGTCCAAGACTAACTGTGTGCATTGGTTCAAACGGTGGACCCATGAGTTTTGGGAGCAAAACATTTAGGTGCCACCCTGGAGGTGGATTAGAAATAGGAGGGTATAACCTCTTTACTCCTTCCATGAAAGCTTTTATTACAGGAACTTTCCACCATGTAAATTTGCTGTGTTGCTAAATGCACTTTGGGGCGTTAAAGACTAACCCAGAGTCTAAAGGTTAAAGCAGGTAGTGCACTATAAACTAAGGGGAACAGTCAATTTGACTGATGTTGCGTGACTTGCACCAAATGAAAAATTGTTTCCACTTGTTAAAATAACACGGTCTTGTGTTGGGTTTTCATGCCTCTTAGGATGTCCATACACCTTTGTGGAAGGTTTAAATGTCCAAACTCTGACCGCAAGAGCCAGGCTGCCAAGTTCAGTATTTGAATATATGGATGGAATGTTGTCCCCTTGTGTTGGGACAGCATGTTGTATGGGCACAGAGGTTTGATTGGTTTCAACACAGACCGTTCGAGTAGGTGTGGAAACCATGGTTATCGAGCCCACATTGGTGCTATTAGGATTAGAGTGGCTTGTTCCTGGTACATTTTGTGAACTATCTTGTTGAGAAGTGGTGTTAGGGGTGGGTGGAGGGTTGGGGAGGGAGTGGGGGGGGGGGTGTAAGAACATTTCCCTAACCCCCTCATCCACAAGTCGTTCCTCTTGTGACTTTGTTTGGGGAAACCTAGATGTAAATTCTGGGCATTGTGTGTTTTGCTGAGTTGTAAACATATCCAAGTCTTGTTTCCCCCATTGGGTGAAGACATTGTGTACGATACCTGCGTGAATATACCACTTGTGTTCAGCGGGAAGCTGCAGATTTCTGCTCAAGTTGTCTGCTAGAGAACCGTGTGCCTGTGGGGCGTGTTGCAATAGTAGAAAAATGTTGCATTGGAGAGACCATTTCCAAATCTTTTGGGCTAGCCTGGACAGACTTTGGAGTGTTCCGTCCTGCTTGTTGAGGACTAGAAGTGATGTTGAAAAGCTAGTAGTGCCTGGAGGCCTGCTAGCAATCCTAATAGGTTGATGTGATTATTTGCGGTCAATTGTGTCCCCACGCTGTGCACAGTGTGTTGAAGGTAATGTACTCCACATCCTTGGAGTAAGGCATCTGTTGAGTGGCCTGAACTGGAGGGTTACGAAAGGGTTTCCTTTTTAAGATGTCTCTGGACCACCAGTGTAGGGCCTGTACTAAAGGCTGCAAAACTACCAGTAGATCGTCCCACTGACCGCTTGAGGCGATTGTTTCACTAGCCAGCAGCCATCGTCCCGACAAGGCGCATTACCTTGTGCACAGTGACCTGACCTGCGACATGAGAGATTTGAAACAGCATATTTTGGACTCTTTCGTTTGATGGAAAGACCAAGCCTTCTTTAGTCTATTAATGCTCCCAGGAATTGCTTTACTTGACTGGGGACGAGACTGGACTTTCTTGGAGAACCCCAATTGGAACAATAAATTGATTGTTGCTGGAGTGTTTTGACACATTTGTGGTGGGTCTCCTGCTAAGAGCCAGTCATCCAGATAAGGAAACACGGATATGGATAGCCTTCGCAAGTCCACTGCTAGAACTTTGGTGTACCTTGGCGCTGATGAAATGCTAAAGGGTAGCACTTTGAAATGAGTGGGGTATGTCCTATTGGAAGTACGGCTATTTTCTGTGCACTGGTTTATAATTGGATATGAAAGATGCACACTTTCAAATTTCAATCTTGCCATGTAATCTCCCCGTTTTAGGAGGGGAATTACTTTTGTGGTTTCACATGTGTTGGTTGGGCACAGGTTTAACAGGGCGCATAGTTAAATCCTTGTGTTGTAGTAGGAAGCACACTGAATCCTCTTGTTTACCTTGTGAGATGGTACCAGCTCTATTGTGCCTTTTTGAAATAGAGACTTGATCTCTGCTTGCAGGATTTCTTGATGCGAGGTATTTTTCTGTGTCTTGGTTGATGTTGGGGCTTCTCTAGAAAATCTACGGAGTAACCCTTTGTCACAGTCAACAAAACCCACTGATCCGATGGGATTCCCTCCCATTTGTGGACAAAGACAAATGTGGCCTAAAACTGGGGAGACATGAGAGGGAACCTGGACAGGAAAGTCATTGCTTACAGGCAGTGGGGCCTCTGGCATTGGCAGCCCTACCTAGAGCTCTTTTGTAGCCCCTTTGAAAGCTTGACTGATATGGGGTGGGATGGCTCTGGGAGGCAAACCAAGTAGAGGTTTGGCATTGATTATATCCAGTTTGTAAAGAGCGTGGGAATCGATGTCTGCGGAAGGAACTGCATGTGTTAAGTGTGTGTGTGTGTAAGTGTAAGATGAACTCTTTAAGAGTGTCCCCTCAGCAATAATGCAACCAGCATTATCTGCTGCACCTAAATTGTGCTTAAGGATGCAGTTGGCAACCTGCTTGCCCTCAGACACTGTAGTTTGAAATTGGGACCTTAGCGGTTCCAGAACTGTATCTAGCTTTTGTAGTACATTATCCCATAGATGATGGGTAGATAAGGTTGTATTTGCAATGTGCGTTTGATACGCTGACATTTTCCTATACAGTTTTTTGCTCTCCTTTTCAGGAGATGTTTCTGCAGATGCTAATGGGACCTGCCCTTTTCCTTGAGGCTGCAACAACCAAGGAGTCTGGCTTAAGTTGTCCCCTAATATAGAGGGGATCTGTAGGCACAGATTTAAATATTTTTTAATGAGTACATTATATTGCAGTTGATCATGTACTGGCGAATCAGGTGATAGCCAAATCTGGATGGTCGTCAAGGTATTGATCCTGTGTATACTGGTCATCTTGAGAGTATTGATCACTGTGCTGGCCATCAACAATGTACATAGCCTCTGATAAGCCTTGGTTATCAGGTGGTTATGGGGCAGTATGTGCAGAAGTGTTGGGGTACTGAGTGCAACCTTTGGGTTTTAGAAGGAGGGATCCATCTTGTACGTCTGGAAATTGTTCAGGATGTTGGTGTATAAAAATCAACAAAGCATGAGATCTTGTTCATGGTTCTTTCAAACTTTTCTCTAGTCCAAAGGCTTGACCTAGGGGTATGAAATTGAAAATGATCAGAGGGATGTCTCTCCTGAAAAAAGTAAAGCTTCTGACAATCAGATCTGGAAGATATGTAATGTCCATCAAGGGGCGCAGAAACTGTAGATATTCAACGTGCTTCCGATGGGCTTGGAAACAGTTGAAACTTGCGTTTAGGTTTCAACATACTGTGCTTATGCAACGCTTGTTTTTCAGCACAAGAAAGGAAACACTTTTTTTTGTTAGGTGCAATATCAGAAGTTACATTGCTCGGCGCCTTCAAGTTTGTCATGCAGCGATCAAGTACACTAGGGCCCAGAAGACAAAGGACGCTTGGAGCCTGAAAGGGTTTAACTGCTTCCTTGTGACACTGCATGGGCGTTTATGTCCAACCAAGTAGTCTACTGGGTTGTGTTTAGCGAGATTCGAATGTGCACCTTCATCCTAGTGTTGTCTCCATCACAAGACCGCAGACCTGCTTATGGGAGGCAGGGACTGGCACAAGGATGCGGTAGAAACCAAGTTGTCTTTGGTGTCATTTTGTTGCTTAAACTGCCTTATACCTACTCAAACTCTTCGGCGCCTGTTGGGATGTCGATGGGACGCCTCAGCTTGCATGGCATGGGCAGCACTTTTCTTTTAAAGTTTTAGCTTTAAACAATTTACAGGACCTACAGTGTTTTTCGGAATTCTCTGAAGAGGCAATGATTGCATGTCCTTTTACTCTTAAAGGACGGGCAACATTTTAAAAGATGTATTTTCCATTACGTGGTTAAAAGGCAGAACAAGTATAAAGGGGAGAGAGAAGAAAAGACATTTGCGAAGACCCCCCCCCCCCCCCACTCTCCCTACCATAACAGGCCAAGGCCTGGTGTAGACTGAAGCCACTAACTGTTGACTATAGAGGAGGTGTTGGCGAAGCGTCCGTCAAAAGCCACCGAAGGATGGTCGAAATGAGGATTAAGGGGACGTGAACACTTATGTTAAAGTTAATAACTTCTATAACAATGGCATTAGCCAAGGAACTCTGCAAATAGCGAGCAACTATGATGGCAGAAAAATTGAGGGACCTCGATGTGTGAAGGACCATGGGGGTACAGTACACATCACACAAGGGATAGTATTACAAACTTGCCCAGTCAGCATCCCTTTTTTCAAATAGTCAAGCAATACTCAGCGACTACCATTAGATGTCAGCCTTTGCACAGCGTGTGATTCTAATAAGAGCCACAAGCCTCAGAAATGTGTTCTACAGTGTTTTTGATTAAATTACTTACATGTGATATTGACTAACTTGAATTATTGGTGTTGTGCGGACTCACTGTAGCCCTAGACCAGTCACACTTCCTGTGACTAAGACTGGATTGTTCTTCCACTTTACCTTGATTGGGTTTTAGCTAACCTCTCCATGTAGTTCCCTTCCCCTCGGCCCCCCCATCCCCGTTACCATAAATAGTGTGGCTTCCAAAAATTGTCCCATGATCTGCTGATTTTAGAAAACCATCTGAGCAATAATCAAAGCCTGATCGGTGGAACCAGGACTTGCTGCACCAATATGACTAGTATGGTTGCTGCAAGGTGCCCAAGGACCCAGCAGTGTCCATCTTGATAACATGGAGGGTATGTCTACCTTCTTCCCAATTAAATCCACACCATCCAAGAACAGGTCTACAACCTTTGCCTGGAAATACAGGCAGCTTTGAGCCACGAAGCAGGACAGTTTCCCATCTGGCATAAACCAGCATCAGCAACCTCAGCCGCTACTAAGATGGCTTGGTCGAACGCATTCTTGCGCTCATGGAGTGGCGCAAAGGCTTCCTACTGATCAGGTGAGAAATAAAGGATGGGTCCCATCTCGTACATCAAGTTAAGGTATGAGAAAGTCAGCCCTGACTGTCATTGAAGTGGAGGTGGAGGGACAAATATGTTTAAGGTAACAAATGGAGTGATCAGAGGGAGAGGGGTCAAGTGAAGTCAGGAGAGTTAATTAGCGAGAACAGAGAGGTCAAGCGATCTCTCACCAGTGTGAGTAGGCTGGTCAGAGGTAGTAGTCCAATAATATGAAGTTAAGTTCGAGTCTACAGAGGGGTTGGGGAGGTTACAGACCCCCAGCATGACAGTGCAATGGGGATGTTGGAAGGAAGTGACTCAAGGAGTAGGGTCTGATCAGAGAAGGCGTTGAGGACAAAGAGGTCAATAAAGAGCCAGAAGTGTGAGAGAAGTAGGGGGGGAGGGGAGACTTTAACAGTGGCATATTCAAAAGAGGAAGAGTTTATCTAAGATGGGAGTAGAGGGACTGTTTAGGGAATTGAGAAGGAACACCAGACTGCCGTCCTTCCCAACTGGTCAGGGAGAGTTGGGTAAGGTGACTGTGTAGCAGAGTCAAGAGGAGAGATCCAGGTTTCTGTGAAAGCAAGAAGTTGAGGTTGATAAGAGTCAGAGGTCAGTGATATAAGGAGACATGTTGCAGAGGGATTGTGCATTCCAGGGGCCAAGTGAAAGTGATAGGAGGTGAACGATAAGTTAACAGGTGTGACAAATGGCAAGAGGGATAAAATGAGGTTTGAGAATCTGGCAACAGGGAAGTGTCTTATTTGCAGGCAGTATGAGGGGGGGGTTGGGGAGATGGTGAGGCTGAAGTGATGTGGAAGTTACACCAAGTTAAGGTTGAAGGCTATGAGAGAAGGGAAGAAGAGTATGAGGAATGGAGCAAAGTCATGATGAAGGGTAGAAGAAATCAGCACATGAAGACAATGAAACAGTGCAGCCCAAGAGAGGGTAGGAAGTTGAGCGTGGGGATAGAATGTAGCTTTATGTAACGAAAATACAGTTAGCAGGCCTACAACAGCAATGATCCTTGGTCCTGTGAGATAAGAGAAGCTCTGCTGTGAAATGATAGTCCTGGGGTGGAAGGATCCCTGTACGTGTAAGCAAAAGCAATGGAAAGGCTGAGCTCATTGAAGTCCTGGCTTGAGCAGGTGTTCTGGCCCCAAGCCCTTAAACGCCCCAACAGGCCTGAAAATGGGAGCAGCCCTTTACTACCACTGGCACTTCGCTGCTGGACGCCCAGAATAAGGGAGGCAGTGTGTCACATGTCCAAACACAGTGCTCCAAATGGCTTCCACACTTGCAGGCTGTGTTGTAGTCCGAGGGGGCATTGTTTGGACGGCAGGTCTCCTCAGATGGCATACTGTCCTCTGGCAAAGCAAGATGCAAGGTGATGTATGGTACAGAAAAGCAGTGCAGGACTCACAAAGGCCAGAGTTCCTCACCTGCGCTGGTAACCATGTGGGAAGACTAGTGCCCACAAAATGAGTATTGCAAGAGATGTAAAGACGAAAGACTTGCCTCAAAGTTTGTACAGTGTTCAAGCCAAAGGAAACAGCTGTGTGTTCCATTGAAGTAAATGGTAGGAAAGTTGGACAAATAAAAAATCTTTCCAAACATAATGACTAAAAAAGGTACAACTACCTTCCTGTACCATTTACCCCTTCAAGAGTTACCAGTGACTGCTCACCAGGAGCACTGGAAAATGGATTTGTGGTCTGGAGGAAAAGGGGCTGCATGAAAACCATATATCTATTTCGGGATAGGGAAATTAGGTCTTGAAGGTTTATAGAGGACTTTGGAGTTGGAAAGAAAGAAGACGTTCATTATACGCAACTGAGACATTGGGTATTTAATCAGAAAGTGGAACAAGGAGCCACTTGATGTCCGAGGAAATGTTTACTTCCTCAACGCCATCTCCACTAGAGGCACGATTTCCAGGATGTATGGCTATGTCAGAACTGGGCAGCGCTGACGATTGGGCAGATTTTTTATTTTTAAATGGCTATTTGATCTCTGGTATCACCCACTCCTTGACCTGGGATAAGTCTGCACCTCACACTTCAAAGCTCAAATATAAATAGTATATCAGTGGTACTATACTCCAAGACTGTTCATTTTTCAAATCAGGAGACAGGTGTAGTCACTCCTCTAAATACTCTTCAATAGCTGGGTGCTGGGACATTTAATATCTTACTGTTTGCATTTAGAATACTGTTATAAATTGGCAAAAGTAAAAGGTTATTAGAACAAGAGACCACAAATATTCTTAAGCAGGCAAATACTTTTGGATCTCCCCACAGCAGAGTCATTCAGTATAGCAGACTAGGCCAACCGCAATGGGCAAAGGTCTTATATAGGATGAAGCACTCTTGGTAATTACAAAAGTATTTGCACAATGTTTTAGAAGTCTTTGAAGAAAAGAAGAAGCAAATGTAGGGTTACAAGCTGATTAGGCTTTTGAGAAGTAGAAGATGCAAGCAACTACAGTGAGAGGTAAGTTCTCTCAGACTTTACAGTACCTTTGAATTGAAGAAAAGATGCAGCAGATGACTTCTGTTCCTGTGCAGCTCAGCAGGTCTCACTGTTCCTGGCCCTCAGACGTGGGACAAGAGAGAAGACTTCTGGGGATGGACACCGCTCGCAACCGGCAATCTTCAAATCAGTGGCTTTTCAGTGTTTCAGCTCCTCGTGTATATCGCAAATAGCAACACTGCGGTTCCTGGCTGTCGAGATTGACTTTCCTTGCTTCTGGGGTCCCGCACACTGCTGAGGGGGCCCAGGCTTGGTTAGTCCTGCTTCTTGGGAGTCCAGAGGATCTTCTTGAGCTCTAGGCCAGCTTAAAAGCATCCACACAATCTGGTGATCCTCTCCATGGTTATACGGTTTCCAGCAGCAACTCTCTGGAAATTCAACCAGCTCCGAGAAGGATGTCAAGGTGGCTTACTTTGGAGTCGATTGGTCCCACCAACTCAAGGGGAGAAGTCGTCCTTGCAGGGGCTTCTCCGTCAATACAAATATGGAGTTTCAGCACAGCAGCAGGGCTTCACAGGGCAAACCAACGGTCCAGGAGTTGCAGCAGGTGTCCTCTTCAAGTTTTTCAGTTCTTTCGTCCAGTGGTCGACTGCCTTCGAAGCCAAAAGCCTTGCCTTTTATTCAGTTCTCTCCCATTAATTCCAGTCTAGCTGTCAGTCACCCAGCAGTCAGACGGCCAATCACTATAGAGTGCAGCTGGGTCTCCAAGGAGACCAAGTACAGGGAGTTTCGGCACCTCCCTCACTTCCTGCCTACCCCAGACACTCTGGAGCCAGGAGGCAGGCTTCACTCGTGAATCCCACCAAAGGCAAAGCAAACAATGGGACCAAACCTGGTTTGGCGCGCAGAGTAAATCTCAAGGACCTTTCCACAAAGAAATGGTGAAAAAAGACAACCAGGGGCCAATTCGACAAAAATGGCACCCTTGGGTGCTTTACTGCAGCTGCGACCGCAGCCTGCAGGAAACGCACACCACAGTAGTTAAAACAAAACCACTGCCACCAGCCATTCATTGGAAAAAAGGGTAACAGAAATGTTAGATAAGATAGACAAAGGGGATACACTAGGTAACCCCTCCAGCACCCTATTGTAAGATAGTGTGTGCTGGGTCTAGAAAGTTACAATGGTAAGTTAAGTCAATTTCACTTTACTGCTCTGGAAAACAGTTTATCCCAGAGAAGGATTTAAACCTTGGGGAAATCTGAAAGACTTCCCTGTGCCACTGCACTGAAAGTGCAGTGTGACACAATGTAAAAGACTATGCCTATGGAGTTTGTCAGGCTCCATAACCAAAAGAAACACTAAGCTCAGAAATCACATTAAAATAAAAGTGGGAAAAAAAGGGTCACTCTCCAGGTAAAAAAAAAAAGAAATCGAGTCCTCAAAAGCCAGCAAAGTTGCTGGGGGTCTCCAAGGTGGAGGGAATTACCACATTTCTGAGAATTCTCCCTAACAAGAGGGAACTGCTGGGTCCACTACACTAGACTGAGTTCTTGGCCATAAAAGGAGCATCCAGAGAAGGTCAATTAGCTTAATCTGGGCATGAGAGACTGATGCATCATCTTTCTTGCAGCTAACTTGTTTATGATATGGGATAGAGACACCTTTTCACATGGAAAGCTATTGTATGTACAGGTTTCATTTGGAATAATTGTTTTTTTTTTGGAAGTGTTTCAAATCTTATACAAGCCATTTTCATGCTTTGTTTTAACAAAGGAGGGGAATGGGGCAGGGGAAAGCTGGCGATTAAATGTACTTTATTATATTGGCAGGGAATTATTCATCTATTTTATACAATGCAATGTGAAAAACAAATACAAACATTAAAACGGTATCAAAGCCCCTGCATGAGAAGATCAGCAGATCAGAGTGTGGAGGCCAAGGCCCTGATGGCACAGTATTTTTACAAATTGTAGAGGACTCTTGAGTGGACACAATGGTTGAAAATTATTTGATTCACAGAGGGATTGGGAGCCCAATTGTGTAGAGCACAATATAATCTTTAGAGCATCTGGCGTTAAGGATTTCATTTCAAACATAATGGCAGAGTCGCACAAATTCAAATCCAGGTCTCCATTATGATTCAGTGTTGGAAGAAATCCTGGTTTGTTCCGATAGATCACTACACTTATGCCGTCAACAAGGACTTCCATGGCATCCTTCGCGCTGAATGAGAAATAGTTTGAGGGCTAAGGAAAATAAACTGCTCAGATCCAAGAAAACATTTGACAAGACGCATCTTTAGTATTCCAAAGACCATGTGATTGAAGGTCCAGGCAAGAGGCTTGCAATCCAGTCTCTGAACAGTCCATTGCTAAATCTTATAAATGGTGGGTGTGGGGGGGAGACGGAGAAGGTGTGGAAGACGGCTCAGCCTTCTCCTGCTACAACAATTGGGTGGACTGAACAGTCAACAGTAAAATGAATCTAGTTGAACAGACTCATGTTGGAAACCAGTTTAGAGTCTGGTGCCATTGCAAGTGTCACATTCTTTGCTTGAGCTAATCGGTCACGCATAAGCACAACTTGTAAGCCTGAAACAATTACATTGGAGTACAGGTAAGAGGGAGAGGACATGAGCAGGGGACCAACTTGTGGGGGTTTGGTTACTTGACCACCAATGGGTATTGCAATCTCTATGGCTATTCCCACCTCTTGCCCATCCCTCCACGCTTGTTAATCTTGCCAGATCAACATCAGTGCAAATGAAGTTCTAGCAACCCATGGAACAAATACATTGCTGATTTACAGGAATTTCTAATATGAACTGCTGGCATCTGCATGCTCTCTAAGCACTGTGGCAGATCTGAACACGTGCATATATGCTACATAGTTTTGATGTTGTGTTGATGCAAGAAGACTGGAAGAACCAAAGGCTCTGCATGAGGATCAGTTCGATGTGCTCTGTATCCCAAGCATAGAGGCATTTGTGTCTGTTTGCAGTCCGATATAGCCGTGGAGCTAGGATGCATTGGCGGGGACCGTGATCTGCAAGTTTATTTTAGAGTTGTAGCGTTCAGTTTGAGGTCTTGGCAGAATTACTCAATTGCTGTGTGGAAGTGGCTTAATTGGTATGCCTCTTTATGCTTTTAAAAAGGCAAAAATCTAAAGAATTGGCTAACCAGGGCAGATCGAGCATCCATTGCCCCCAAACAGAATACCCTGACTAGCTTATGGGGAGCTACTCCTGTTAGAGGCCATTTTCCTTGTGGCTCTTGTAGTCAATGTCCACACACCTCTGCTTGCACTTCGGTTACCATGAACGGCAAAATTTGGCACTTGAATCAACATACTACATGCAATACTAAAAACGTTATTTACGTTATATTCTGTCCTTGCCATAGAACATATTGGGAAAACTTTGAGCCCATTAAGTTGAGAATTGGAGATCACAAATCCAAAATACGAACCAAAACTCACTGCCCCTCTAGTGACGCATTTTCTTGATAACAATCATAACTGCAATGACTTTCTATGGACAGTTTTGGAAAAAGTATCGGGTGTAGATGCCACTAATATAGCATCCAGACTGGCACAACAAGAGCAGTGGTGGATGTACCATACCCATAGTTATGACCAGGGCTTAAATCGCCAAGAAGGATGGCTTCACTGTATACCATAATTAATATAGTTCTTCACTTCTTATCCCTCTTTTTTTCTGTGTTCATCATTTGGGCTTTGTAGTGTAGGTTACTTCCCACACTGTCTAGTCCATTATTTGTTTCCATTAGCTTATAGAGAGATCTCCTAATTCTGGTCCTCTTTCTATGTTTGCTCACTCGTGCTATTGTGAATTCTCTCTCTTTGTCTATTTCTTCCGCGCTATTTTGAATCCTAGCGCGTATACTCTACGCACCCGCCCTTTTTTTCTTCTTTTTTTGTTTGAAATTGCAGAGGGGCGAGCGTGAGTCTTCCATCTGGTGTCAGATGCCACCGCAGATGTGATTGACCCGGACGCGTAAGAAATGGACCGGTTTGTGTAATACGGTAAGGGGTGTTGCTTCTATTCTTTTAAGCGCCCTTCCCGGCGGTCTTCAAATTGGACTAACACTGTTTTCTTTTTAGACTGTAGGATGTTCTGGGGCTCTTGGCGCTTTCGGGATTCTTTTTCTTTTTTCTTTTTCAATAATGACATTGTGTATTGTGATATGCGGGCATTTTTTGTAGACTTGTTCTCCCTATCCCCCCGGAACGGGGATCTGGGTTCCTACTGTTCAGCTCCCATAATTACAACATTGAATCCAAGGTTTAGCTGAATATTCGTGGTTATTACACTTTGTCTACCCCCTTTTGGCGAATGGAGACAATCCTTTTCATCTGTTGTCCAATCTTTGTCAACATTAGTTGTTTATTTTCTTTTAGAGAGAACTCTCGTGGTTATCCTCATGACTATTTGGACTACGTTTCCTATGAGATGCTCGTGCATATACTTTTCATGTGAACACGACATGATCACAGGCCATCTGATTGCCTGCTTGTTTTATGGATGCCACTTTTGTGTAGGTGGTTAGCATGGAGTTTACGGACCCTGCTCTTGTGCGCCCTTTGTCAATTTACTAAGTGCATTTAGGTGGGAATTAAGGGGACTATGTTTTCAAGTCCTTTTTTCCTGTTTGTCTCCATAGATAATTCATAACTTGTCATTACCAGTATGATTGTGGGCTACGTGAATGAAGCAACATCTTTCTGCGCCCTCCTGGGACTCTGCAAGGTGAATATGTTTTACCTGCATTTGCTAGTCCTTATCAATTGAACTCTAATGGGTGATGGATATATGTTGAGCCATGGGCAGGCTCAGTCAAGTTTTAAGTCCTGTTTTTAACATCAAGCTTTGTTTATGTTTTCTTTGTTTGAATTAGCGCTCCACCAGAGGCACAGACCTTCAAGCAAGATTGAAGCATAATGTACCAATTAGTATATGACCTTCTGGTGTACTGCTGTGTAGTTCTTTTTGATATTGTTATGGGCCTTTTGAAGATTTAATAACATGCAATTCTTGTGCCCTGATGAAGACGGCTATCAGCTCTTTTGTTCTTTTTTGTCCTAGATAAGATTGTTTGACCGTCGAAACTACTGTTAGGAGAATGTCACATGAATGACACCCGTAGTAGGCACTTAGCACATTTCTTTTTTTTTTTAACAAGGCACTTAGCACTTTTTCTGATAACCTTGTTGCACTGACTTGTGGCCTAACTGCTGTAGGTGCACAGTGGCTATATATACTATAGTTAGCAGTGCCTGATTAGAAAGTCTTTTAGATAGATACATTATCTTTTCTAGTATATTTTTGATATATTATGTATTTGTATGCATTTTAGAAAATGTTATAGTGTGGATGATATACAATTTTTATTGTGTTATTTGTATTAATTGAATAAAATATGTAAATTTGACTTCTGACCTGTCCATGTCCCTCATTGCCCATTCACCCTACTGAGTCTTTGAATGCTTTGAATCGTATTTATCCGTGTGACCCCATTTCTCTTAATTGGTATGCCTACAGTATGTTTGAGCCTAGAGAATGCGATGGTTAGTGCAGGGAAGCTAGTGAAGGGCCTATTTGGAAACAGGGCACCCATCCAGTGTGAAAATATGAACGCTTCAGTAGGGATAGCCCCAAGGGTTGTGGGAAATTTACTGAAATCGGGACATCATTTGTATATATTACCACATGTTATAAGTTATTGAAGATGTAAGCTGAAGGACTGGTCTTTTTGGATTTCAGTTTTCTAAAAAGGAAGCAAAGCAAACAAAACTTTCAGGATAATAGTTGTGTTTTCAGAGAACAATCTGTACGGTTAAGTTTAATATATATGTACAAAGTTTAATATGGTGGAATTTCAAAGAGGCCGAAATCTCATTGCACTGCACTAGAAAGCTGAAACCAGTGAGCAGCAGCTGAACTGAGACCTATGTGCTTTGTGCGTGACATCCATTAACCTATCACTTACACCTACGCCTGGAAGAGAAGAGAAGTTGAACTGTTTAAGACAATGGGTCTTGGTTCCAAACTAGGAAAATACCTCAAATGCTTATTAATTTAGCAAACTCATCAATATCATGAACTTTCACTTAAAATGTGAATTCTAAAAATCCATTACAGCAATAAATTGAGATGCACTGTCAATGAAAGTGGGTTTTGCTGAACTGACGCACAGGAAGATCCATTAGCCTTTGACATTCAACCATTAAGTTTCAAGCACAGTGGCCACTGCGCTTACAAGCATTCTTTAACTAATGCAATGAAGAAACCTTTAATCAATCATCTAAGCAACTAAAAGGAGAGAGGGTCAGTAAGTGATAGGTGATGAAGCCTTCTGCATTTGTAGACTAGATTTCGGAAGTGCATCTGTACAGCAGAACAAGTTACTTACCCCTGGTAATGTTCCGTCGACTGGATGTTCCTCCCACGCATTCCTCATCTTTGGATATTTCCAATATCCAGCTTAGCTGCTCTCGAAAAACAATTCAGCAGGGGCGCTGTACGTCGATGCCTGTCGACTCGATTTCCCTCAGCGGCCTGCATTAGCACGCGCAGCGTATGTTGGCTTTAGTTCCGTTTTTACAAAAGAAGGATTTATCCAATACCTGACGGCTCCTACTCCTGGGAGAGCTCAGACTGTAATCGCAAGGGAAATTCTACTGCAAGGTAGATTGGGAGAGGCGATGAGGAATACGTGGGAGGAACATCCACTAGAAAGAACGTTAACAGGGTTAAGTAACAACCTTCAAATTGATTGTTTCCTCCCACTTATTCCTCATCTCGATACACTCCCAAAGCAGTTTCTAGTTCTACTGCAGGAGTGAGTCAGAATTTTACATGACAATTTAATAGCTTTCATGGGTGTGTGCACGGAATGCAACACTGCTTTACCAAAAACAGTTTGACCTGAGGAAGAATAAACTAGGTTTGGTGAAAGCATGCACAGGCGACCATGTGGCAGCCGCACAAATATCTTATTGGTACCTCTAATGCAGAGGAAGTTGCCATGCCTCTAGTCGAATGAGGCTGTAGGCCTTCCGGAGGATCTTTTCCTGCCAGTTTGAAGCATTCTGATATTGCCAATATGATCCATCTGGATAATGTCTGTTTGGTGATTGCCATACCCAATTTGTGGCCTGAATAGCTGACAAATAATTGGTCATCCGGTCTTAACTTTGCCATTCTAGTGATATTGAAGCTTAGTACATGTTTATGGTCAAGCCTGTGAAGCCTCTTCTCTTCCTTCCGAGGTTGAGGAGAGTAAAATCATGGTAGAGTTATCTTCTCAGTGAGATGAAATTCAGAGACAATTTTAGGTAGAAAGGTGGGTTTTACCTTCAGCACCACCTTATCCTTCTGAAAAAGTGTGTAAGGAAGCTTTCGGGATAAAGCCTGAAGCTCACTCACCCTTCTGGCAGATGTAATAGCTACTAAAAAAATGGTTTTCAGGGTTAGTAGCCTCAAAGCACAGGAGTGTGAAGGCTCGAAAGGAGCACAAATGAACTTCAACTCCAAGCGGAGATCCCAAATCGGGACTTGAAAAGGGATTGAAGGGAAAACAGTCAATCCCTTTAGAAATGGGCATATTAGAGGTATTTTAAAGTAAGTTAAGAAACTTCTGAAGTGTGCTTAAAAAAAGCTCACCCTAGAGATCACGCTCAAGACCTGGGATCGTCTAGCAAGGTGGGCTGGGATGGGTCCGTGGCATTCACCCATGATGGCCATATATAGGGTTCGTGGGATCCCTCTCACATTCGAGCACATCTTCATTCGCCACTTTCAGAATTTGCATATCTACACCCTGGGCGATATATAGCTCCACAAGGGAAATTCATAACGTGGGAGGATCTTAGGGCCAGGTGATTGGACCGCAGTCACCCAGTTGTTGTACTTCCGCCTCCGCGAGGTTCGGAAATCGAGGTGGCCTGACTTTTCTAATGCCCCAGAGACTTGCCCAATTCTAGAGTATACTGTAGCCCCCGCCATCTTCCACAAAGGTGTTGTCCTCCTTGTACAGCTTGGTGCTGGGGCTTGGGCCTCCTTCATCCTCCTCATACAAGGTCAAATGGGAAGAGTTTGGCTTGCTCAATGTCGGAGGCTCAATGGAAATTCATACTAGCTCAGACTAAATCGATTTCCAGTAATAACATTTCGCTTGATTAATTTCAAATTCTTACATCAATTGTACTATTTGCTTTACACAAACTGTTCGCACTCAGGTCAGCAGCCTGCTGATTTTTACCATGTAGCCTGGTCCTGTTCCCAAGACCAGACCTTTTGGGTGGCAGTTGCTGAAGTGATGGAACAGGTGTTGGAGGTCCCGATTCCTTTCACTCTGGAAACATGGGTATTGGCGTGGGTTGAAATATAAGTATACAGTGATAAAAGACTATTTGGTATGGCCTCTGGGGTAGCCAGGGCACTGGTGGCTCGTGCATGGGGAGCATCCTCCACGCCTTCAATGCATCAATGGGTGAACTGCATGGCGTTGTATGAGCGTAGGGAGTCGCAATACAACCAAACGCTCCCCCTTAATAGCAGACCTAAGGACTATTGGCAGACCTTTAGAAGCTACATGGCTCGAGAATCAGACTGTCCCCTTCCGCTGCAAGACAATGTGGGAGTTTCCTCTGGACTATGTTAAGGAATATCTGCTCTACAGTCTGTTCCGAGCCGGCGTCGTACCGGGGGCCCGTTGGAGTCTACATTATTATTGTATTAGTGTGTACTAGGCCAAGTGTCTACTGTTGTGCTGAGGAACTCAGAGGTGCTATGCTGCTTGTATATACAACCCGATGGGTGTTCAGGGAGTGGGGGGGGTGTTTCTGTACCTAGGTGGGACGTTGTTAAGGGTTCTTCTTTCTTAAGCTTTACGCGGTTGTGTCTGAACTGTTGGTTGTTGAGCATTTGAAAACCTAATAAAAAACAGTTTGAAAAAAAAAGAAAGCTCGGCCAGATAGCCCTTAATGGTATCAATCTGGAGCCCCCGATTAACTAGGTGTAACAAAAAAAGATGTATTACATGTAAATGGATTAACATTTTTATCTCTACACCAGCTGCAGAATTTGTTCCAATGGCAGCTGCTGGCCTTCTGGCTGAAAGCAAATTCTCTATTAGGCCGTCCGGGTGGTGCCAATCCTTGTAGCTCAGCCTTTCAGAAACCATGCATGAAGCCCGAGTGTCCAGATATCCACATGGAAAACCCGAACCTCCTCTCACGAGAGAAGTTCCTTTATTTGAGGAAGACTTATTGGAGGGCAGATAGACATATCCAGAAGTTCTGGGTACCATATCCTCCTGGCGCAATCCTGGGCAATTAGGATCATGTGTTTCCCGAACTTTCTCAATCTCCTGATCACTTGAGGAATGACTGGGACTAGAGGAAAAACATACAATAGTGGCAAATCTCAGTCCACCACGAACACGTCTCCTAGAGCTCTTCTTGGGAGAAATTCCCTTTAGTACAGCTTGCACTTCCAGTTGACACTGGTTGCAAACCGAGCCACCCGATGGGTTCCCTAAAGGGCAAAGATCTCAGGACTTCCTGAGTTAGTTCCCCCTCGTGGGAGACTGCTCTGCCTGCTCAGAGCGTCTGCCACTTTATTCTCCACTCCGGCTAGGTGAACAGCTGATAGGGAGATTCCTTCTTGTATCGCCCAATACCAGAGCTGCATTGCTTCTCTGCACAGTAGTAGTGACCCTGCACCACCTCTTATTGAGGTAATACATGGCCACTGTGTTGTCTGTCATTAGGACATTCTTTCCCCGTACAGATGGCAGAAAGGCCTTCAGCACTAATCAGATTACCCTCAGCTCCAAAAGGTTGTGTAGTTTGGACTCCAATGCAGACCAACGACTGCTGAGATTGTCAGATGGTTGGCATGGGCTTGTCACCCCGTGAGCGAGGCCGGTCACTACTGTTATTTCCGCCCATGGTTGCCAAAAAGGTTCGCCTTTCAAAATGTTCTCCTGGCAGGCCCACCACCAAAGGTCCTGTGAGACTCTGCTTGGTATTTGTAGGAGGTTCAACATCTTTCCTGAGAATTGGGACCACTAAGTCATGAGAGCCCATTGGAGGGATCTCATTCTCAGGCAAGCCTCTGGCACCAGAAAAATGCAGGATGCCACGAGGCTGAGCAACCTCAAAATCGAAGTCCGGCAGATGCTGGGCATTCTGGAATTTGGTCACCATCTGCAGAATGTCTTGAGCCGCCCTCACCTCTGGTGTTGAGGTTTTTCCCAGGGATGCATCCAGGATTGTTCAGATGAATTGGAGCCTTTGAGAAGGTATGAGACTTCTTGAAGTTGAGGGAGAAGCCCAATCTGTGAAGGGAGTGAGAGGTGGAGCCGAGATGTTCCAGGGCCTGCTCAGGGGAACTGGGCCTGATCAGCCAATCGTCCATGTAGGGGTAAGCGTGAATTACCCCTCTCGTGAGACACGCTGCGACCACAGCCATCAAATTTGGTGAAAACCCTCGGACGGATGTCAGCCCAAATGGCAGAACACGAAATTGATCATGAGAACCGCCAACAGCGAACCTCTGCTATAGTCTGTGCTTTTGATGGATCGGCACATGAAAGTAAGCATCCTGAAGGTCCAATGATGCAATACAATCCTGAAGCTGGAGGGCCTGAAGGATCTCAAAGAGTAACCATCTTAACTTCCTGAGGAACTTGTCAAGTCTCTGGAGTCTAAAATGGGTCTCAATCCTCCGTCCTTCTTTGGTATTAGAAATTACAGGGAGTACCAACCCTTGGTTCCTCTCCGCTACAGGTACTGGTTCTATAGCACCTTTCTCTAGCAGGGTTAGTATTTCCTGCATAAGGATAAGATCTGGAACTTTTTAAGAGCTGTTCACCAGCGGATGACAGGCTTTTTTTATTTAGAAAGGTAAGGGAGTAACCCTGGGTCACTGTTCCCAATGCTCATGCATCTGAAATAATAGACTGTCGCAGCATCTGACAGAATGGCAGGGTGACTCCAACTGCATTCTTGTGGACTAAATTCTCAGAAAGGTTTTGGGGCGGCTCACACAGTGGCCGATGGCAAAGTAGCCGCTGCATCTTAGTACCTCTTCCCAGTCCACCACAGGGAAATCTTCTTTGGACTCTCTGAGCTGACGGTCCCCTGCCTCTTCCAAATGTGGAGTAGTGACGAAAGGACCTACCTGTGGGGCGATTTGGAGGTTTGTCTAATTTTAGCACCAAGGGGTTTGGCTGCTGCCTTTGAAGTATGCAGTTTATAGAAACTCCTCAACCTCGTTTCCGAATAAATGAGTGCCGTGTTGAGCAGTCTGGATTGTAGAAAATCCCGACTTTCTCAACTAGGCAAACCTGTGCTTAACTCTACTAGCCACCATTGCCCTGGTGATACTGTCAGCAGAGTCGAGACCAATCATGAGTGATTAGCACATCGCATCTTTCCCCCCCATCAATGACCGTTTAAAAACCTGTCTCAGTCTTCAACTTCGGGGATATGGTCAGCCACCATGGATATACACTCCCAAAGTGTGAGTGAACCTTGCCAACGTGCATGTGGCATTAGCATATTTGAGGGCCATAATTCCAGCCGAAAAAAACTTGGCTGGCTAGGGCGTTGTAACGCTTGTCATCTCCATCAGGAGAGATAGTAGGGTATTTTGTCTAGTGGTTGAGGTGGAAGCTTGAACCACCAGACTTTCTGGTGTCGGGTGTTTCGATAAATAAAAATGGTCACTGCTTGATACCCTGTATTTTGAGTTCAACTACTTGTTGACAGCTGGATTGAGTTTAGGCGCCTCCCAACTGGTAGCTACGTGCTTTCGCAAAGCTGCGTGGAACGGCACAATAGGATTTTCTTGAGTTCCCTTGTCCAAAATGTCGGTCAAATTATCTTGTTCAAACACTGGACTTGGCCAACCCATATACTCAAGAACCCTGGATATCAACTGTCGGTAGGTAACCGCTGCATGATCACCAGGATCTGACCTACCGAACTCTACCTCTGGTGAGGTGTCTAAACCACTGGCATCATGCAGGCAATCATGTAGAATTTTTATTCTCAACTCTACAGAAATGAATGCCTCAGGGACTGATGGCGTACCATATTGGACGCCAAAAGTCCTAGATTCATCCGAAGATGGCTCTGCATTCTCAGAGGAAATACTTGAAATATTCAGCCCTAGGCAGAGGGGGTATAGGTCTTCTCCATATTACTCTATGGAATCATAATGTTAGTCGACAAAGACGAAATAGAAACTGTCAATGTCGATGGCTGCGTCGACTGCTTTGGCACCTGTGGTGTCAAGAAGCTCGAATCTCAATGCGTCGATTACTTTTCATAATTTTTCTGCCCTGATTGCGGCGATGACGCATCTTTTAACACTGATGGGGTCGATGTAGAGTCTTTCGGCACCGGATGCCTCACCGACTCAGTCCTTGAAGGAACTTTTCCTTGTCTGTAGGGATCCTTCGACTGCTTGAGGAGTTTTGTCTGCCGGGTCAGAAGACTTACAGCTTTTATGCTTATGATGTCATGGCTTTTGGGTGTAGTTGAAGGGGTCAAGGCCACATCCTTTAAAAACTTCAACATTTTAACCCTAAACTCTTCCCATTGAGCTGGCGAAGCAGTCTTAGACCGGCATACCACCCGTTCCGGAGAGGAACTTTAAAATAAGGAAGATGGCAATCTATGGCACTGTTTCTTTCCATGTCTAGGCGATGACGAGTTTTTTTTTTTTTTTTTAAACCAGTCTTGGGAGTGGAAGATGCCAATGACGAAGCCATTCTTTCGAATATTACTCTAATATTTAACTATTTTTCAAAGATTTCTCTTCGCAAAGGAACAAAGCGTACGATATCCGAAGCTTTAGTGCAGAAAAATGAAACTGAAGCCAACGGGTGCTGCGCACGCTATATATAAACAGTGACAATGAGACTGAGGCCTCTGAGGCACATCGAGTCGACAGGCATCGACGCACAGCGCTTACAGCTGAAAATTGTTTTCCGAAGCAGCTAAGCTGCATATCCGAATTATCAAAAGATGAGAAATAAGTGGGAGGACAATCCATTCCAATCTTACTTTACAAATATGAATTGAGAATCACTGATGTGAAATGCATTTTCTGCTCCGTTTTAGGTATTTATCCGATGGAAAAACAAATTACTGAAAGCTCTGGTGAATGCAATTCATATAAAGGTTGTATACCAATTGACCTTTTCACAATTGACCTCAGGAGAATTGACCTAATTTAGAAGGTCAATTAGGAAATATATGCGGGGGAAACCCTCCCCCCCACAACCCCGTAACCAATCCAAACCCCCCACCCAATTCCCTTATATTTATAATCCAAACCAACCCAATACATATAGAAAATAACTAAAATATAAAGGTCAATTGTGCAGAAGGTTAATTAGGACCACTATAATTAGGTCAATTGTGCAAAAGGTCAATTGTAAAAGGTCAATTTGGGTAATACCCATATAAACATAATATCCGAAAATACAGTTTGCCTAATTCACATAACTATCCATTAACTCTGGTGGCTGTCACTTCAATTGTTGTGCTCCTTCCCACGAATTAGAATGTAATTTTGCCAACTATCATATTTACCTTATTATCAAAAATGAATATTTCAGGCCACCACAGCTTCCCACACCAAGCAGAGGGTGCTAGTTTGAAACAGACATCAGTCTTAATGTACATGCCGCTAAACAAAACAATCTAACCAATGAGGAAGGCACTGTTGGGTGGGTGTAGGAAAACATCAAAGAACCCGTCCAATCAAACTGTAGTGTCAAAAGTGAGTGGGAGGCGTTAAGCCTACCATCTTAACTCACAATTCTAAGGGAGAGACAAAGGGATCATTTTCTTGCTACCTGCTGACCCACATTTTGGGACCAAAAAAAAAAACGCACCAAATTTCCAGAAGGGTTTGAGGCACATTATAAGTTGCTAATCGAGCCACAGGAGAATCATTGCTAGGGGACTCTCTGCTACTTGAATCGAAGGGGATGAGGAAAACCAGATGACATGGATGTTCAGTTCCTTCCCCATTTCTGTCGTCCAGAGAACCAGAACAGTCCAAGGGATCCCGAGATGTCCCAGAGGCGGATTAATGTCCACGCGAACTAATTCAGCAACTAAGTAAGTTACTTGTCCAGTTATATTTTCAGCAAAAAAAGTAATACCGGGATGGTAAGGCAGTTTATATTTCTCCCCAGACAATATGACAATGCATTACTTACCGTAAAAGCATTTCCGATGGTTGTATCTGCTTAGATTCACATGCTGTGCATAGGTCCGACATCCAGTGGTCACTGCGGAGTATTGCATTTTGTTTTTCGTAGTCGAAAAGGGGACGTCGACAAGGCGTGTCTGAAACACTATCCCTATGGTGACGTGCGTTGTACCCACAATCCCTCACGCGTCGAGGTCCCTCTGTTTGTATTTTTCTGCCCTGAGGGAGCCTTCTAGTGAGTGAGTACAGAAAAGAGATATAAAAGGAAGTCTATGTTCCTTCCATCCGAGCGGGGAGGAAGGGTGGGCGCATGTGAATCTAAGCAGATACAACCATCAGAAATGCTTTTACGGTAAGTAATGCATTGTCTTCTGATGTTTGTTAATCTGCTTAGAATCACATGCTGTGCATAGACTAGCGAGCAGTACCCGGAGTTGGCGGTGGGTTATGAGAAGGACAGTAGAGAAAAGATGTCTTAATACTGCCTGTCCCACCTGGGAGTCAGATCTCGAGTGTGCATCTAGACAGTAGTGTTTTGTAAAGGTGTGCACAGAACTCCAGGTAGCCGCTTTGCAGATGGACTCAAGGGGAACATTTGCAATGAATGCTATGGACGCCCCCGTGCTCTTGGCTTAAAGGGCAGTTCTCTCTTAGCAAGAGTATAGCAGAGAGTGATGCATTGAACAATCCATCTAGAAATAGTGGACTTTGAAACTGCATCCCCTTTCTCTTCCTGCTGCCACCGAGACGAAGAACTGATTAGTCTTCCTCAGTGGTCTGGTTCTTTCCATGTAGAACATGACCGCTCTGCGCACATCTAGTGTGTGCAGACTTTTTTCTCCCAAGTTGGAAGGATTTTGAAAGAACGTTGGTAGTTCTATAGACTGGTTTACGTGGAATTTCGAGATGAATTTCGGTGCAAACCTTGGGTGCGTGCGTAGAACCACCTTATCTCTGAACTGTAACGAAGGGGTCTAGAACAGAAAGAGCCTGTAGTTCACTTACTCTCCTGATGGAGGTGATGGCTATTAGAAAAGCAGTCTTAAGAGTGAGGTCTTTAAGAGATGCTTTGTGCATGGGTTCAAATGGTGAGCCCATGAGTCTGGTAAGTACCACGTTAAGGTCCCATCCGGGAGCTGGGTCAGCTATCGGGGGGGGTGTATTCTCTTTACTCCCTCCATGAAGGCCTTTATAACAGGGATCTTCCACCACGACACTGAGTTGGGAAGTGGTGTATGCAGAAAGTGCCGCTAGGTGGACTTTAATGGAATTGAACACTAGACCTGAATCCAATAAATGGGTCAGGTATAGAACAATATGTGTGGGAGAGCAGTCAATCGGGTTGATGCTCTTTCCTCTGCACCAGATGACAAATCTCTTCCACTTGCTAGAATAGCAGTGGCGAGTGTTAGGTTTTCTGGCTTCCCTGAGGATGTCCATGCATCTCTGCGGGAGCTGTAGATGTCCAAATTCTATGATCTCAGGAGCCAGGCTGCTAAGTTCATGTTCTGGGGGCATGAAGTCCTGCCCTTGTCTTGTGACAGCATGTTGTACGGGCAGGGGAGTTTCACTGGGGAAGATAGAGACATCTCCATCAAGTGAGCGAACCATGGCTGTCGGGCCCACATTGGGGCCACCAGTATCATGGTCACTTGTTCCTGGTACATCTTGTGCACCACCTTGTTGAGAAGGGGAGTCAGGGGGAAAAGCGTAAACAAATTTCCCTGACAATTGAATCGACAGACCGTTCCCCTTGGATTGGTTCTGGGGGTACCTGGAGGCGTAACTTTGGCATTGTGAGTTCTCCAGGGTTGCGAACAGGTCTATTTCTGGGAATCCCCATTGCGTGAAGACGTCGAAGACGATGTCTTTGTGCAGTCGCCATTCGTACTCTTCGTGCAGGGGGAAATCTCTGCTGAGTTTGTCTGCCAGCAGATTGAGTTCCCCTGGTACATGTTGTGACAGTAGGAACATGTTTTGTTTGAGAGCCCACTTCCATATATTTTGGGCCAGTTTGGACAGTCCTGGAGAGTGGGTGCCCCCCCTGCTTGTTGATGTAGTACATGGCTGTGGTGCTGTCTGTAAGGACCATCAATGTTTTGCCTTGTAGGTGTTCCTGGAAGGCTTTTAGCGCCTTGAACACAGCCAGTAGCTCCAGTAGATTTATGTGTTTGGATGCTACGTTCGGAGTCCACACTCCGTGAGCAGTCTGATGGGATAGGTGAGCCCCCCATCCTGTGAGGGATGCGTCTGTGGTTAGAGTGGCTTCCGCCGCGGGTGTGGCAAAGGGTTTCCCTCTTACCAGGTTTTCCTTTGTCCACCACCGTAGCGAGAGAACCAAGGCCTGCGAGACCACCACTAGATCGTCCCATAGTCCGCTGGCCTGACACCACTGGCTGTTGAGCCACTCTTGCATTGGGCGCACACGCAGGTGCGCGTGAGGTACCAAATAAATACGACGCCATCATTCCTAGCAAGCGCATTGCTTTGCGTACCGTTACCTCTCGACCGGCCACATATTGAGGGATCTGAAACAGCATGTTTTGGACCCTCTCGTTGGAGGGGAAGACGAGGCCGTCCTTTGTTTGAATTAGAGCCCCTAGGAATTGTTTGATCTGGCTGGGGTCTAGGCTGGACTTCTTTTCGTTGATGGAGAAGCCCAGCTGGAACAAAAGGTCTACAGTCTTTTGGGTATTGGAGAAGCATGTTTCGTAAGAATCCCGTTATGAGCCAGTCGTCGAGGTAAGGGTAAACTGGGATGGACAACCTGCGCGGGTGGGCCGCTGCCACTGCCAGTACCTTCGTGAATACCCTTGGTGCAGATGCTATGCCGAAGGGTAGCACTCTGAACTGGTAGTGTTTGCCCTCTATCATGAACCTGAGGTATTTTCTGTGCGCTGGCAACATTAAAATATGAAAGAATGCATCTTTCATGTCTAGTGTTGTCATGTAATCTCCTTGTGATAGGTTGATCACTTCCTGTAAGGTCACCATACGAAACTTCTGGGGTTTGACAAACTTGTTCGCTGGGCGCAGATCTAATACAGGGCGCATGGTTAGATCCTTTTTGGGTACAAGGAAGTACACTGAATAAATGCCTTCCGTTACCTGAGATAGAGGCACGACCTCTATGGCTCCTTTTTCCAGCAGTTGTTCTACTTCTTGGAGAAGGATGGCAAGGTGTTCTGGTGTCATGCGTCGTCCCCTCAGGGGTCTGTATGTTGGGGAACTGTTGAATTCGATGCAGTATCCGTGGGCTACGGTGGAAAGTACCCATCGGTCTGACGTTATTCCCTCCCATGCTGGAAGAAAGGATGTTAGCCGGCCCCCGACCGGTGTTGCATGGGAGGGGACGCGAATCTTCGTGTCACTTGGTGTTGTTGGGGGCTTGGGAGCCTCTGGGGGTGGACCCCCGACCTCTCCCTTTGCCACGGCGCTGGCCTCTTTGGCTGTACTGCCCACTATTGGTCTGGTAATTGGTGGCAGGGTACTGTTGCTGCTGATTCTGTTGTTGGCGTTGGCCACGAAAAAAGCGTTTGTTGCCATAGCCGCGTCTGGTAGTGGGCTTAGAGATCTGGTCAAGAGTTTTGATAGTATCTAACTCTTTTTTAGCCATCTCCAGAGCCTCATCCACCGCTTTCCCGAAGAGGTTTGAGTCTTCAATAGGTTTATTTATTAAAGACGCCTGTGTCTCCGGTTTGAACCCTGAGTTACGCAGCCATACATGGCGTTTTAGGAGTATTCCCTGAACCAGGGAACGTCCCGCTGTCTCTGCAGCATCCAGAGAGTTCTTCACAATGCTCTGGTTGACCTGGGTTCCTTCGCCAATAGTTGATATCAGGCGTGTCCGTAGCGGTTCCGGCGCTTCTTCGGCGTCTTTGCGCAGTTTGGCCCACTGCGCGTCCGCGTAGCTAGCTAGCAAGGAATTGTTGTTAGCAATTCTTGCAGAAAAGGCAGCCGAGGATGTGACTCTCTTTCCAAGGGCATATAATCTCTTGCCCTCCTTGTCAGGTGGTGCCTCGCTGGTGGACAGCGGCACCCCTGCCCTCTTCCTTATATTAGTTACTACAAGGGAGTCAGGAATAGAATGTCCCCTGATGTACAGCGGGTCTGAGGGTGAAGGAGTGAAACGTTTTTCAATTCTTGGATTAACTCCTCTGATTAGTGCGGGCGTGGATAGCGAAGGGATGATTCTTCTCTTCACTGAAGCGAGGGGAATGGTCTGGCTGACCGGGGGTTTCTCCTTAATTACTCTTTCCACAGTCTATTTCAGGAGAGATCTCCCCAGTGTCCAGTTCGAAATGTGCTGCTGCTCTGCGCAACAGGGCATTGAATGTGGGCTGATCGTCTATGGGAGACGTGTTCCTAACAGGTGAATTGTCAGGAGGATTTAGGTTCAGGACATCAGTGTCCGAATATACTGATGGGGATTGCCAGGGATGTGAAGGCCCTTCTTCTGGATTTTCTCCGAAGCCTTCTCCTACCATGTCTGGGCTGTCCTCCAGACCTTCCTCCTGGTTCTGTCCCTCTTCATCCTCCACAAATTCATCCTCCTCCTCCAAGTATTGCTCCTCACCAGTGAGGTCATACACATTATGGAAATCTGAGGCTGTGTCCTGCTGGGAGGGGTTGAATAGTCTCGGATATTTAGCCCTGGGGTCCTCCTGAGGCCCTTCTCTTGGGAGTGGGAGGGTTCTGGGTCTTCATAAACCTCTCCATTCTCTCCATGCAGAGATGGAGCCTTTCCATGGTCTCATGGGGTACCCCTGAGCGGTCTAGCGGGGGAAAATTAGTGTCTTCCGCCTGAAAACAGCTCGACCTCTCCCATAACGTCGAGGAAAGTGTCCCGTCGCCTTCAGAAAAGCCTTCCGCTGTGCTGGGGGTCCCCCCGACTGAAGGGGGTAGTCCCTGTCTCTCTTCGGGCCTTTTCGGCGTGTCTTTCGACCTTTGCGTAGCGCTCGACTTGTCTTTCGGCGTACGCTTATGGGCGTCGGCTACAACGATCCTCGCCAAGCTCTCTGCGACTAGTTTGTCAGAGGAGGGCTGTGGTTTCGACGTTACGGGTGTCGATCGTTCTACGGCGGCGTGCGCTCTCTGCTGGTGCGCGCCGGCCGATGGTTTGGGGACGGCACCCTTATTTGCCGAAAGCCCAGTCGCTGGTCGCGGCTGCGAGAGGGGCTTCGAAACCTGAACGGTCCGAGGAGGCCGCCGGTGGAACCTGCGTCTCCTTGGGCGCTAATGCTTTCTTCGTCTTTGACGAAGAAGAGCCGTGGGTTGTGTGCTTATGGGTGGTATCGTGTGCGTCAGTGTCGCCGGGGTGTTCATCCCCATAAGCAGGGCGTGAGCCGAGCCCGTCGGGGCCGGGGACAGACGAAGAGCGCGAGCGCTCTTTAGAGGGGTCTACGACTTCCGTAGCGGAGGTCGTGTTATCACGTTCCTCGTAACTGTCGGTGGTAGCAGCGGCGGGTGAGGAATCTGCCTTCGACATAGCGTAGGCCGCCCACCTCTTGACCCTACGGTCTTTTAGAGTCTTTGGCTTAAGAAGCTGACAAGCCGTGCAACCCTCCTCCTTGTGATCGAGGGGCAAGCAGCGGTTACACCGTGAATGCTTGTCCTTCCAAGTGAACTTGCCCTTGCAACGCGGGCAAAACCTAAAGGGTGTCCTCTCCATAGCTGAGGCAGTAAATCGTGATAACGACCCCACGGGAAAGGAAAGGGAAAGGCATTCTCAGAAAGGAAACAGATGTCCCACAACCCCACTCTCCCTACTGTATTTGGCCTGCGAGGCCAGGCCACGTGTTCGGCAACGCAGAAGGATCTCCTCCGCTCGTCCCCTCCGTCGAAGATCTTGCTCGGCGGAGAACAGCTTCACAACTGCGTCGAGGGAGGGATCTATGTGTTATATATTAATAAGAAAACGACCAAAGGTCGAGGAGATGAATCTGCAATGTCTCTCGAGGAGCTCCGCGTAAAGGCGACCAGTAGCTTGGCGGAAAAAAACAATCTGAGGGACCTCGACGCGTGAGGGATTGTGGGTACAACGCACGTCACTATAGGGATAGTGTTTCAGACACGCCTTGTCGACGTCCCCTTTTCGACTACGAAAAACAAAATGCAATACTCCGCAGTGACCACTGGATGTCAGATCTATGCACAGCATGTGATTCTAAGCAGATTAACAAACATCAGAAATTAAATTACTGGATTGGTTCAGATAAAGTAAATAGTCTTCTGAAATTGGCTTATGAAGTGAAGCCACATATTTAACAAAGGAATTAAAAAGGCTTGACGCACTGAAACCGCATAGTAAAATGTCACAAATTCTAATATTTTTCACAAGGATGCAAAATATTGGGAGAGCGCTTGGGGGACTTTGTTAGAAACCGGTTATTCATAGGGTTGGTTATTCATAGGGTTTCATTCCCTACAAGCCTGTCTACTTTTAAAAAAGAAAGCAAAACCATTAGAAAATTCCCTTTTATCCATTTGCAAATTAAAACCCTAAATCTTCGCAAATTCATAGGTCACATTCTATATAGGAAAACTCACTCCTAAAAACGTGCAGCTCCACACATTTATTTTTAAGATCTAAATCCAATACAAGTATGATGTAATATAGGTTTCGCTTGCAAGCCCAGCAGAATACTTTACTTATTTTTCAGTTAGTGTAGTAGTCAAATGCCATTCGCTGTGGTTTAAAGTCATGCAGACTGATTTACATGCATGTAGACATCCCAGCTGGCATGCAGAATGGTAGTGCCAGTGTGTTTGGCAGTTTAATTACAGGGTATATCTGTATATACACGGTAATCTGGTAAGAGGCTGGATAGGGCTCTAGTAGGAGTCACCTGGCGGCCACACTGCGTTCAGTGCCATCAATCCCATTTGCCTTGAAAATTAGCCCCGAGGGTCGAAACACATATCGGCTACATGACTAAAATAATTTGTTACACTTCTCAAAGAACTAAGTTTCCGACTCATTAATAGATTCTACTCACATCAACTTTACAGTACCCAGCGCGACTGTGCAGGGCCTCCCACCTCCCTACTGCGAAAAAAGAATGTGTAATGCATTCATAATGCTCATGCATTAAGAGGTCCATGGGTGGGGACATCATCCAAGTTAGGTGGCTGTGGCAAGTATCTCTTTGAAGTGTGATCATGTCTAAATGTGGAATCGCGCATAAGTAATCTGTATAAGCAAACAATGCAAGTACCAGCTGCAGGGAAAAACTTAAGGAAAGGGGAGTTTCCAGGAAAAAAGGGGTTTTAGATGCAAAATCTACAGTAATCCCATGATGATGAGCGTTTGTTTTCACAAAGAAATTGAGCAGGGCATTGTGTCTGCCGTCTGTCCGAATAGCTTCAGTTTTATTGGTGGTCTTTTTTGTGACTGGGATCTTTATGCACCACATGCCGCATTGAGATGGTTTTGAACAGTGATTAAGTGAATTTAACAGGTGAGCATTGTGGATGCCCTTTCTGATTAAGTCATGAAAACACAAAAATAGCTTTAGCCAAACCATGCACTTCGTTTTCAGTTGTAAGAGTTAATACCTGTTTATCCTTTGGGATGTTGTACATTTTGGTGAGCGATTCCATGATCTCAGATGGACTTTCTGAAATCTAAGACAGAAAATACATTTTAAATGAATGCTTCAATAATGTGGATGAGAAAATGTTTGTCATGCTAGTAACAATCTCTGGCAACAGGAAAGATTATGAAATCATGTGCACAAGGAAAAGAAAAAAGGTCTATTTAAGCAAATATTCATAAGATAAACTGGCCTTGTCAGCAAACAGACTTCCTTAGTAAAGGATGTCTTCAACCCACAAGACAAACATTAGAAGTAATTTCCTAGCACTGTTCGCGTATGGATTTACATTCCTCCAAGCTAAACAAAAATTCTTTGGCTTTCCATGGTCCACTTTGAGGAAGTTGTAGTTGGGGAATCAAGCCATGCACTCAAGTGGTGTGTAGGGTAAACAAAAACAAGTTAACAGAATTGGTGTTAATATCTACACAATACATTAATTCTTTAGTTTCGATCCATTCTGCCTACACAGTGCAAGCTTGTGCACCTGCCCCATCATTTTTGGTGGTGCTCAAAGGAAAACTGCAGTGAGCACAGCCCGCATCATCTAGCTCAACGATGGCCTTAACAACAAGTATGTCTCTGCATTAACCAATTTAGTACAACTTGTAGTCCAGCATTTCGACTACTTTAACCCTGTCAACGCAATCTTGCCCATAATGCAAGAGGGCTACAAAGGAATAATCAAGGCTCCTAAAAAGGATTACATTATGCAAATATATTTAGTTGAAGCTCACTCGCTAATCACTCCACAATCTGCTTGCAAGGCACCAATAATCTTATTTCCACTCAAATGATCAGGTGTATGAGGATATGCCCCCTTCATTATTTTCTAGGAAATCAAAGCACTTTAAGGTTTTCATGCTTTTGCCGACAGATGCCTATCTAAGGTCGACCAGGCATATAAAAGCCTAAAGATACACCATCTTTTGTTCAGAAATAACATCCTGTTGTACTTTAATATTGGCATGGTTTCATGGATTGAGTGAGACAACCCACAAAACATTACAAAACATTACTGAGCATTTATTTAATCGATACAACGGAGTGTAGACAACTATTGATGTGGTGTTCCGGCTCAGATTACACAGCCCTATGAAGGTGCAGATGGAAAAAATGTTGCTTGGCCCGCAAAGCATTTTGGGAGTGCAAAGATGGTTCCTGCTTTAAACACTACATTTTTGAAGAAACCACACTTGCCTATGCCCTTTATCAGATATTAATTTCTGCATGAAGATACCTAAACTGGTTTCTGCTCCCCTCTGAATATTGATCAGGCAAGGACTTTGAGGGGCAACCACATATCACAGTACCTGCAGCTTCACATGGCATCCAGGCAGCATTTTTTCATCCCCTTTTTTGTTCCCCTCCCAGCACCAGGCACAAGGAACCCAACTTTGCAGCTTAAGGGATTTTTTTTTTTTCTTGCACCAATCGTGCGTTTGGACTGCATTGATGAAAGCACAATATTTTAACTGGAAACAGTAAAACAGATGTTTAGCCTAATGTTCAATAAAGACTATTTTTCAACTCTTGAAAAATAATATTTTTAAAAGTAAATATAATTTCACACATTACTTAGCATAATCATATTTTTGATGCTTGTATTTTTTATGCTTAGATTCACATGCTTTGCATAGGCTGACATTTAGTGGTAAGTGCAGAGTATTGCAGATGTTTTGGAAGTTTGAAAAGGAACATCGACTGGGCGTGTTGGTAATATTCTCCCTAGTGTGAAGTATACTGTACGCATGATCCCCCACGCGTCAAGGTCCCTCAGATTTGGTTTCCGACATGAGGGAATATGACGTGTACGCGTGAATAGGTACGTTGTGATGAGGTTGAAATATCTGATTTGCCCTATAACCTTCAACTCCAAGTGGGGAGGAAGGGTGGGCAAATGTGAATCTAAGCAGATACAAGCAACAGAACAGAAGTTACTTACCAACTGGTAACTTTCTTTCGACTGGATGTTCCTCCAACGTATTCTACATCTTTGACATGTAATGTCCACAGCTGTGCTGCTTGGGAAATTTTTCAGCAGAGGCATCCTGCGTCGATGGCGTCGGGTCTATGTCCATCGAAAACCTCCATCGAGGGTGACATTATTGGATGTTACAAGTAGGATGGACGGCACCCGTAGCCTCAGTTCGTTTTTCCCTCCATAACGTGTGCCATAACCACACACCAAGCCTCCCTGACTACACATAGCCTTGTGGGAACATAAGTTGCAATAGCATGGGAAATTCTTCAGAGGGGTAGGCTGGGAGGGCGACGTGGAAAACGTTGGAGGAACATCCAGTCAAAAGAACATTACCAGTTGGTAAGTAACGTTCTTCAAATGGATGGTGTCCTCCAACGTATTCCACATCTTTGACAGACTCCCAAAGCAGTAACCGTGAACGGAGGGAGAAGAATTTGGATATACCCAATAAGATGGCAGCATAGAGCACTGCTTTACCAAAGGCCATATCTTGACCATGGAAAGTATCCAGGAGTAATGCTCGACAAAGGTGTGGATGGAAGACCACGTTGCAGCATCACAAATATTTTTGTAGGGCTGTGGATGTAGCTACACCCCTGGTGGAGTGAGCTCGCAAACCCTCAGGTGGGTCCTTGCCAGCCAATGTAACATTTAGCAATGGTGAGGATAATCCACCTGGAGGTCTATTTGGTCACAGTTTGGCCCAATCAGTGTCCAGTGTATCCCACAAAACGTTGGTCGTCCACTCTGACCCTGGACATGCTAGAAATATAAGAGCTCATAGCTCTCCTAGGGTCCAACCTATGGAGTCTCTCCTCTTCCTTACCAGGAGGAGGATAGAAAGCAGGAAGTACCACCTTCTGGCTCAAATGAAACTCAGACACTACCTTACGTAGAAAGGAAGGACGTAACCTCAGTACAACCCTATCCCTGTGGAACAGAAAAGGGAGGCTTAGACGAAAGTGCCTGCAACTCGCTCACTCTGAGCAGATGTAACCGCAATCAAGAAAAATGTCTTCAATGTCAAGTCACAAAGGACTAGAGGGCAAAGGTTCAAACGGAGCACCCATCAAGAATTTCAAGACTAGATTCAGATCCCAAACGGGCACCTGAAAAGGGGACAGCGGGAACACACAAGCCCTTTTAGAAACTGGGTAATCAAATGAATCTTAAAATAAGAATATTCTTCAGACGAGCGCTTGAAAATAGACAGCATGGAAGGTAACCTTTAATCGTACCCACTTGAAGACCCTTGTGGGCCAAAGAAAGCCATCGGAATGGAACACTGAAAAGGATCGACATAGTGTCCTCTGCACCAATCGCAAAACTTATGCCAACGGCACAGGCATTGGATTGCCGTACGCCTGGCCAAAGCAACACCTTCATCACGTCATCCAGGAGGTCCCAATCCTTACATCTCAACCTTCCAGAAACCAAGCATGACGGTTGAGTCTCTTGACCCTTGGATGGAGAACCCGACCCCCCCACACCTCCTCCTAGTGTGAGAGAAGATCCTCTGTGGGGAAGAGTGCGTGGAGGACAGATGGACATATCTAGAAGGTGCGGGTACCACAATCTCCTGCCCCAATCTGGAGCAATTAGGATCATGTGGGACCCGAACCTCCGCAAACTGCTTAGAACTTGACGGGGACCGGAGGAAACTTGTACAGAAGTGGGAATGACCAATCCGTGACGAACGCGTCCCCCAACGCTCCTCTCGGAAGAAATTCCCTTGAGCAATAGGTCTCGCACTTCCGGTTGGCACCAGTTGCAAAGAGATCCACTTGAGGGGTTCCCCAAAGGGCAAAGATCTACTGAAAAATTTCCCGAGTCAACTCCCACTCGTGGGAGACGGCGCTCTGCCTGCTCAGAGCGTCTGCTGCCGCATTCTCCTCTCCGGCCAGATCAACTGCTCAGAGTGAGGTTCCCTGCTGTATTGCCCAGAACCAGAGCTGCATCGCCTCCCTACACAGCGGGATCAACCCTACACCCCCGTTTTTGTTGAGGTAATGCATGGCCACCGTGTTGTCCGTCATGATCAGGACACTCTTCCCACACACAAACGGCAGAAAAGCCCTCAGGGCTAGCCTGATGGCTCTTGCTCCAAAAGATTTATGTGAAGTCTGGACGACGGAGACCAACGACCGCTGGCGGTCAGCTCATTGGCGCGAGCCCCCCATCCTGTGAGGGAAGCATCCTTCACTACCGTCACCTCCAGCCACGGTTGCCAAAATGGCTCTCCCTTCATCAGATTCCCTTTTCAGGCCCTCCACAGAAGATCCTGTGAGACCTTGAGCTGAATCTGAAGGAGATCCAACATCTTGCCTGAGAATTGGGACCACTGTGTCCAGAGGGCCCATTGAAGGGATCTCATCCGCAGTCTGGCCTCCGGCACCAGAAAAAGGCAGGATGCCGTGAGGCCGAGCAACCTTAAGAATTCAAAAGCCTGGAGACTCTGGGCATGTTGAAATTTGTCGACCATCTGGACAATGGGACGAGCCCTCACCCTGGGTGGCGAGCACTTCCCAAAGGATGTCCAACACAGCCCAGATTTACTGGAGCTGTTGGAAAGGGGTCCTATGCGACTTCTTGAAATTGAGGGTGAAGCCCAGATTGTGAAGCAAGTGGCAGGTGAGAGATGGTCCAAGGCTTGTTCAGGAGAACGCGCTTTACCAGCCAGTCGTCCAGGTAGGGGCAGACGTGAACCCCCCTCTCCCGAGATACGCTACCACCACCATGAGCTTGGTGAAGACCCTCAGGCGGAGGTCAACCCGAATGGCAGGACCCAAAACAAAGTGCGAGCTGCCAACAGCGAACCTCAGGTATTTTCTGTGCTTTGGATGGATCGGCACATGAAAATAAGCATCCTGTAGGTCCAATGACACCAACCAATCCTGAAGTCGAAGGGCCTGAAGGACCTAAGAAAGAGTGACCATCTTGGACTTGTCCTTCCTGGTGAACGTTTTCAAGCAACGCAAGTCCAGGATGGGTCTCAGTACTCTGTCTTTCTTGGGAATCAAAAAATATGGGGAATACCAGCCCTTGTTCCTCTCCGCCACAGGCACTAGTTCTATAGTGCCTTTCTCCAGCAGGGTCAAGATTTCCTGCACGAGGAGCGGATCCGGAATCTTTCCTCAGTGGATTGTCGCGAGGCCGATTTAGGAAGGGTAGACAGTAGCAGTGGGCTATTGTTTCCAGAACCCACGCATCTGAAGTAATGGCTCGCCACTCTTCGAGATGCTGAGACAGTCTGCCCACACCCGGCGCACAATGAGACCTGGCCACATAGCTGTCCTGGAGCAGCAGCGCCTGAAGGCAGAGGCAGCTGTCTGAGCGGCTTTGGCACCACTCCCCCGTCCACTGCGGATAGTTTTCCGATGTCCCCTTTGACTGGCCTCTCCCCTCGCTCTACCAAAAGAGTAGTAACGAAAAGAACCCCTCCACTGCTGTCCCCTAGGACGAAAAGGCAGAGGTTGATGCACAACTGCACCCAAAGATTTCACAGCCGCTTTGGAGGTCTGCAACCTCTCAAGGCTCTCGTCAGCCTTGCTGCTAAACAAATGAGAGCTGTCAAAGGGCATGTTGAGAAGACGGGCTGGTACGTCCGGTGCAAAGCCCGACTTCTGCAACAACGCAAACCTGCACATCATGGTGCTCGCAGCCATGGACCGGCTGACACGGTCTTAGAAGTTGGGCCCAACCTCAGCAAACAGCACCTTGTGTATTAGTCCCTCTGCATGAGCGCAAACACCACCCCCATCCTGGCCAGGTCTCAATTCCACAACCACCTCCATTGTTCGGAGAGTTACAGACTCTTGCGCCATGGGAAGAATGCGCCCTGCAAAGTCATGAGAAGGGAGCAGAGTGCCTCTTGGCAGTACCATCCCACAAAGCAGATAGCAAGGCCCACCTGCCACCAATGATCGCTACATGAGAAATACAGCCTTGCCATGCTTTCATCACATGACCCCTGCATGCCACAGCATCATCCAAACCCAGACCGATCATAAAACTTTTACAACCCTCGGTCTATCACTAAGTTCAGAATGCAAGGCTATCGCGCCTTCAGAAATGGGTCACATGATTTGTGCAGCAGAATGTGGGGAAGCATCAGCATTATAGCTCAAAATTAAGGTTGAGGACCTTGGGAGTTGCTGATCTGTCTTGGAACGAGTGAAGTGTGTGAGTTAGTGTGACCTTGGTTCTCCACCGAGCCCATCCCTGTATCTACCAGGTTCATGGTTACAATCATAAGAATACCTGTTGAAGGAGCCAATTGTTAGATCAGCTCACCACGGTTGACGATCCCAGCAATAACCATGTGAACAAAGCTGAACAGATGAAGATGGATCAATGGCCTGGCCTGGCATCCCAAAAAGAGCAGCGCCTACACCTATAAGCCTCCGCCAATCTGTATCATAGAATTGTATAGTATGACTTAGAAGCACAAAAAGCATTACTAATGTATCGCACATGCCAACGGACCTCAATGTTACATGGCAGCAGAGTTCTTTGCCTTCCTATTTTATAAATATTGGTTATCCTTGCAAGAGTGCCTTGTGCCTTTTTCCTCGTGGGCTATTTTTTCTGGTGCCTTCATTTGGTGACCCAGACATGATCCCAGCAACCCCCGCACTGACAGAGGCTTCCAGGCCACTTCTCCAGAGGGGTTGCACCTATCTGCAGCGACCAGCCCCCAAAAACGCGCACATCCCAGAGGTTTGCAGGAGCAGTCTTTGCAGAATTCCAGTCTGCTCTTTGACGCGGGTACGGTACTGGAGAGTGCAGGCCCGTGTTGGAACTCTGACGGAGGAGTTCGGGTGAACACGCTTATGTGAGTATACCCTTGCAAGGGATGACAAGTAGGGGAAGGTATTTAGGAAAGTGTGGGTTGTGAGCACGTGGAGAATGAGGGTGGCTGTATAGTGTGGGTGTTTTTTATTGAACTTTTAAACAGTTAATTATGGAAAAAGAAAACTGAAGTGCAGGGAGCCTCCAACAGTGAGGGGGAAATGATGGTACCACTTCCATGTATTTCCTTTGCTTCTGTTACACAATAAGAGCCTCCCATAATTAGTGGGCTCGGGAATAGTAGTGGTTATTTAAGCTTATTTTAGCTTTGTGTGCTTTTTATCATGTAGTGTGGAGGCCAGAGGAGGGGCATTGTGTGTATATAGCAGTGTTTTGGGTGTATGGGGGAGGGCGGAGTATCGAGGGCCGATAAGCGTAGGGACGCCTTACAGTGCATACATCCCTGCAATTGGAGGGGAGACGCCTTGAGAAGATCGAGAAGTGTCAAACAGTGGGTGACAAACAAGAGGGGGAGGGGGAGGGGGAGGGGGAGGGGGGGGTGTCACGTTCCTGGCCAGAGCAAGGCACCCATAATAAGGGAATACTGGAACACAGGACTACATGTTTGACAGCGAAATACAGAGCTAAACAGTTTAGATTTATGGAAGAGGACAGAGGACTGATGAGGGAAGGACACAGGACACCCATGAAGGGGGCAAAGAGGCAGGAGCGGGTATGACACAGAATACAAGGGGGCATATATCCATTGGCAGCGCTGCCAGCGGCGGGGTACAGTAACCCAACTTGTGTCCACCCAGGCAACAGCCCCACTGCCCTCATAACCCCATTTCAACAGCTCACCCACAAGAGTGCGCAGGACAGAAAGGTGGAAGATGTGCATGCAGGAGCATGCCTTCACACCTCCAATTCTGGCTCACTTTGATTTAGGCAGGACCAGTCTTTTGGCGCAGGCTCTTGATGGGTCTAGAGGACTGGGCAATAACATTTTAGGACAAAGTACAGTGGGGCAGAATTCGAAAGGCAATGGTGCATGATGGAAAGTGTCTTGAAGGTAATCTTTTCCTTGATTGGGAGTCAATGGGCATTCCTTTGTGCTTCCGAGATATGCTCTCTTTTAGGGAAGTTCAGAGCCGCCAAAATGGCATTGTTCTGGATCACTTGTGAACGTTGTGTGAAGTACCGACAAAGAGACATTGCAATAATCACGTTTGGCTCCCACGATAGGTTGTGCGATTGGGAGGCAATAAGCAGGTGTCAAGAATGGTCTAGCTGTGTTAATGAGCTTCGTCATGTAGGCTGTTGAGGTCACGATGACATTGACCTGACATGTCAGGGAGCGTGACAAATCTAGGTAAACTCCTTGGGCATTTACAGAGGTGGAGACTGGCATCTGGAAATTGTCTAAGTTAGTATATTGGGTTGGGAGGTTTAAGACCGAGGGTGGCCCAACGATTAAGATCACAGTATAGGCAAAGGCCATTAGTCACCATCCAAGCCTGAATTGTAGAATAGCGTAAGTTAAGGTGAAAGGAGGAGTCTAGGTGGTTGGCGGTGATGGGTAAGGGAATTTGCGTGTCAGCATAGTGTAGGAGATGCCAACGGAGTCCAGGAGGTCAAATAGGGGCTTGGTGAATAAGTTATAAAGTGTCAGGGAAACTTGACCCTTGGGGTACTCCGCAGGAGATAGGGCAGGGGGTTGTGGGCAAACCGTTTGAGAAGACTCATTTTGTTCAATCAGCCAAGAATGATGCTACCCGAGAGGTGGCTTTGTCCAAAAGGCAGCATTAAACTAGTGATGAAGGGGGATGAGCGTTTCAGATAATTCTTTGATGACATAAGCAAGGTAGATGTCTCCTTTACATCTTGAAGGCCTTATTTTTCAGAATGGTGCCCACTTCGTTTGATACCTGTCAGAAGGGATCTACGTTTAGGTGTTCAGGATGTGGCAGGATAGGCGGTGGGGCCTTGACAGAAGTAAGTTTGATAGCAATTTTATTATGAAGTGTGGCTACTTTATTTAGGAGGGCCTCTTGGATAGAAGCATACCTGGTTTTGTCTTTTATCTTGAGGGAATCTTTATAAATTATGGCAACTCCGCCTCCCCTGGAATCCTCCCAGTCTTAGTATGGTGAACCCAGGGGGATAGCAACGAATAATGCAGGGCCAGCGGCTGGTGTAGCCAGGACTCCGTGATAGCTAGGAGACCCAGTTGAGAGAGATAAGGTCATGGATGTCCAGGAAGTTTGCTGGGACTGATCTTGCATTGATCAAGCCACATTTTAGGGAGGTTGGTTTCACGTCGCAGTCTGAGGCACCAGAGATGTTGGGATGTGTATTTATAGTACAAAAAGCCTGTGGCTGGTGTTGATATGTGGATAATATCTAGTGAGGGTTGTGGAGTAGGGCAAGCTGAGGGTAGCCAACCTGAAGTTTCACAATAGGATGGGCTGTGTGCAAGTAGGATGTATGTGGGGTCCTCTGCAAAGTAGCCTAATTTCTTTAGGTCAAGAATGGCAGGCATGTGGCTGAGGTTGCTGGGAGGAAAGTAGTGCAGTGGTTGAATTTAGCATTACTGGGTAGTTGGCACATTATTCTTAAAGTTATCATTGGTAGGCAAGTACTCCCTTCCCGCCCCCCAACCCCCACCCCCACCCCCACTGCTAAATACATCCCCTGGGCTACTTTCCTCCCAGCAACTTCAGCCACTCGTCCGGCATCCTTGACCTAAAGAAATAAGAGGCTATTATGTAGAGGACCCCACATACATCAGATGTACACACAGTCCATCCTCCAAGATGCGTCTGTCAATCCATTTTGAGATGGCAGATTTGGAGATGGATTCCCTTCTCTCCCTGTGGCTAGGGCTGTTTTTACAGGTGGTTTGGTCTTTTGAAGGTAATTTGAGAGATCTTCACATCCCTGTTGTGTCCTTGAGGAGTGGTTTGATGTAGGCCGATTTGAATGCCTGTGTTACTCTCCATGTTGAGTGATAGGATGAAGAGGTTTAGGTAGCATTCCAATGGTGTACCCTGTGTAAGGATTGATTTATAGAGGTCTGTTGGGCACAGTGGGGAGCATGCCTTGTTCTTTTTCACCAGTTTGACATGTTTTTCTTAACATTTGGGTGAAACTGTTCAGCCTGTTCTGGGGTCCCGGATAGGTGGGGAAGGGTGCACGGTCTTGTTGATCTGCTTTGTATAATCTGGTGTAGGTTGATTTTCTTAAAGTGATCTGCAAGGTAGTCGCATAGTTTGTGAACGCACTGCTGCGTTTTTGCATCCAGGGGAATTTCTAATCTAGTTTATCAAGTTGAATAGTTGTGATTGTTGGTGGCTTTTATGATCTGGTCGTCATGTCATTTCTTTTTCGCTTTGAGGATTTCCTTTTTGTACGCTCAGATTTGTTTTTGATACATTTCTCACTTGACTTTATTGTAGTTTTCCCTCCATTCTTGTTCTAGTTTCCGGTTAGTTTTTTTCATTGTGTTGAGGTGTGGCGTGATCCATCTCTCCAATGATTTCTTTCGTGATGGGTCAGGGTTTTTTTTTTCCTGCATTTACCTGTATACATTTGAAGTAGTCAAGTAGGCAGCTGTGAAGTGCGACTTTGTAGCTGTTAGCTAGCTATGTTAGCTGCCTAACTGGAATTCAACCTTACCTGCTTTGGGGTACGTCAAAAAAGGACAGGTGGTTGATCACGAGGGCACGGTTTGATTGCCTTAGGCTACAAGGTAACACTTATAAGTGGAAGGGTTTTCCTGACACAGCGGGCTGCCCAGTTTGTGGTCACTGTAGAGAGGATCTCCCTCACTTGTTGTTCTTCTGTACAGGGTATGTTGGTATACGTAAATTGACCCAGATTCCTGCCCTTAAGAAGACGGTGATCCGCAAACATAGTGCTGCTCTTGTGTTCCTTTTGAGTGCCGAAACAGTTTATACAGCATGGGCTCTTTTGTCGTTCTTGAAAAGAGCAATGTATTTCAGAAATAGTATTCTGAAACTGCAAGGTGGTGAAGGTCTGTAATAAAACATAATAGCATCCGTAATGGGACAAAGGTTTGTGTACTGCTTTTTGTATGACCCCTCACTACTATTTTTAATGTAGCCTTTGATGAGGTAACCATTTGACAGCTAACTGTATTTGTCTGCTGCCTTTGGAAATGTTTATCGATTCTATTTTTATGGAAATGTAATTTTATGAATTTTTAATTTCGATTTGTGCAATAATGTGTTTATTTGTTGTTTAATGGTTGTTTTTATACATCCGAATAAACTTGTTTGAACTTGAAGCTATGTTTCTGTGACGAAAAGGATGTCAATTCCACAGTCAGTGAGTAGATCTCTGTAGCATGTTTGGACATCGATTGTGCGTTGAAGTGTATTTTTGTCTAAATGTCCTGCTTTGTTCTTGTATTCGTCTGTGTGGCCTTGTTGGGAAGTTTCCTCATTCTCAGGATGTGTTCTGTGGGTCTGATTCATCATTGAGTAGTTTGGTTAGGTTTCATATTGGGTCCATGAATTCTTCTGGCTCCTCTTCCATGTCTAGATGCAGTTGATCCCCTTGGTTCTGGTGATGTCTGGGGTGATGGTGCTTCCCCATCTTCCTCCTGTACATTTCTGCCTTTTTCCTGCTGGTGTGACTAACATTTCCATTGGTCGTTTGTTGTCCTGTAGAGCGGTCCGTAGCGTAGTATGATGTTGGGTATAATGAATTTTGTCTTGTTTGAGTGTTTTTCTGTTGTGCTCATGTGTGTGTTTAGTCGCTGTGTTGGTATTAGATGGCGTGGTGGTCAATTTTCGTTATACTTGCTTCACATTTTCTCACGTCGTCCTGTTCTGTGGTGGGACATTCTGTTCTCTTAAAGTTTACTTGTTTTTGATGTTTATGTTGTGTTTTTGGGACGGAGAGGTCCTTGCCCACCCCCGACAATTTTTCTAAGTTTTTGTTCTGGTTGTTCCTTATTTATTCATGTTGTTTAGTGAGGCTCTTTCGGGGTCTGTTGGGTTGCAAAGTGGGTTGGGGAAGAATTCTAATGGGATAGGTCCGACAGGTGGTTCCTGAATGCACACTAAGCTAGACTTACAAGAGTTGGAGACAGCAGTTGGAGCTGGGCTAGTTTGATGCCCAGCAGTGTAGCCTGTCAGAGAGGATAAGCCTGCCGCATGTTTTTGGGTGCGTCATTGTGCTAAATAAAATCTTTGCTCATTTGTCCCGGCCACAGAAACTTATGCAAGGCCTTGTGCAAACATTGAAGGTAGATTTGAGGTATTGACAGGAGTCCTGGAGAAAGTATACACTAGTTGGGGCCAATGAGAGTTTTAAAAAGGGAGATTATCCCCATAAGTGACAGGCAATATGGACCAGCGTTTTAGGTCCAAGTCTATCCGTTCCAGAACTGTGCTCAGGTTTACTTTTACCATTGTTTGGAGGGTGCTTTTCACGTTAATACCTAAATTGGTTAGGGTGTTTGCAGCCTGCATCCCATGGGCCACAGATCTAGGTCAGAGGGATGGTACCCAGTTGTAAGATTTCCGTCTTGTTCAGGTTAATTTCAAAGCCTGGCAATTTGCCATATTCCTTTGTGGTGTCTAGTAATTGTGTTAAGGCCTCCTCTGAATGGGTTGGGGTCGGGATACCTGTGATGTTTGGGTGTGCTCCGATATAGCGTGCTAAAGGTTCCAATGCAATGTCAAACAGGGCATGGGGGTTTGAAAAGGGCGGGGAGAGCAGGCATCTCCATCTTGTGCCTCGGGCTAATTTAAAAGGGGCTGTTGTGGCTTGTCTTGTTCTAAAGTGTGCTGTGGGGGCTTTGTATAGGGTCAGAGTCAGAGTCCATTTGATAAAGGTTTCCTGAAAGCCAAACTAAGGATATATGATGAAAGGGCCATTCCACCTATCAAATTCCTTTTCAGCGTCTCTGGATATCTGTGTTGGTTACTAGTCATTCTTCTGCACTAAGGGCATTATATGAGCCAGCCTTCCAAGATGGTCAGTATATCTATGTGCTATGAATGTTACTTGAGCGGGCGTATAATGTACATGATTGAGTTGTGCACTCTGATTTTTGCGAGAATCTTTAGGCTTATATTATAAGTCGGTAACTTCTGCTCGCTGGGATACTTTCCCTTCTTTGGAAACAAAGATCAATGATTGGTGTATATATAGTATGAAGAGCCTTATGCTCCAAATAGAGATTATAAAAAGGTGTGGGTTGATTGCATCCTGGCTAGCTTTATAGCATTTGGCCCAAAAGCTGTTTGGCCTTGGGGCCTTTGTTTCTTTTTTCTTTTAGGGACACTATTGCATTCACGATTTCCTTCCTCTGCGATAGGCCTGATCATATATTCAGCGGGTATTTCTAAAGCAGATAAACTTTTTTTTTTAAAACACAACACTTCGATCAGCAACTTATTGGAGTATAAACCCACATTGCATTTATTGAATTCCCTCCCAATCATTCGGGTCTGCCATCACTACCCCAAACTCGTTTTTACATTGGGATGAGTTTAGAGACTTGTCCATCAGGTGTGCCTGGAGCCTCCCTGCGTTGTGTCCTTGGTCACAGAAGGCACATCAACCATTTTTAAGCGAGTTTAGGTTTGTTCCTGTGGGAGACCTCTTGAAATCCTTTTCTAGGCGCTTCATTTTGACCTCTAAGGCAGAGAGGCTAGCGTTGCCTTTGAACGTGGAATCATCCCTCTATGAAGATTCCTCTCCATGTAGCTTTTGCTGCGTCCAGTATAGTTTGGGCCTATGTATAACCAGGCTGATTACATTAAAGGAGGTCTACAATGAGTGACTGGAGGAGATTTTTCATCTTGAGAGTCATTCAGTGAGGGATTATATTTCCATTCTGGCACATTTGCTGGAGAAAAGAGTATTTGAGAGGAACATCATGATAGGTACATGCTCTGACATTGAAAGGCTAAGATTTGGGGCTGCAGGAGGCCGTGTGCATGCTCTCGGGAGAACACAATTGTGTCCAACTTTGCGGCGGTATGGCCCCAAGCAGATTTACAGGCGAAATCTCTGGAGTCCGGGTGCAATGTTCTCCATGCATCATGAAGGGAGGCTGCTTGCATGATCTGTTGGTAGGCCTACACAGCCAGAGGGGTTGAACAATTCTGGCGCCTCTGATCAGATCTAGGACTTCATTCCAATCACCTCCTATAACTCTGAGCATTATGTTGACACCTGGGAGAGTCTAGAGGTAAAGAAAGTTGATGAGCTCACATTCAGGGTTTATATGTACATCAGCAGATGCTCTTGGTTAGTGATATGGCCAAGAAAGTTCACCCATCTGCCTTCTGAGTACTAGGATATAGAGTCCGGTTGGAAAGGGAATTTACTTTTGAGGATCATGAACCCATTTTTCTTAATTTGTGATCGAGAGAAAGTAGACTTGGTCATGCCATTCTTCTCCCATCTATTTGGAATATTTCTTGTTAGGGTGTCTCTCAAAGAAAAGTTATGTCCGTCCTAGAAGATTTTAGTTCTTACAAGGATAGGGTTTTCTCCACTGACATTCCAACAGAGTATGGTTGCTGTGGTCATGGATTCTGTTCACGTTCATTTTACCAGCGTTTGAGTGCTTGGTGATTGATGTGATGTGGTTCGTATTACTCTTCCCCCTGAGGAGTCTCAGCTGACTAGTAGGAGTGTCCTGCTTAAGCTCTGCAAACATCTCAGATTTGCTTCGATGTGTCCAAGTCTCTGGAGGCTTGTGGGAACATCTGACTTGGGCATGGTCAGAGTCTGTTCCTGCAGATACTTGCAAACTCTAGCTGACATCCTGGCCACAATCTGTTATCCATTTGAATTTTGGAATAAAGTGCCACACAACATATCTTGCACTTTGCTAGTTCTTGCTTGAACTTGTGGAATTTTCTTTTTTATCAGTATTTCTGGGGCCGGGTTTTGGAAGAAGTCAATCAATCTTGTGACCCATCTTGGGTCCGATTTGTCCCTAACCAGAGTCCTGACTTTTTTTCACCCCCTTCAATATGAATCTTAAAAAACAGACTATTATATGTCTTGGTGTTTTGCCAGGTTCTGGACGAGGCCCGGGGGCGCAGTGTGCTCTATATTTATTCATATTTATTTGCATTTTTAAAGCGCTCACACAGCCCGAGGGCATCGGGGCGCGGATTCAGAATGGTTTGTCGTCGTCTTAGTTGCATATTTATAACGCACTTAAATAACCAGAGGTTTCTAAGCGCGGACCCGGTGATCGAACCCGTGTTGCCTTGCTTCCAAGGCAAGCATGTAGCCACTGAGCTATCCTCTCAGGACAATTTCTGTATGATCTGGGATATCTATTTTCAAAGTTATCCCAAATAAGTTCCCCAAAGTGCCATGAGCTGTCAGTTCTGCCTATGTGTCATCCCCCAATTAATGTCCAGAATCTTGCGTCTGGCCACACCACGCTGTGGACCCTATATGCTTGTTTGGTAGCTGCCAAACTAATTCTACCTGTACATAAACTAAGGGGGTAATTCATAGAATTCAGCGCACAAGTGGCGCACACGGCTGGCGCAGTGTGCGCGTGTGACAGTCTGCGCCAGCCGCGTGCGCCAAAATCCATTTACGCGCACAGCGTATTCAAGGATTTTAACATCCATTACCAGCCGTGGTGCAGCGACCCTGCAGCAGCGCCAGTTATGCCCCCCCCCCAACCCCTCCCCGTGCACCATGTACAGTGCACAAATCCCGTACATGGCGCACAGGCCAGTGGACCAGCATACAGGCCCCAACCACGAAAACTCCTGTAAAACTCCCTGCACACCCCTCTGAATACACATACCCCGCTGCACTTGAAGAATCACACGCGATTGGCCCTGTGCGAGCGGGGTACGTGTTACTGGGGTTTGCATGGCGTTCCACACGTGATTGGCCCTGTGCGAGCGGGGTACGTGTATTACTGGGGTTCGCGGGCAGTTTCTCACAATTTCGCTGTCAGAGCAGGGTACGTGTATCCAGTGGGGTGCGCAGGGAGTCCCACGCGTGAATTGGCAGTGTGGGTCCTCCCAGGTGTGCCCTCTACCCAATCCAAGGCCCCTGCAGACAGCCCACACCACAGGGGACTACCCAGCATCCCTGGTCATGTCTCGCACGCAGCCCATCGACCATGGGCATGCCCCCCAGCCAGCCCACATGTCACCGTGCACTAGTGATCACCAACTCATGTCCCCCAGCACCTCCACCCACCCAGCAGTGAGGGGCACCTGCCAGCAGGCCCTGACTCATATCCCCCCCAGCACCCCCACCCACCCACCCAGCATTGACGGGCACCTGCCAGCAGGCCCCGAATCATGTCCCCCATCTACATGACAAAGATGCACAATCATGGCCCACATATCCACCAAAATACCACAGCACGCCACCCCAGTCTTGAGACGCAATGATTTCCCAATCCACCCCACACTGACATGCCTATCTCAAGACACAAACCAAAAGTCAACTATGTACATTAACACGGTGGGGAGTCATAATGTCGAAAAAAAAATGTCGACAGACAAATGTCGACAAAATAATGTCGAAAAAAAAAAATGTCGACTTTCGGTTTTTTAATTATATATTTATTTTAGGGGTTCGAGAGTAAAAAAAAAAGGGAAAAATAAAAAAAAATAAAAAAAAGGGGGGCTGGGGGGGAACCCCCCCATTTCGAAAAAAAAATGCATTGAAAAAAAAGTCGACTTTTTTTCGACATTTTTTTTTTGACTTTTTGACTGTCGACATTTTTGTTGTCGACATTATGACTATAAACCCATCAACACATGTCCATCACACACACAGGTTGGCATTTATTGTGTAAACCCACATTTTCACATGCATGAACTCAGAGCAAATTACACACATGGAAGTAAAATATCAAAATGTATTATGGACAAAAATAAAGCAATGAAATGAAAGCATAAAAAATTGCAAACATGAAAAGCATGTCCAAAAGATGAGTACATGAAAAGTATAACCAATCCAAAGAAACCCAAAATAAATAGTCCAAACTCTCCCTCCACCAAAGCAAATCCAAAGGAAACGTTAAAAGTAAAATCCATTAATCCATGGTGAAATCCAAAGGAAAAAGTTCCAAAAAATCCATTGTCCAACTATGTACAATCAATTGTCAAGGGTCCATGAGCCCAACGAAAGAACAGAAACCTATGAAAAAAACTACCTAATAAAAAGACTATATACAAATGTGTGAGGCAAAGTCCAAACACCCCAAAATAAAGGAAAACGAAAATGAAACCTAACTAAAAACTATATACAATGGCGGTGGGCTAGTCAGACGGCTCACTTTCCGATTTCCCGGGCCAGGGCATCATCAAACTCCTGCTCAATGTCCCCGAAGAGGGCATCAATGCCCCAGAACCTGCTCCACCAGGACACCAACTTCCTTCTCACTGAAGCTGGTGGCCCTCTGCCTCTCTGGCTGGGGGTCACCAGTGGTCTTAGATGATATTTGCCCCGACATGGCGACCCCCGAGGCAGGCGTGGGTGGGCAACTGGGTCCTGGGGCTGGGCTGTGGAGCGATGGTATCCCAGTTGGGAGTCTTCTGTTCCAGCAGGGGTGGATACAGCAACTGGACCCCTGCAGATGGCTGACGTGCAGGCACCAAATAGCAGGGCACGTGGGCAGCAGGCAGCAGCAGATGCCTGGTGGGAGCGTGGTCGAGGCTCTTGGGGGCAGGAAAATGGCCTTTTGGGCAGGAGCGTGGTCTTCCGTGTGTTTTTGCGTGACCAGCTTGATACGCAGTGATTTGGCACGTGAAAAAAAGTGCACGTCAGCGTGAAATCCGAGGAAAGGCCCTTAGCATGTAAGTGACGCTACGCGCGCAGGCGTTCCCCACAACACAGGTGCATTGTGAATCAGCACTTGAGAAAACTGCACATCACTGTGCTATTGGAGGAAAGGGCCTTAGCGCGTAAGCGACATTGCACGTGTGGGCTGGCTTAAAAAGGTACGAGTATCATGCTATTTTCTTGTATGTGCTTTTAGTGGAGAGCGAGCGGGTGTTTCTTGTACCTTGTCGGTTCACACGCGATTACTTCACAACGTTTCCAGTTCGTACTCAGTTTCCTCAGACTGCATTCTTTTTCACGTTCTTTTTCAAGGCAGACGGTGAGTCGCGCACGTATTTTCCAACTGTGGTTGCCCCAGTGTGTCGCGTACCCCTTCAGAGGTCATTGTAGGCTGCGTGTAACACGCGTATGCTTATTTTTGTGTTTCTGGGTGCCACAGCGTAGTGCAGGTTCATTTTTCCATGCATGTGGTCTACCAGGGGTTGCGTGTACTTGTACTTTTGTTTTTGGGGTGCCTGTGCGTTGCGTGACCCTTCATCTTCCCCCAGGGGTCAAATACAGCCTTGCTAGAGCACTAGGGTATGAATTCCATCTAGTACCCTACCCCCTTCACCCCAACTGCCCAGGACAATTGTTTACTGCAACTCCCATACACACAACAACATCAGTGCCATGGTTGGGAGGCCACCAAGCAGTAAGGGAGGCAAAGGTGGGCGCGGTGGGCGTGGTAGGGGACGAGGCCAGGATTTGCAGGGTGCCCCTAGAGCCCCGTGTGTGGAGGACCAATCAGGGCCACCTATGCCCCTCCCCCCCCCAATGGTTGTGGGAAACGTAGCTGACACCATCCCAGCTCAGCCCTTGTTGGACCGGCCCATTTTGTCACCTGAACCGGCACAGGATGACTCCCAGGCTGACTTCCAGGTCAGCAAGTCTAATCCACGTGTGGCAGTGATAGTTGCTGTCACCAGGCCACGTGGATCTGGAGCTGCAATGTCATCTGCTGCCCCAAGTAGCCAGGGTGGGGAGGCTGCAGGGGCAGCTGCAGCTCAAGCCACCCAGCTCCGAGTCTCCCAGCTGGGACAGTGTCGGTCCAGGTCCATCACACCGACATTGGCCCTGCCGACATCACCCTGCAGCCAATGCCTGCACCAAGACCTGTGGTCATTGTGCCTTTACAGGCTTCTAGTACACAGTCCACCTGCGCTTCTGCCCCTACTGACCAGAGCGAAGTAAGCCACTCAGGATCCGCACCACCTTCCAAGAAGAAGGGTGCTCTTGCACTACAGGCTGAGACCCCAGACACGGCTACACACTCCGGCACTTCAAGGAAGCCTAGCTTCAATGACGCCGAACTTGATGCACTTGTGGCCTATGTGTCGGCACATAGCCGCGAAATGGTGGTGACTGCAGGCTGCAAAACTACGCCTGCTCAACATAGGGCCCACTGGCAGACCATCGCAGACAAAATTAGTGCCCTTGGATTTGTGAGGCACACAGCCGATTGCTACAAGCGGTGGAATGACCTTAAACGCAGAGCAAAGAACAAGCTGGCTTCCAATCATGCCTCTACTCTGGTGACTGGCTGTGGGTCACCAGAGGACGACCAACTCACTGAACAGGAGTCTGTTGCAGGAACCTTCGTCACAGAGGAAGAGATCCAAGGCGTGGGTGACCTACCGGATTATGAGGCATTGTCCGGTGAGTGCCCATGCAAGTGTGTGTAATCCATGTGTATGTTTCTTGGGTGATGTGTAATGATTGAGTGCCAGGTGAGGGTGTGTACTCCCGAGTGGTATGGTCACCCATGTGCTTCCTCCAAACCATTCATCGGCCTTGGGTTTGGGTATGAAAGTATCCCTTCTGACCACAGTAGCCAATTGGCGCCACATTACTGCAGTTGCCCTTGAACTGTCATCTTGCAACATTGTTCTGATTTTTCAGTGTTCATTCAGCCCGATTGTTTCAATCCTCCCATTTTTGCAACGCATTTTTCTGCCCTAATGCCACATATGTGACATGCTTCTGTCAGATTACAACCCACATTGGCCCACATTTATTACCTTGTTATGGGAATGATTTGACCATTCAGGCTGATTCAGTAAGGGCCTGCTCACAATTTATAGGGCCTGTTTGAATGTGGAACATGATTGTTGTTTACTGTCATGTTGAAGTGACCAACCATTGATTTATCCATCTGCCTGCCATCACTGTATTATTGCACACTGGATGTGTTGCAGTGTGTGGCACATGCATATTTTCTCACTATTTTGCATTTTTCATCTCATGTCCATATCACATGTATGGGTGACAGTACTCATTTACTGACATATGGCTGTACTTGTCAAATGTAGCATGGCTATGCTACGTGCCATCTGTGTGCTGGCATGTGTCATGTATGTGGATTGCCACTCACAGGCTAATCTGTGATGCCAGTGCTATCCAGCATACAGCACATGTGTTGATTTTCCATCTTGGAGTCCTCAGTGTCTGCTTTTTGCCTCCCCTTCCAACTCATTGACAGTGCAAGCATGCCAGGGTTAGTCGTGTCGGACATGTGTCATTCATGTACTGATCTCTGCCTTGTCAGGCCTATGTGTGTGCTATGGTGCTCATGCCTGTTTCCATTTGTTGTCTCTCTTGTTTTTGCAGGTGATGGCGCACTTGATGCTGTTGAGGTGGAGGAAATGGTGCAGACCCAGGAGGAATCTCAGCCACGACCGGGCACCAGTGAAGGACGTGGTGGGTGAAAACCCTATCCTCCTGCAGACCACGGGTGTCTCTGGGTGCACCTCCCCAGACCTCCATGATTCAGGTGCTGAATCGGACAGTGGGACTTATGTGCTGTCGCAGGTGAGTGTTTCTGGCAGGGATGCTGATCTGTCCAACCCACCTGCACCGGGGATAGGCCCCTCTATGGGGATGTCAGTGTTGGTAACTCCGCCTTTGGCGGTTACGGATGCAGGGTCACACTCCACAACATCTGATCCTGTTCCTGGGCCAGCAGATCAGAGTGGTAATGCAGTCCTGCAGCCTCAGGCAGTGCCAGCACAGCAAGGTGCAGATCGCCTTGCCCCCAAACAGGTGTGGTGCCTGCCGACGCGGTGGATGTAAGCCACCAGGCAATACTGTATGGGAAAACTCCATTTACAGTATAGCAGCACAACAGGGAGCATCGGTTGAAATGAGGCTCAGGCAATGGAGAGGGTGGCCTCTTCCATTCTCCCCCCTGAAAGGCAGATGGAGCAACAACAGCAGGCAACAGACTCCATTTTCCAATCACACAGGGAAGACATGTTGGCGTCCAACAGGGACCGACGGGGGGCACTGGGGAGACTGCGCAAAGCCATATCTGTAGAGTCACAGGGCCACAGTGAAGCCCTGAGGTTAGAACTCCATTTCCCCAGTGAGACTCTGGGTGAACTTGAAGCTTCCCGAAATTTTAGGTCAGAACAGCAGCTGGAGCAGCTCACACGTTCGCTCTCAGCTGAGCTGCAGGCAACTCGTGAGGAGATCCGGGCATCACGCGAGGCCATGCATGCAGAAATGCAGGCAACCCGTGAGGTGCTGCATGGGGATATCCGTACTATCATCCTCCAGAACCAGACCTTCCACACCCGCATGTTTGCTGCCATGGAGGACCATACCAGGGCTTTGCATGGGCTGCCTCCCATAGCACCGCCACCTCCTGATGTAGCAGCAGAGGGTGAAGAGAGCAACAGCAGTTCTCCCACATTGGTGTAGCCGTGCAGGCCATGAGCCCATGGAGGTATTTTTTTTTCTCAACATACACGCAGGTGGGTGTTGGGGTGCACCCTGTCCTCGAACCTCCTGGGTGGCCTCCCCCGGTACACACATGGCAATTTTTGATTTTTTTTTTTTTTTTTTAAAGTGTGTTGCCTTGTGTGGCTCCCGTGGGCATCCACTGTGTATTCCAGCTGGGCACATGGAGGCTTGTCCTGTCTTTGGGTTAGATGCTTGGGTTCATGACACACACACACCCCTCCTGCTTCCCCTTTCCATGGGCTTGCAAAGGGTGTGACCAAGTGACAGTGACTTACACAGTGACATTGGGCTCCCATGAGCTGTGTGGGCAGTCTGTAGTCAAAACTGTGTGGACATCCCTAGTGGGGATTGTTGTATTGAACACTGCATGGTGTATTGATATGTGCTTGTGCATCCATGTCTTCCTCTTATTCACAGGTACCTTCTTCATGTCTTCACAAGGCCGTCTCCTTTGCAGATGCAGATCATGTTGTATGTAGTACACTGACACATTTGCCTGACCGCAACACACTGCAGTTGGAAGGGGTCGATGTGCTGGCTTATTCAGGTTGTAAGACTTGCACTGCTTTGATTTTGTACTGTCATATCTTGCCACCGTTTCATCCTGTGTTGCTGTATTGTGTTGCTGGTAATTATTTTTCATGTGTGCTGTTATTGATTACTGGGAGCATATTGTCTGTGGCCTGTTTCCATTTGGGACAGTGCACTTTGTGACACTTGTGTCATGTGTTTTGCATTCATTTGGTTGCTTTCACATTGCATGACATGCCATGGTGTGTTGGGTAGCTGAGATGGGGAGGGGTTTGGTGACATGGCACTATTTCCAGGTTGTATTTTGCAAGGGGGTAGTCATTCATGCAGCATAAATGTGTTTCTTTTTGTGACACAGCATTGGTTGTCTTTCAGTAGGTAGGGATGCACACAATGTAAAACTTCCAGGTGACCAATCTCAGGCTGGTATGGTTGTGACAGTTGACTGTCCTGTCATCATCATTGATTGTCAGCTGGTATGTGCCAAGGCTGTGTGCACTCCACAGGGGTGTGATTTTAGGTGAAGTAATTAGCCAGCAGCTGGGTACAGACTTCCTCACCACATGCCCTTTCCCCTCCCATGCGCAGCGGCCGTGCATGTGGTTGGGGATGTGGGGGCACCACCATGTCCACCGGCAGGTTGCAACGTTGTGCATGACGCATGCTGTCACTATGATCATGCACACTACTGGGGGCGCGTATAGCAGCTGCCCACCAGAGCAGTCAAGGGAGCAAAAGCGTGACTTGAGCACTCCGAATGTGCGCTCCACTATGCCCCGGTTTGCAATATGGGCTGTGTTGCATCTTAGCTCGGGTGGTGTGGTGGGGTTCCAAATTGGTGTCATGTGGGTGCTCAGAGGGTAGGCACTGTCCCCTGGGGAGGTGATGATGGGTATCATTAGTGGGGTTGTGACATTACTCAGTATCTGACATACATGCATGTGCAGAGGCATTTATACTCACCAAGCAGCCATGTATCGCCATGCCGCACAGCTTCTAGGTCCCGGTTTAGGGGCGACATTCTGAAAATGAAAGTGTCATGGGTGGACCCTGGATAGTTGGCATATACTGAGGTGATGATTCCCTACCTGCACGTTTATGGAATGGAGTGCGGTTTCTATAGATGTGCTCAGTTGCCCTGGGAGGATGTAGAGCCACATGGGTGTAATCAATGGCACCTAGCACTTTGGGGAAGTGTGCCACCTCGTAAACGTCCTGGACGGCAGCCTGCCTTTCTGCAGGTGTTCTGGGCATGTATATGTGCCTGCGGACTGAAGAGCGTGCAGTCATAATGGCCAACACCTGGTGTAGGCAGCGTGACTGCGTGGCCTGTGACACCCCCCCCACTATGGCACTTGTCCGCTGAAATGAACCAGTGGCCAAGAAGTGCAGTACATTGAGCACCTTTTCCAAGGGGCGCAGTGCTTGGGAGCACAGGGTGGGTGATGTGAGGTCATCCTCCCACTCGCTCACCAGGTCGAGTATTGTGTGGTGGGGACCTGTACCTCCCATACACCTGGTCATCAGGCATCCCAAAAAGGTTGGTCCTGGGTGTAAAAATTCTGGGCCTGGCTATCTTCCTCCTGCAGTGTCCCACGACCACTGCTGCGAGGAATGGTATTATTCATCGTAGCGTCTGAGCTTTGTTTGCGCGCACTTTTATGCTGCGCGGGGCCACGTACGCCTGCTTCCTGCAGGCGTACGTGTTTCCGGATTAGCGCGTCTTTTTTGGCGCACGCGTTTCCCCTGTTCGATTCCATGAATACGTGTTGTAGGCGCGTGTGGGCGTTCCGCGCATTTACCTCCTGTACTTCCCCCGTAAAGCCCACATTTTCATGCGTTGTTCCCCATTCCGTGTGTTCCGCCCCGTGTTCCGCCCACTTTTGTTGTGTGCGCCGCGCTATGTGTGCTTTCGCTGTGCGCGTAGCACACGGTGTTTGATGTGCGCACCCGCGTGCGACACGCACGATTTTAGCGCACATCCCAGGATTTACACGCGCACGGACTTCCATGAATCGATGTGCGCGGCTTTCGCACGCTTGTGCAGCGATTTTCAGCACACATTAATTCCATGAATCTGCCTGTAAGAGTTTATAGAGAATAAATACAACCGATATCCACCCATGAAGCCCAATAAAATAAACCACAAGACGTAACAAACCACACAACACTCCCACAACCTTAACCCCCAAGTAACTACTACATATTCATATTTCAGTAGCCCAACCTACACTTACCCATACAGATCATTAAAAGGCCCCCATTGTTCCAAGTCCTCTCCTTCCAGATTGACTTTTTCAAAGCCTGAAATTTTTTCCATTCCACCAACCAATTCTCTGAGGCTTCTTTCTAGTCTTCCACACTTTCATAATTTGCTTAATTACCATCAGTAAAGCTTTATCAATCCAGTTTGAAGAATCACAAGCATTCTCCCATCTACCCTCAGTTGACAGAAGAATCACTGCCATAAAGTTTTGCAGAAAGATACTCAGCTGTATTCATTCCGTTTAATGCATCCCTCCAGAAATCTGTCACTCTTACATTCCCAAAGCATATGCACTAATGTTCCCCTCATCTGCTGACAGCCCCAACATAGATCATAATCCATCAGACTCATCGCACTCATCCGCTCCAGAGTCTAATATACAAGGCCTAAAACCCGTTGATGAATAGAATGCAATTTCAGATCCATCTTAGCTTTCACCGCCACCTTCCAGACAATCTTCCATACTTTCACCAGAACATCTCTCCCTAAATCCGAAGCCTAAGCCAATCGTAATTTCTCCCATGACTCCTTCATACATTTCTCTATTGGCATTAACTTAAAAGTTGACACCATACGGGATGGGGTATCAAACATTTCACACATTTTGGGAACAATCATTGGCACATTTAGCATCGGTTGCCTTTCAACCATCAATTTTCCTAAAGCCCTTTATCTCCCATGTTCCCTTTTACCCATTCAATATTGCTCCACCAACCCTACAAAAGGAAATAATTCTCATGTTTCTGAACATCCACCTTTGTTGACCCAACTTCTCCAGTTGAGCATATTATCTAATTGTAACCCTGAATTAAGTCAAATAGATGTTGCGCCATACATAATTAAATCTTGCCACACCCCAAAATCCACTCTACCACAGTTTTCTAATGCATCCCACAACACAGCCCACCTTTTATGCATGGCTATTTCTTTACAGGCTTATATCTAGAATCATGTTAGTCGCTGTGGTGCTGTGCACACTTATGCAGCACAGACTGCTGGTGACTACACTTTTGCCACAATCTCCTGCACAGGTAGCCCAAGTGCCATTGGTGCACGACTAACTTCTTACACACTGTTGACTGGATTTGAATAAAGGTTTGTGCTGCGGTGACCTGTGTGCCTGTGTAGCACCAGCTGCTGACATCTTCTCAGATTTAAGAAGCACCAGAAGCCACATGACCCACCCCTCTGGCTGTCTTTTTGCCATTTTATATGGTGGGTCTGCAATGTCGCATTCCCAACTGCAGCACGTCATGTAGGCCTGCACCTCAGGCTCGCGTTTTATGCTGGCCGTACTACATCATACGCACCATTTGGTTTGTTTTAATCCCAGTCTCAGAACTGCACCTACTGAAACAGTTTGTGATCCGCTAATTGCAGTGTACTGCAAAACCCACTCTTTGGATTTTGAGTAAAAAACCCTTTGTCACCTCAGAGCCTATGGAGATGCATCTTTATCCAATGCTCAACAGCTCCACTCACGGTTTTCTTTTTTTGGGCCCTCTCCGAGCGGTCTTTACCTAGTGTTGCGTTTTGTAATTAAAAAGCCTTGCTCTGCGTAGAAACTGCCTCTATAAACCTAATCCCTGCTAGTGTTATACTAACCAACTGTTTTCATTCTTAAGTCATTATCTTATGTGGTTTTGCTAACTAAATACAATTATCGTACTACTTTGCATTTACGAGTGTGTGCGTTATTACCAATAATACACTAGAACTGTCAAAGTTATTTAACAATTGTAACTGCAAGCAACTACAAACTAAGCAGTGACCTTTGAAAAAGTGTTTTGGTTTATTGTGCTAAGTATTTGAAAGTGATTGTGTGTATACATAAAAAAACTGATATTAATTTACATTTGAGTGCTTTTGAATTGCATTACTTGACTGCCCTGCCACTCTACCAAGGTTCCATGAGTAGTACAGACTGATACAAAGAGTTAGGAATCTACAAACCATTGGGATAGTTTTGGAAAGTCTGCTACACAGTGGACTTCGGGAAAACTCCACACATTGGTTTGCTCTGCAGACTAAATAGAGGGTCTTTGCTGGCACATGCCCAAATTCTACACATCGTCCCCCATTGTTGCTTAATTCAATATCCTTCACCCAGTCAGTGCAATTGGGCATTCGCTTGCATATCCACACAAGTGCTATTCTCCTCTTTGATAACGCAATGGGTGGGTCAAAAACATTCTCTGGCAGGGCAGGAGTGCAGCCAACCCCTGAAACACATTTCAGGTTCATCTGCAATCGCATTCCCCAGTAAGTCCTAGATCTTCAAATACCCTGAACCAGAATAAAACACCTAGAAGCAGCATTACATTTGAAGTTGCAAACTATTAGCCATGCATAAAGTCATCTGCCTCTCAAATTGTTCAGACACAGCTAACCATGTATCACTTGCCAATGGCTATGGGAGAGTGCACATTTTTAGCCCATCCCCGAAGCATATTAGTCTCCTCCACATACGTCCTGTAACTATTACACGGACCTAATGCAGTCTACCTATTGGTCATATCACACTATTAACAAGCTCAAAAAAGTATCCGATATAAAAATAAGTATTCATTGCATTGTTCCATTGAAGCAAAACATACAATACATGCAACATGTTTTAAAAAGCAACCATATTCTGATACACTTCCGTACCCATGAGTATACAAAACAAATTTAATATTCACTACATAGTATTCTCTATACACTTATTCCCCATGCACCAATATCCAGGGGCGTGGGCAGCAGAACATGGCAGTGTGATTCTACTCAGCTACATCTCACTGCAGGTTTTCATCAGGGAGGCAGCGGTCCCCAAAAATTTAATTGAGCAAACACTGAAGTTTCGTGCCTTCCGGTGTTACAGCAACTTGGGTGAACCATGATGCAGCATGATTTGAGGGCCCGTCAGAACCACATGGACATAGGGGGCACCGAGATGGCACCTGTAATGGCAGCAGTCAAAGGTATGTTAGTCTACACGCAGGTGTCCTTTCCACCAGAGCTTATTGCGATTACAGAAGGGACTGGGTGTGCTGCAGCAAGCAGGAGTGGAGTCCTCAAACACATTATACAAGCAGAGTACAGAAAGCTTTAGTCTGCACAGATGTCAAAGCGAGCGCTCTACTCGCTGTGCTATCAAACTGGCTAATTTCAAACATTTTATTTTTTGTTATTGGGCTGATTCCCCCCAAAACAAATCGGGTCGACCAAATTGTTGGCTATCAAATTGTAGTCTGTGAAATAAAATAGTATACCATTTAGTTCAACAGATAAAACTAAATTTAGATAAGTCCATCAGGTCACTTTTCTAGGTTGCTATGAACCATCTCTAGTTTGAAAATAACTGGAATATTTTGTCAGGCAAAGGTTCTCTGTTGTAAACTCTTTGCAAGTCAAAGAAAGCTGTCCACACCTACGTTGCAGGTGTTTTCAGATGTATGCCTCTCCCAGGATTAAAATGAGCAGAGCCATCAAGTCTTCGAGCAGGGTGATAGAAAGGTGAAGTGCAACAATAAGGGAATGTACAGAATACTCAGGGTAACATAATACTCTTCATAGAAACAATACATATGTGCAGAACTCAGTATGAAAAGTATAAGCATGCAATGTTAGGATACGACTTCCACTGAAAGTTCACAGGTTCATCTTTCAAGCCCCAAACAACTGTTGCGCAGTCTGAAAACTCGAATACCTGTTAGCAACGTAAACCCAACAAGAAAGTTCAGCAGTTATGGCAGAGCTGACATGTCACTTTTTAGAGTTACCACAGCCGAGGGTTGAACATAGCTTGCTCTTGGCAAACCAATGAGCCAAAAGAAAAGCAAAACTCATGCAGATACGGAAGTAGCAGTCAAGGTTTCCAGGGTCCGTATAAGCTGCAGTTCAGCCAATGGAGTGTAGGATGTGCAGGCGGATAAACCATGTAAAGTGAGGGCAGCTGAGGGGCACTGGACAGTGTTGGACAATCATAATGAGAACAGAGCTGTGCGATGGGACAGTGAAAGCAAATCAGTCCAAGATGCATGTCAGAGCAATGATGCAAGCAGTGAGCCTGCAATTCTGCAGAACTATAGGTGATGTTTGTCATTCAACAGTTGGTCGCAGGCCCTGCTCACTGGAAGTCCTTCACTGTACTCTGTGTTCCGGACACAGGACGTGCCATGCAGGACTGACAAATTAGCTTCAAGGTAACAAGGAATCCTATGAGAGTAAACCAGCAGGACACTCCAGTTCAGATGAAGGAAGTGTAGACTGTTCCTTCTGGTGACTTCCAGCAGCACTCCACCTTCAGTTTCAGAAGAGATGACACAATAGACCATCCATTGTCTTTCCCCTAGTAGGTAATTCTTCCACCCGTTTCGGGAGGCGTCCCAATGATTGACACAAAAGTACAGGGTGGAAACTCCCATTATAATTGCATTTTTGGGAGCAGAATGTACATTCATCTTGAAAACAGATTCACTGCACCAATCAAACAATTGTCACCCACCCAATCAGGGATGGTTGCCATATTGAAACATTTATGTCGTCCAGGCTGGGAACAATGTTTATTAAACAGTGAATGTCTGGCAGTCTAAAAAAACATTTTGGCTGGTCCAGTCATGGCTTTGCAGAACACCAAATCAGGAATTTCAGGAAGGCCATCATAACTATTTGGCCACACATCCATGTTCACAAGGATTTAATTAAAATAAAGAATGGGGTCCCACTGAAATTTTAAATCTGAACTGTTTTTCCGTGGCCTCTCCCTAAAAATGTAAAATTTCTGCCCTGGGAGACTTCAGTACCTTTGGGGCACAATGCGCTGGAAGTTTTAGGGACTCTTAGGGAGCACACTACACAAAGGTAAATCAAAAGTGAGGACTGAGTGAAGGGAGGTTTGGGTGGGGGTAGATTATTCAATCAGGATAAACAGCCAGTTTGGGGGCGGGGGGGAATTACTGTCACATATTAAGACTTCTAATCCAGGTGATTGTTCTGCTCAGGGAAATTTCTCATTGCAGTAAGCAAGTTGTCCGTTGGAAGAAAGAGGATGTGGTAATTGCTCATTTGAAACAGAAGTACACATGTAACTTTGCTGTCCGACATTCTTAGCTATACAGAAACATTACCTGAAGTCTATGGGCACGCAACTGGTATCAGAATGAGAAGCAATCTCCAACGTTTATTACTGAGGATGACAACTTTGGCACAATTCTTTAACTGAAGCAGAAGAATTATAAATTGAAGGCATTCATTAAGCCCCCTCAAGCACTGGTAGATGTGGAATCCAAGAAAGTATGCACCCCTTACCTTGTCCAGCTGCTCTATGTGAATGTAATGTAGTGTGTTGCTGGAGGTCTGCAAAAGAAGAGAAAATAATGAAACATACCTTAAGTACAATACTGCACATTAACAATGGTATCCCACCCAATATTTTCTTCAACACCAGATGAAGGAGCTTCACCAGCACAGTCTACAGAAGACCACAACCAAAAGACGTGTATTGCCTCAAACTACAGAACTGGTGAAAACCAATGCCGCTTGAATACCACATTAGGTCAACTCTAAAGCGCTCACAGATAAGACAACCACTGCAAAGTAGCCAATTTTCTTAATGGTAAACCGTTGTGGGTCAAAGGTTACACAAGAATCAGCCCATGTGGATTGCAAAATCTATCTGGAAACCAGCCAGCAAATCCTATAGAGAATCTGGTAACTGCCCAATTACAAGCACAAATCAGCTCACTTTCCAGAAACACAAAAATGGTGCAACCCAACATGCCCAGAGCCACTCTACAGGTCAAGAAGACATTGTAGTAACTACTTTAATAGTTACTAGTTCTCAACTTCATACGTATGGGACAAGAGGTTGTGATGCAGCAGCATTTACTTTACAAAATAAAATTAGTAGGGCACACATGAACACTCCTGTGCTGGACCTCCTTAATGACATTAAGTAGGTTATGAGTCAGGGATGTAGGGAGGAAAGGGGACCAGGAGTAGAAATAGGGGCAGAGGTTGCAGCCATCGAAAGGAACATGACACTTAAATGCTGCCCATGTTACCCAAGCCTGAGCTAGGTGACCATGGAGAACATGCCGAGCAAGTTAGTAGATTTTACAGCATTCCAAAATACTAGCCACGGATCAAGGTGTTCAGATTTGAAAAGTTTACTATCCTCCAAATATTACTTAAGCGCTCTACACATCCAAGCAGTGTAGTGTGCATTCTGCCTTCAAATGAGGAATCTGGTAGAAAAGAGGGCGAGAAATCCCATGATTCAGGTGAAAGGAACATACTATCAGAAGGTATGACATTCAAAGAAACTTTCTCCTGTAAAAGCTGAAATAGGGTTCAATGGAGCTCAGAGTTCACCAGGAATGCAGGCCAAAGTGAGCCACAGGGGACCATAAGCTATCTGCTGTAGACTGGCTCAAAATTACCTTTTGGCAAGAGGGACAACCATATTAAGATGGTATCTGGGATGGAGCACTGAAGAGAAGGAATTAGTCTGAGTATTCCATTCAAAGGTTTCCTGAACACCAGGTTCAAAAGCGATAAGAAAGGTGCCCACAGCAGACTGATAAATCCAAAAGCAATTCAGAGAGAAACTGGTTTGACGGGTGACTCATGGCAAAGAGTAAATGGTCTAGCATTGCATGGCATTGATTGGAGGCAGAAGCAAGCAAACGAGTTGCCGTAATTTTAACTGGTGCAAAATTGACCACTCTCAAAAATGCCAAATTGAGAATCTCATGCTGGCAGGGTTCGAAATGAAGTCTCAATAAGCAGGAGCTAAAAGCAGCTCCTGGGTATCCCGCATTAACTAGTGACCAGGAGATACCACTGGAGAACAAGGAGCTGTTCAGTGGTGAGGCCTTCGCTTGCTGATGTCACAAGGATTGATCTCTAGGGAATGAGGCAATGATTTGTTGAAATTCAATGAAAGATCCAGTTTGAAGACCTACTATGACGGGAAAGGATTCCATTGCTTTCACCGGGCCTGCGGCCCAACGAAGCCAGTCATTCAGATAGTGATAGATGTGCATCTCCTCCATTGCAGACATACTGAATTCACTGCAAAAAAGGGCAGTGTGAAGAGGGGAAGTGTGAAGAGAGAAAGTTCTAGATGAAGCAATCACACCCGTGCTATGGTTTTTGTAGATAATCCAAGGGCAGAGTTGAGGCCAAAAGGGAGGAACGTTAACTGTTACAAAAGACAGGATTGTTAATGCAGATTCATATGGAAATATGCATATAACCGTCCCAACACTTTAGAGCAACACTCTCCCTGCCTTCCCCTCAGAAATACCAGGATTTGAGCCTACATGACTTTGACCCGCTCTACCAGAAGCTATTTGTTGAAGTCTTGGGCATCTATGATGGCAGGGTTTGAAAATTCCCAGGAGCTATTTAGCATCACCCTAGGGGAGTCTTGTTAGTTTACAACCAACTGTTACCAAAGCTACTTGTGGCTCCCCCAGCCAACTGGCACCCTACAAAAATACATATGTGACATTAACTTTGAACGCTTGAGAACTTCGAATTGGGACACAGTTTTGTCTCAGTTAAAAAATAATGGAGCATTCATAATGGGCAAACATGTAAAGTGTACATCTCATGTGGAAGTTATGTTTACAGTGCGATGTGTGCTAGCTCCTGGTTCCCCAGCGATAGCTCACACCTACTGGGTGATGCCATACACCCAGGATCTGGTTTTAACTCCTTCTCATCTGATCTTAATTTCAAACCCTGCGATGTCCTCCAAACCCCCTGTTTATTTAGAACATGAGAAAAATCTGCCAGCGGAGGGAACATACTCGATGCATTAGAGTCTAGCCGTTTCTGAATTACCTGTGGCAACTTTCAGTGAACATCGTTGGGGGAGGGGGGTAAACATTAAGGTGATAAGGGATAGGAGGGACTCCATCTCCAAGATGGTCACGGTTTAAAAGCTTCCTGACAGCAAGATGTTAGGCCATTGGCCTCACCCCAGTTGGAACCACCACCAGGGAACCAAATCTGAAGACGGTGGAGACTTCATTTGTCCATGGAAGGGCTCTTCGAGATTTTGACATTTCTGAAAGGGAGACCAGAAGCGCAGCATTGTCCAGACTAGGTGAAACGATGAAAGACCCCGAGGCCACCATATGCCTGTTGCTGCCAACTTGAAAGAGGAGGAAGGTTTAGCCGCTGTTTTAACAGATTTTGATTTCAAGCTTTGTGTTTTCTGCTTCAACTGCACATTTCCCGTCACGAAAGAGGACCTCACCATCAAAATTAAAGTTATTCACCGTGGTGACTAGAGTACACCTGGTCTATCATCCCTTTCCTACATCCTTGTGGGCGTCCCCCAACATGGGGACGGTACCGGAACCTTTGGCAGGGAGAAATTGAGCTTCCCCTTTAAATTTAGTGTAGGGTGTGGCATCAGGCATGCCAACACCCTGCAGAGGCCCCGCCCTCCGGCACCTCACCTCAGTCCCCATCGAACACATTGGACACTTGGATATCTGGCTTTTCTTCTGCATATTAGCACTTGGCATACTAGCGGGGGAAGGTGGGTGAGACGTATAGCGGAAAGGGGACTATGAGTACTCTAGTCAATACAGTGAGTAACTTTAATTACAAATGTCTCATCCACTTTCCTCCTTCCTTGTGGGTGAATCCACCGAACAAGAAGCATAGGGTAGAGCTTTGATAACCTGCCTCAGATCTAGGACAAAGCAAATCTGTTCTTCAGAACCACCTGACCAAACTCTGCATCGCACCTGGAACTGGTGTCCAGTGAGTAGTGCTCACAGAAAGCCGACGGAGTGGCCCACTTCGCGGCCTTGCTGAGGACATCCCAAGAAGCATGTCTCAAATGCAACAGCCGTGGCCTTGGCTGACTGCATGGGCATGAATCCCCTCAGGAACAGGTCTGCCCATGGAAGTGTACACCTCCAAAATGGCCTGAACCATCTAACGAGCGATGGAAGCCTTGAAAGCCCAAGAGCCGGGAAAGGAGCCCCCAAAAGTCAAACAATGCCTCAGACTTACTGAAGGATTTCGTCCAAGAGAGATAAAACATGAGGTCCAAGGAATGTGGGGCCCTCTAGGCTTCTGACTGCAGGTTCGGGAAGAACACCAGCAGGCAAATCTCTTGATTCAGATGAAATGGAGGTCACCCGTTTGGGTAAGCGCAAGATGACCTTGTCGTCGTGAAACGTGATGAAGAGCCTGCACAAGGACAACGCCTGCAGCTCACTAAACCTGCACACAGAGGTGAGAGCCACCAGTAAAACTGTCTTTAGTGTCACCAACCAGATGTCCACAGAGGCCATTGGCTCGAAAGGCTTGTGCTGCAAAGCTGCAAGAACCACATGGAGGTCCCAAACCGGGTGCAGACTATGCACCGGCCAAAAAAGCCTGTGCAGCCCCTTAAGGTGGGCCTTAACCACGTGTTCACTGCAGAAAACATGCTCAGGGGTATTCTTGTAAGCCCCAATGGCCACCAAATAAGTGTGGCAAGTATCCACCTGAACTCCAGAACAAAGCAGATGTGCTGAAAAAGCCAGTACGTCATCTAAAGGACAGATGGAGTCCAGACCCTTGTCCAGAGCACAATGGCAGAACCTAATTACACTGGGACCAAGTCGAGGGCCTCCTGGCCTGCAGAATGTCCCAGTGGTCATCTGAAAATTTAGCATGTTGAAGCCACAGCTGGTCAGGAACTAGGCCGCCAGCCCCAGCCTGGCAGAATCCGGATGTTCCACCGCTACGTCAGGAAACCCCTGTTGACGGGAAGGTGGACGGGACCCTGGGAGGACAACTGCAGCAGATTTGAAAAACGGTCTCGAAGGCCACTGGGGTGTGGGGCAATCAGGATGAGGCTGCAACCCACTGAAGCCTGAAACTTTGCGGAGGGTCTGTTGGAGCAGAGGGGTGGGCGGGAACATACCTGCAGCCGTGCCAACCGATCTGGAAGTCATCTCCCAAAGGACCCCCCCGCCCCTGTCCTGCCCATGAAGCAAACTGGGGAAATTGGAAATTAACAGGGGATGAAACCCCATCCCCCCCCCCACCGCTGGAACAGGGGCAACAAGGAGTCTGTGTGCAACTCATACTCCTAGGTGCTGAACGCCAAGCGGCTAAGCTGGTCCGCTTCAGCATTGCTGAACCCTAGGAGGTGGACTGCTGAAATCCAAACTCCCTCTGTCAGGGCCCATTCCGAGATCGATACTGTCTCCATGCCGAGTAAGGGGGGGTGGGGGAAACAAGCTAGTAGAATTGTCAATCCTGACCAGATCAGACTTGTCCCCAATTAGGGGCAAAAACGCTTCGATAGCCAGGCCCACTGCCCGGAGCTCGAGCAAATTGATGTGCAGGAGGGCTTCCATCCAGGACCATGTGCCATGAATTGCATGCCCTCTAGAGTAGCCCCCCCAAGCTGAAAGACAATTCCCTCATCACCACCATGGTAGGATCCGGGTCCGGCGAAAGGGGGCTCCAACTGAAACATTGTCATCCATCAGCCACCAGAGCAGATCAGGCAGTAGGAGCGGTGGTATTGGAATCCTGTCCAACTGAGACCTTGTCGCCTGATCCCAATTGGCTGCCAGGTGGAGCTGGAGGCGCCTCATCTGGAGCGTGCTGCACAGTGAGCATACAGGAGGCCATCAAGCCCAGAATATGCTGGAACCACCATGCTGAGGTGGATGAGTTGGCCAGAATGACAGACTGCTGCCGAAGGACAAGAGCGCCCAAGGTGTAAGGAACACCCGCTGAACCGTAGCGTCACAACACACCCCTTGGACGACCAAATCCTGAGATGGGCACAACTGATTTCCTCTGGTTGACGGAGAACCCCAGCTGATTCAGCATATCTGCCAATCGCAGGGAGGAGTCCAACACCCTCTTGGGTGACCCTGCCCTCACCAGCCAGTCGTCCAAATAAGGGTACAGATGATAGACCGCCAAGTGGAGAAGGCCCGTCACTGCGTTCATCAACTTCGTGAAGACACGAGTGGCCAAATGGCAGCACCTTGTACTGAAAGTGGTACGACAAACGTGAACCACAGAAACTTTTAGTGCGGTGAGAGGTCCAGGGAACACATCCAGCCCCCAGCACAGACACTCTGCTATGTGCGTGGGAGTAGTCATCTTGAATCGTTCCAGCGGTAAAGCCATTTATAAATGACAGGTCCAGGACAGCCCTCACGCCAGCCTGGTTCTTGGGTACCACAAAAATCCTGGAATAGTACCCAGAGAACCTGTGTGAAAGAGGAACCAGTTCTATCGCCTGCATTTCCAAGAGCAAAAGGACATCCCGTAAGAGCTGGGGACCTGATCCGATGAGAAGAGGATGGTAGAGGCCAAGTAAAAGGAATACTGAAGCCTGTGGTGACTACCGATCGGATCCACAGGTTGCCGAAAAACAGCACTACCAGGTTTCCTGGAAAAGAGCCAAATGGCACCAGGGAGGCAAGCTCTGTTCCCAGACCTTGAGGTCACAGCTTTTTGGTGTCAAGAGGCGGGGGCAGAGAGGGTAGTGGAAAAACCTGTGTGAAGTCCACTGATGCTTCCTCTTGTTGTCGCTGGGTGACTGGTCCGGTCTCTGTGTACCGTGGTCCTGACACCCCTTGAAGCCAGAGAAAGCACAGAGTTTAAACTCTGTCCTGCTTTTGGACTGAGTAAGGATTTCGGCCCAGGTTGCGTCAGGATGGCCAAGCACTTGGCGGTTTGAGTGGGTCTTCTTTGTCAACTCATCTGTTGACGAATGAAAAAGGTCCACACCCTTGAATCCGCTCCTGTACGTCAGATGAACTTCTTGACATGCATCCACGTCCTCCCCATCTCGACACCAAAGCACAGCCATCTGCTGGCTGTGTCGAATGTGGGAGACCGAAGACTTCATAAGGTCCTGTGCAATGGCCCAGACATCTGCGATAACGGCCTTGAAAGAGGCTTGCTTGTCCGAAGGGAGGTCAGGCAGAAATACGCAGAGCTTCCGTTAAAGCTGGTTTAGTCGCAGCCAAGACGGCGTCTGCGTTGGCTTGCCGCAGATGCAGTCCTCAGATGGAATAACAGCGCTTTCCCAAAGACTAGAGGACCTTGGAGAGACAATTGGAGGAGCCTCCCGTGGAGGAAGATTAAGACCATGTTTTAGTATATAATGAGGACGCAGCAACCACTGAAGAAAGCAGCTGCGGGTGGGAGGCCAGGGGGATTGGCTCCTGTCAGTCAGCCTGAACCTGCTGTCCAACTTCTTGTTCATCTGGGCGTTGGCCCTGGGCTTCTCCCAAGCCCTATGCGTCACTGCAGGACATCCTTCTAGAGAGGAAGGACAGACCAGATCGTAGTGCGCTTACCCAAGACCTCTGCTAGCACTCCTGACTCCTGAGGGGCTTCCTCGGGCAAGAATACCAGACCCTGAAGGCTGTCATGAAAGGCCTCAACAGATGCTGAGGGTTCATCGTCCTGAGCGTCCTCAGACGACATCGTTCTCTCTCCCCCACCCCTTTTTTTTTTTTTTTTTACAGGCCTGAGAGGCGTCTGGGCCCTGGGACACAGGTGCCAACATGGTGTACCCCTCACCACCCACCCCTCCCCCCTCTCCCCCCCCCCCCCCCCCAACACCTTTAAGTCAAGCACCAATGACGGGTCCAACAGTTTTTGAGTGGGAGGTGTTGGTATACGAGGCGGTGGAGGGGTCTGAACAACCTCTAGGGCCTGGGCCGGTACTGGAACCAGCAGCGCTGCAGGAATGGGTGTACCACCCAGAGGAGGAACAAAAGGCAAAGCTCAGACTACCAGATTGATCCTTGCATGATGTGCCTTTCCATTGATTCAGTGCAACGAGCTGGATCAATTCATCCTGAATGCAATTTAGTTTTCTCCAACTTGCATGGCTCACCTCTGCTGGATGACCCCAGAATCAGACTACATCTTTCTGGTGTCCTGGACCTCACTGGGAGTGACTCCCCTTAGGGGACAAGGACTTTGTTCCTATGCAGAACTCTATAGATTGCAGAAATCCATAGATTGCCCAACATATCAGAGTATATGGGACTGCCTGCTGAGAAGAAGAATGTTACATCTTTATATTTGGCTGCAGGCAATACTGAAGTGAATCCATTAGAAAGAGGAAAAGACTCTTCAATGACGAGTCATTTAACCGAGACGAGTGGAGGAGGAGAGAGTGTGGTATGGTCCCGTGCCTGCTGGGCCTAGAGACCCAAGCTACTCCTCACTGATGAGGCCCAACAAGGCTGAAAAATGTTTGGGGATGCTTGTGGTCTCGTGCAGAAGGGAAGTAACCTAGCAGTTCGGGCTGGACTGCCCCTTTTGGGGTGGGACCAAGCCTCAGTTGCATATAGTCTTTCCCCTTCTGTAATGGCTTGGCAGGCGAAGAACGATGGTCTGGAGGGTGCCCAGAGCAATGCCAGTGGTTAAGATTCATTCTAAACCTTCCAGCCATCACCTCTGTTGTTGCAACTCATCACAGTCAGACGAAATACGAGAAATAAAGTTGTCCGATTCCCAATGTGAAAGGCTCATAAAAGCAAGTCACAAATATCCATAAGAGAAGAATAAAGAGGAACTGGAGACAATTACCCTAGGAAGAAGGGAAAAGGTTGTGATCAACGAGGCAATGTGTGGTTATCAATCCCCAGCATGGCTTCAAAGGATCATGAAGACCATCAAGAGCCAGATGATAGAAGGATGAATCCAGCAGTGGGGCGGGGGAATGTAAAAGGGGATCCGCCTCCCATGCAAAGTTGCTAAAATACATTGAGAGACTGAGAGTCCAAAGTGAAGACAAGAGTGCGAGACTATCTCAAAACAAGCTGCAAGTAGCAGAGCACCAGCCCCAGAAGTGTTTTACAAGAGCTCCAGAGCTTACCAAAGAAGATTGTACAGAAAGGTCTTTCTTATACGTGACTTTCTTTATACAGAGACTGGAAGCACGAGAAGTCCAGGGGGAGACCAACCTCTCTTGGCAGAGTTTAAGGTGGTTAAACTAGTGGTAGGGACAGGTAGAGTTTGGTTTGGGCCAAGGACATTTTTACGTTGCGACTTCCCGACAAACAAGCATCCTTAGTTTAGGATAGGCAGGGTGATCGCTTTAGCAATAGGGGTCTAGTGCTTTCCATACAAGTACATTAAAAGTTCCTTATGTCCTTAATCAGTCCTTAATCAGTCCAACTCTTTCTGACCCAACAGTGCTCATGGTGAAGCCAACCGAGAAAGCTCTGAAGTAACTTTGGGACAAGCCTCAGCAACAAACAGATTGCAGCCAAGGAAAAAAGTTACAGAAACTATTGGTGGCAAAGGTCTGGAGTGCCTGGTGTGTCCCAGAGAACCTAGGGAGAGAACCCATAGAAGCCGTGCGGCTCAGATTAGTCCATCTTAACTTATGGAGGATCCTGGTAGGAGAGGTCTAGTGACTCAAGATAGCAAGGGAGCACTTCCCTTTCCTGCTTTTTACTCTGTTTGCCTGGCCATACCATTTTTGGCATCAATCAATGATCTTTTTGATGCACTTTAGAACATGTACAGTATGTGTATATTGCAGAGGACAAATACAGATTCCTTTTAAGAGACAGTATTGGTTGAGCCCCGTGAATGATTTTTCATTTCGATAAATTAAATAGAATATATTAAATTAATTGCTCAATGAACGAATTTCACGGTGTAAGAATGTTACATTCTAAAGAGAATGTGGACGTGTCCCGATTTGTTACCGAAAATGGTAGGTATGAGTAAGTTCATCTCATGAGTGCTTTTTAGTTGACCATCCCTAGCTGGTGTACATTGGGGACATCCATCTAGTATTTACATCAGTTATACTTTGGCACTCATTCTGTTGGATCCGAGTGAAGCTTTCAATACAGTGTACCATATAATTGAGCTCAGCAGACTAGATTCGTTAGACTTAACTACTGCTCCAAAGTTTTTATTGTTTTGTTATCAGGAACTATATAAAGGCTATTTCACTAACCCTGGTTAAATCAGAAATCCATCGGCTGTCGAGAACCACAGGATGAACTCTATCCTGTCTTGATATTCACGTTTTTATTTGTTTTTATTTTGTTTTTATATAGCGCTTTACACCAAAGTGCTGTACAGAACAGAACATTTAAAATGGAGAGAAAAATAGAACACAGCAGAGTTCTGCGTTTACATTAACCTTCTTAACCAGTAGAAAGAGGGTAGGATCTCAAAGAGACCCAGAAAGAAGGATATAGGGGAATGGAGCGAAGAGTGCAAGAGCATTCCAGTGTAAAGGCACAAGAAGAGAGAACGAAAACCAGACTGAGCACAGGTAGGATGAGGAACAAGAAGAGAATGCGAAGAAGAGCAGAGTGAGCGAGGAGTATACAGTGAGATAAGATATGGGGGTGCAAGGCCATGGAGAGATTTAAAAACAAACTGAAAATTAAATGTTCAATAGTGATGACAAGAAAGCCATTCCAGGCCAACCAAAGAGGATGAAAAAGAGTCACGAGGAGCAAGGAGACATAGAATCCGAATAGAGGCATTGAATACAGATTTCAGAGGAACTAGAAGAGTTCAAGGAAGGCCAAAGAGTAGAATAGAAGAGCTGCGAAAAGATTAAGGCAGACACTAGGAGTTGTGTGGCCTTAAAAAGGACCGGCTTTCTGAATATTGTGCAAGCGGAATCGACTGAAACAGGCAGATAGAGAGACGTGATGACTAAAGGAGATCGGAATCTAAATAAAGACCCAGATTACGGGCCGCAGAAGTACGTATCTGCGCTGGGGGAAATAATATTAATGGGGGGAAGGGATGGTAAAATGGTGGTGGGAGCAAAGAAAATAACAGTTTTAGCAGCATTGAGTACCAGCAGTCCGCCATCCAAGAGTTAATAGCGGGGAGACAGGCGCCTCAGTGAAGTGCAGCAACGACAGAAAGAGTTTTGCAGCATTGGCGTAGAAATGGTGGGATAGCCCAAAAGAAGAAATTGAGGAAATAGAGGGCAAAAAGAGGACAGGACCAAGGACAGAGCCTTGCGGAACACCATAGAAAAGCAGAAACATTTTGGAGGATGGCCCAGCCCAAGAGACTGAGAAAGTCGTCTGACAGGTACAACTCAAACCAAGCTAGAATAGAGCCAGAAAAACCAAAAGGCGAGGGCAGACAATAGAAGCGTGTGGTCAGTGTCAAAGGCTGAGAAAAATCCAGAAGAATGATGAGGGGTGTTTAGAGTGACCAGGGATGCTCTTCAACAATCATGAAGAAACTCAGCTTATTTTAAAAAGCCCATAAACTGGGAAGAGTGGCCGGCAATGCCCAAAATGGCAGACTGGGCTCCAGCATTAACCAGTCACTAAGCGGTCTTAAAAACAAATAATGCAGAGGATTCAGCAGAGAACTGGCATCTGATTAACAGATTGCAATCTCCCCAGCAAGGCAGGAAGAGCAGTGGAGATTAGCATTCTCCTTGCATGGTAGCACCCACATCCAGAGTGCTAGCGGGAACAGATGTTCTATATGGCCCTTGACCAGAGTTCAGTGGCCACTGGTAGAGAGAGCAAAAGGGCAGGCACTAATCTGCTGAAGCATACATACACTTCCCCCAGTGAGAGCAGAGAGGCCAATAAACGGGGAGGTTCGTGGTGCACACAGGCGGCGTGCAAGTGACTTACTCCACAGCAGCTGGCCACACAGCAACGACTTAGCAAAAGCGTTCTCACTAAAAGGTTCCAGGGGGTACTGGAGGAGAGCAAAGGTCTCCCGCACAGTTTGCCCAGAGTCCATTGTAGAGGGGAAGAGGAACAGGTGCTGCACAGTAACCATAGAGTTATAAGCAAAAGGACGCAGGTGGGGAAAGCAAATGGTATTATGCAGTAGATCCCTGTGCTGAAGGCGTGCTATGGATTGATCAGACTGGACCTGCGCTGCATTAATCTTTCTGAATGATTACCTGCGAGGGAGTTTAGGTGCTATGACAAACAGCTATAAGCGGGCAAGGAAAAAAATGCTACTTTGTGGAAGCAACTCGGCTGGGGACAGAGGTGGGGGATGGGGGCTCCTGGCTCCCCAACCTTGGACTTAATCAAGTCGGGCAGCTGCAGGGTACAGAATTGCCAGTAGCTGGGAGCTATTTAGCTCCTGGTTATAGCCAAGGAGAGCCTGGTTACCTTGAAGCCAAGAGCTACCAGGAGCTACTTCTGACTCCCCAGACAAGTGGTGTCTTACAAACATAGCTATGTAATATTAACTCAGTAGCTTTTTCTATGTGTATAAAAGAATAAAGTAAACACTGAAGAGATCTTGAAAGCAAATTGGATAATATATAAATGGACAAAAGTTAGACTGTGCATCTTACACAAAAGTTATATTTTCTGTGCACGATTTACTAGCATGGAAGTTGCCAGGGTAAAGGCTGTTTGGAGAAGTAGGTTCCAGCAGTGCGTAGGAAGTGAGATCTGGCCCTATATGAAGATGCATCTTTTTAATTGTCTCCTTGCTGAAAGTAAGTCAAATGAGACATGCAATCGGCCACGGCAGAGCTGCATGAAGTGCTAACGGATCTAAAGCAAAGCATGGAACAGCTTTAAGAGCATGTAGATTACAGCAATGAAATGATCCAGTCACTGAAAGGAAGACTCGCCGAAAAACTCAAGCTGACCTGGACAACACGAAGCAAGTCAAGGACTGCCATCAGAACCTTAAGATCGGGAAATCCAGGATCTGAGGACATAAGGCAACTGGAGGTGCAGGCTTGAAAAGCTAGATTTTGCATATGTTCAGAACCAATTTTACAGATGTGGCACATGTCAATTTGATCCTCCATCAAGTTAAGTGGGGTACCCGTACAGAGAAATACAGGACAGAACCAAAGCATCATAATGAAGTTTCACTTCAACAATGTGAAAGATTGTCTGCTCAAAGAAATCACGAAAATGGGGCACAATAACTAATAAGGCCCAATTTGTTCTTCCAAATACGCCTAGACTTTACAGAAACAAACCTTATAGACATTCCTTCCACCTGGAAAGTTAATAAAATCCATTACAGCACTGCATGAAGCAGCAACATGAATTAGTAAGGATTTGCCAGCATCATCTGAAGCTCAGAAACAAGGCAAAGCATTGTCGGCAGTGAAAACATGCAGAGATGCCAAGGTTTGTGGCAGTGAACCATCCCATTCACATCAAGAGAACACCTGATCCAGTCTTGAATATGTACTTCTACCTTGATGTACTGTTAGTCTGTCAGGCTACTTGCAGGTGCACAGAGTACTCCTACTAAATCTAACAGAATGGCAGTCTGGTGATATGACAGATGGGGTTGGGGTAGACCTTTCGGATTTAGTTCATCTTTCAATAAGCCTGATATAGAAAAGTTGTACAATGGAGAATAGCCTCAGGAATTTGGACTTGCCTACAGGCAAGAGTAGGTTAGACACTGCAGTTGCCCACGGTGTGTGTTGATTTGATATTGGTCATCTGACAAAGCAGGAAGCTCCGTCTATTTACTGACCGTTTGCTGCGGCTGAACTGGCTGCATTATAAGAACTGATCAATATGGTTGTTTCCCCAGCAGGTTCCCCTAGCTGGATCTTTTTTACAAAGATTTAAAAAAAATATATTTGTATTACTGTGCATTTTGTCACAAGGACTTTACACATTATCATATTTGAATTACGAATTGTCAATTCATATTATTTCAAACGTATGACAAATCACAAAATGAAACATTACTAAAATTCAATGAAAATGCACAAGAACACAGCAAGAAATAAATGCCTTCAAAAAAGAATCAAAACCATGTCAATTAAAAAAAAGATTTATATGCAATCCTTTACACTGCCTCAGTTTGACCATTTACAATGAGTTTTCTAAAATTCAGTTCATTCAAAAGTTTCAGTAAAGCAATAGACAATGAAATCTCCTTTCCAGCTGACAACATATGCCAGAAATCTTGAGTTGAAATCCAAGCTGTGTCATACACAAAACATGCAAAATATTTTTCTCTAAGGGTCCGAGTAGATGAGCAAGACATTAATACACGCTGCAGGTCCTGAAGAAATCCGACTCCACATAGGGTGCATTCACCTGCTGTGGGGTCTAATTTATTCCCAATTCGATCAGTCTCATTGGTTTTCATCAGACTTAACCCGAAACCGCAATAACATTGCGCCAGAAGGGATTTGGGAATCTTCTAATGTATGGTAACACATGAATCTGATTTATCACACACACTAACATTTTTAATGTTTTTCAGGTTATTGATCATCCTCCACGTGTGTCGGGTCGGAATGCAGGCAGTAAAGGCACAGGGGAATGTCCGTCTGAAAAGACATTCCGTAGGTTGCAACCGGGGCAAACCTTGAAGAGAGGCGCCAAGTCCTTCTCTGCCATGTGCACACGGGGTAGGCCTCGAAGAAGCTTTTGGAATCCTCCAAGAAGAAACTCGCACAGCATCCTTCTCATCCACTCCGTCTCTCGCCAACCGTCCTCTATCGAACGTTCTCTTTCACACCCAACATTCTATAAACCTTTGAGCTCGCGTACAGGCGAGGAGCATGAGTGGATTACATTAAACATTGGAATACTACATCATGGCTGGGGGCAGTATAACCCAGAGACCAGTGATTGGTTGTTAGGAGAAAGACAGTTCAGAAGTGAAACGCTGATTTTTCTTTACAGAGGATTCCCAGCCTGGTGACTGAATATTCATGAGCATGCGAACCCATACCAGACCCCATGCTGGAGAAGAACAAATTATTTACCATAGTAATATTTCTAATGACTGTTCCTCACATGCATTCCTCAGCTCCCTCTACTTGCCCCTATTGGGGTAGTTCGTGCACCTAGGTTCTGCATCTTTCATATCCAAGGTTGTCATGAAGTTTCCTCTTTTTAGTAGGGTTGTCAAAATGACCGGGCTTTACAAACTTCTTGGCCTATCTTCAATCCAACACTGGTCTCATGGTCTTGTCCTTTTTGGGAACTAGAAAAATCAACCGTACATTCTTAATTTTACCTGTTCTCTTGGTATTCGTTTTATCGCTCCATTTAATGCGAGTGTCTTCATCTCTTCTTGCAGAAGCTTTAGATGCTCTTGTGGTATGGTCTTCTTGACTGTGCTCAAGACCCACTTGTCGCCTCGCATGTGTGGATGGACAATGGTATGAGTCGTCCTACTGGAGTTGCATGGGAGACCACCTTTACTAGGCAGTCATTTTGTGGTGGAGACTGCCCCTCGAGGGTCGGCCCCTACCATGTGCTCTAACTCTGCAAGGTTGATGTATCCAAACATATCCACTTGTACTCTGGAAAACTACTCTGGTAACCAGGGGTAACTTGTGGGAAGTTTGAATGGCCTGTAAGCCAATTAGAGCTGGGGCCGAACCCCCACCCCCTGTTTTTAATGTTGTGTTATTGGACCCACACTTTTTAGAGTGGCCTGTTGCTTTTTAGCCTTTTCTAGTGCTTTGTCTACTGCTGCACAAAGTGGTCTTCCACCTGGTTAATCCAGCAGGTTTGCTTATGTTTCGGTTTAAAGCCCATCCCCTAAGCTAGGTGTCGTAATAATGCAAGCCATTAGTCTTCCAGCCATTTCAGCTGCATGAGCCGCAACCAAGGTGTTTTTATTAACAGCATTGGTCGGGTTTATCGCCACAGTTACATTTTAATCATAGCTGATTTTATGAGTTCAGCAACTTGGTCTGAGAGACGTTCAATTTTATCACATTGATCCAGATTATACCTTGCCATAAGGGAAGTAGCATTAGCAATTCTGACCTCATGAGCTGCAGATGTATGAATTTTCTTCCCAAAAATGTCTATTTGGTTGCCTTTTATTCGAGGGTACTCTGTAGTTGTAAAAGGGGAACCACCCAATTTCCAGGTACTGATAGCTACCAAAGAATCAAATTTAAAGTGTCCCCCTCACGTACAGTGGGTTGCTGGGGCCCACTGTACTTTCTCAATGCACAGATTAACCACTTCAGTTTGGACCGGGTTAACTAATTGGGGGACACATTTTAGCACACTTTTAAGGAGCGGGATAGACTAACAGATTGCCTTTCTTCGTTGCCTCCTGGGGCTCTTCTGTTGGATATAAAATCTTGCAACTGCTCCTTTAAGATCAGCATTAAACACCTTCTCTGGAGAGTATGAGATTGGTGATTCTTACATGCCTGATGAAGGAAGGGTATAATCATTGGAGTCAATTTAGAGGCTTTCCTCTTCCCCAACTAATTCGCTACTCTGTATAAATATCTTCCGCCATTTTTACTTCGAGATATTTGTTCAGCCCGTTCAGATATTAGCTTAGATTTTTTAGAAGTGGGCTGAAAAAGGGATTAATTTCATTTTTTTGGCTATTTTTCACAAAAGTCCATGAAGGACTGCATTTCACCCCCCCGCCCCCACCCACATCAGAACAAACCTCACTGAACACTGTGTTCCGAGGTATTGGTTTGATGTGTTTTGGATATTTCTCACATTTGACTCTGAAGAGATGTTACCCCTCTTCTGTGTAGCAGAGGACAGAGTTCCTTGTCCCTGCTGGCATGGAAATGGGAGTACCCTTTCCTTCTGCCCGTGTTCAACTAATTATGTGTATGACACTGCAACGTCTCTCGAAATCAGTTTGTCCCAATTTGACTACGAATGTTGTACAGACGTTTTGGCTTTGACGTAAGCATGGCGTGTTCCGTTGCGTTTCAGTGATCACCTGCCCAGTTTGCTCGACAGCCTAGGTTTAAGCGCTGACAGTACTTTGGCAAAGTACTGTTTGCTGCAGGACCCACTGTTGGAAACTGCTGTTTACTTCTGAAAATACTCATGGTGAAAAACAATTAAGCCCTGCACCCTTTCCCAGGAACCCTTGATATAGCAGGACACAAGCTCATTGGCGAAGTACTTCGGCAAAGTACTGTTCGCGTATCGTGTCTGTACTGTGAGCTAGACTACTACTTTTTATCAAACGGCAGTATACAGCAGCTGTGTGGCGAGATGCTGTGTAAGAATACACAGTAATATATGTTCTCAGCTCTATTGGGCAAAGTGCATATTGTTAGCGAGCATTGAGCTCCTCTGCATCTACTGCTCCTGCTTAGAATATATTTGAATACATTGAATACCTTGCATCTGTGCCTGCGCCCTTGTGCTTGGCCCAAACTTTGGATTGTAACAACGTGCAGATTGTGAGAACATTTGGTTTATGGTGTATCTACACTAAGGTTTCTCAATATGTACTTAAGTTGCGTGGTTGCAATAAAAATAAATAACCATACAATCATTGCTGCATTAAGTAATAAATACAAAAACTTGATGGAAGGATGGGCACCAAGTCTAAGGTGGCCCCCGGAGGTGGTCCCAAGCTGCGTAGAAGGCGCTGGATATGTATACCAAAAACCATTTCCAAACCAGCTCCCCATTGCAAACAATTAACATCATATTTTCCAAAAGTGTTGCCTTTAAAAAAGCTTGATGAGGCTTTAGCTAACAAGGCAATTGTTAGCGACCTTAATGAGACACTGGGCTGTGTTGGAACTAAACTGATTGAGGCTGTGATGATGCAACCCACTGAAGTTGTGGATGAAGTGGATATAAGTTGTGGATGAAGTGGATATGGCTTGTGTAGAAGTGGCTGTACTACGCCATATAACAGCTTTCCTGTGCAAAAAAGGTCTTCGTACCTAATGGTCGTGAACATGAGATTGGAAAGGTGGTCTTAAGTGTACCCGACACAATAGCTAATGTTGTGGCCATAGTCCATAATTGTGTTAATGCACCTAGTATCATACCTTTGATAACAGTCTAACTTCGATATGGCATGTGACGATATGGATGAATTCAATGTAGAATATCTGGGTAATCTAATTGAAGTGTCATCCATACCAAGAGATGTGGATATCGAATAAGGACTTGTATGACCTCCTCCTCTGTAGCAATCTTATTGCCACAGAGACAAATAGAGAACTAGGTAAGGGTAGTATAATGTGTGGGAATACCCGGGGTATGGGTACGTTCGGGTCAAGGCATTTGTAAAGTGGGCGAAGTAATAGATACGACAAATGGTGTTAATGACCCAAACAAAGGTTCAAATGAGAGTTTGAATGAAGCTAGTACAATTAGCATGTCGTACAGTGAAATGTTCAATGCTTTTGAGAACCTTTTGACAATTTTGGTAGAAAAGCGTGAACGTTTAGAGAACAAATTAGACATCCAGTCCATACTATTGCACAAGAGCATTAATCACGGCTGTAAAACTGTTTGTGATCAAAGCACCAGTATGGATTATATGGAGAGTCTGTTGATCCATCGCTTTGGAAGACAACCGTCCTCTATATGTACTGCAACACCATTTTGCAGGGGGAAGCAATTTTGACGTGCGCTTGAAGCTGTAATCAAGAAGCATGAGAAACACTGGCCACCAACTCAGAAGTGACACGCGCAACATCTTCACCTGTCCACCTGCCCCTCTAGAAGTGATTGGCGCCTCTTCCCTCACCTTACATTCTAACCTCTCGTGCAAACTTTTTTTGTTTTAAACAAAAGATTCCTTTTTTTTTTTAACTGAAAGGTGGTTCCTACCTTTCAGTTAAAAAAAAAAAAAAAAAAAGTAAAAAAAAAATATAAAAAACTTCTAGACCATCCACTTCACATTTCTCAGTAAAGTACATAGACTCAATACGTTTTTTCAACATTTCCATTAGCATTTTGTGTTAGGCTAATGGGAATGATGTGACGTTCATACCCCGTTCCAGGGACGGGAGCGGGGGATAACTGCCCAGCAGCCCAAGTTATCGGCCCAAGCTAAGTGCGTTGGTGTGAGCCCTGATGCCTGCGGGCCTCGGCACGTTAAGTAAACCAGGGCTCCAGACCATTATCCTCCATTGCAGTCATTGCAATGGGAGGGGAGTAAAGGCCATTACAGCCAAGGTTCCCAAAGCGGGAACCCGGGTTGCTAAAAAATAAGATTTTTCTTCCTACAGCGTGACGTCTGCGGCATCCCGCTGAAGGAAGGAAAATCTTTCCCAAATTGGCCACCATGGAAAGAAGACGGGGCTCTGTACAGAGCCCCTCTTCCCTTTCTATGGCAGCCCACAGAAGGCAAAGACAGAACCCTATGACCTTATTAACACCAGCACATTTTTTTCCCTTTCAAACCCATCCTACTATCGAATAACTACCACATAGCCAGTCTAGGGTGGACATGGCCACTTTACCACAATGTTTCATCCCTTGCGGTCATGGCCAGTATCCAGATTGTCCGGGTCATGACCGTATGCAAAAACCCAGACAATCTGGCCACTGCCCATGGTCACAGGCTATAACTCAAGTCACCAAAGGTATATCACTATTTTTGTACATATATTATGACACTGGTCGAAAAATAAAACATGGGCACATTTGCAAAACCATGCTTTAAGGTCCTTGCCAATGCTCCTTACACGAGTTTGCTTGAAATCCGCCCAGGTTTTTTTTTTTCGAAAGTGTAAAAATGTATGCACATATGTCATAACTTAACCCCCACTTCACAAAATCCATTCAGTCTTTACACAAACATTGAAGATTGGGTCTATAATCTTTCTGAAAACTTCCACATTCGTCAAACAGCAACAAAGTTATAAGCCATCTAAAACTGTTGAGCCCACCCCCTCTAATTTAGCACCCTCTGGAGAAAATCCTAAACGTTACAAGACCATTTATATCTAGATTTAAAATGTTTTGCAAACTTTTGTGCAGATTTGTCAAATGGCACCACATTTATAAGCCTTTACAATATTTTGGGACACCACCCCTCTTAATTTGGTCCCTCTTGACAAAACAGCATCGCACTTTCCAAAACCATTCGGAATGAAGTCTAGAATAAAATTTAAAAATTATATGCAGTTTCACTGAGTGGCGCCAAAGTTATAAGCCGTCCAAGAACTGCTTTTCACAAACCTTGTAATGCAGAAATAGGCATAGATGTCCACGAACATTTGTGGTGTTCGCTAACACCACAGGATTGCCCCCAAGCATCCGGACTGTTCAGACTTTGGGGTGGAACACTTTTTTAGCTTCTTACGGCCATATCCCATCGCATCCTCATTACCCCTCACCTCTCCAGAGATAAGTTTGACAAGTGCAATGTTTTTTTTATATGTTTCTACCGCGTTGTCTGCGGACAACAGCGGATGTCAGTTAATCCAACATGGCAGGCGTTTCAAAAATCGGAGGCACTTCACGCTTTTCACCATCCAATCATTGGGCGTGCCCGATGTTCGCGGACATCACAGCACCGTCTAGGCCAATCGGATGCCTGTCAGGTAAATGGGTCTGCGGACATAACCCAGATATCACTAATTCTTTTGTGCCTACTTTTTGGTCATTTAAAAAAAAAAAAACTACTGGGCAGATCTACACAAAATTTACAAAAACACGCTTTGGGACCAAGCCGCTGTAAACATTGCAGGTTACCACAGGGATACAGTGAAAGACCAAGTATTTTTAACAGGATATTACATGAAGACATTGCCAATATTGATGTTAAGAGCATGGTAATACAGTACGTAGATGACCTTGTGGCGAGAGCGAGAAACAGTGCAGAACAGACTCAATAACAATGTGTTGGCCCACAAAGGTTACAAGGTGGACAAAGGAAAATTGCAGTACTGCCTAGCGGAAGTACTATATCTGGGACAACTAATACCGAATGATGGCAAAGGCATACTTCCAGATAGGGCAGCAGCTGTGTGCTCGACTATTCGGCCCCACACAGTGAAAGACATGCAGAAATTCCTCGGCATATGTAACTATTGTTGAGCATGGATACAAAAGCACGATTGTGCTAAATACAAGGGGGAGGCCGACGACATTCTAAAAGCAAATGAAAATGCCCTGGAGGAAGGAGAAGCATACTTTGTGGATGGGTCTGCTTCTATTTGCCCAGACGCAGCGGGGAAACATGTGGGTGCAGTGGTGGCAAGACTGGAAGGGGAGTATGAAATCCTCGTGCAAAAAAGATGACCCATGCATTATTCAGCGCAGGCTGCAGAACTTGTAGCATTGATTTAAGCGTTACATGCGGCAAAGGGATGCACAGTAACAATTTACTCACTCTGCATATGTAACCACACCGGTACATACTGGGCTGTCGAGGTGGAGGAGGGGCTTCAGTAGGGCAGACAGGTCCCCAGTGCAGCATGCAGAACTTTTAAATGAGCTAATAGAGGCCCTAGCTGCACCATCAGTGGGGGCTTTGGTAAAATGCCAAGCCCACACCAACAGTGACAATCTCATTAGGAAACGCAGCATCAAACGCTGCTACAAAACAGGCAGCATATTTTCAAAAGCCACAAGTAGCGGAATATGTGCTAAAAGGTAATATCCATGACGAAAAGGAAGAGTGATATAATTCAATGCCCATATCCCAGATAATTGACCTTAAAAAAGAGCCCCACTTGAGCAAGACACGTGGTCGAACAGAGGTTACACAGTCACCCACTGATCTCCCTTGGTGCCAAGAATGTACAGCAATTGCATTTCCCAGCACACACAGCAAAACACATAGCTGCAGACACAGGAATATTGGTTTGTTCCAACATTACAGTAGCATCTAGGCAAAATGACAGCTGAATGTGTGATGTGTCAAACTTACAATTCTGGAATGACCCTCAGGACGCTAAGAGAAACACTGCCGCGTCCCGTCGGACCTTTCCGTGAACTGCACAGAGATTATGCAGACATGGGAGAAAGGTGCAACGGAGATATTTAATAGTGGTGTTCTACCCTTTTTCCCCTTGTGTGGAAGCAGGACCCTGTGCCCACCTAAATGCAAAATGTGTGCCAACATTTTTGTTGAGAGAAGTGTTTCCACGTTGGGGCATTTGTGATGTCATACGCTCCGACAACGAAACTCACTCCGTCAACGACATTTTTAAAGAAGTAAATTCCCTGTTAGAAATTGGACACAAGTTAAGTTCCATTTACCACCTGCAAGCAAACGGGATTGTCGAGAAAATAAACAGCCTTCTTAAAAGCAGATTGTCAAAGCTATGCCATACTCAAACAATTGGGTGTATTGTTTGCCCTTAGCGTTGTTTCAATTACGAACAGAACCTAGTAAAGGCCACCACTTGTCACCACACGAAATAGTAATAAGCAGGCGCATGCAAACGCCAATATCCCCGATGAGAAGAGCATCAGATGCTCATAGAAGTGCCACAAACTTGGAGGAGGAATTCAAAGAATATCTGACATAGCTTACATGGGCCGGAAGGAGAATAGCCAAGCAAATTGCACCACCCTTCCACAAGGGAAAACGAAACTGATACAACCACTGCAACAGACAGTCCTGTGACGCAGTTAACGCCCGGGGAGTGGGTGTACGTGCAAAGCTTTGTGCGGAGATGGAACTCTCCAAGATTACATGGCCCTTATGAAGCGATTTACTGCACCCCTCCTGCAGTGAAGGTTGAGGGCCTGAAATATTGGATACACCTCTCTGATGTCAGCAAAGCCCATGACAGCACAACACCCAGCGAAGGACAGCAAAATGAGCAAAAGGCAGCTGTAACTTGACTAAATAAAAGTAAAGAAAAGTAACAGTTTAAGCATAACAGGAAAAATGAAGGAATGTAAATATAGGTACAGCAAAGTAATTAATTACTACATGAAATTGAGTAATGTCTAACAAATCTGTCTTCAGTGTCGCTTTTCCTTCTCATTTTTGTCGCTTTCCTCATCAACAAAAGGTTTGTTTTCTAAATGATTGCAAATGCACTTAACCCATTGTATTCACTCGCTAGGTTCAAACATGGCTGAGAGGAGGACCCTTAATGACAACGCTTCAAATGTAGACAGTAGGGAAAATTTTAGTGCTACTAGAACCTACACATGATTGCGGCCTCTATTTTGTGGCCATGGTGTTCCGACTATTTTATTTTGTTTAGGACTGTATTGGTAGATTTATTTTAGAAGGCATAAAAGGGGCGGAAGGGGCAAAACTGGTACAAGACGGAACCCACTTAGAATGGGGTGGGTTGCAATTGATCTGGGCCCACAATGTCTCTTCGAACTTCACCTCAGTACACAAAAACCGTACAATGAAAGCACCACTGAATGAATTATTAATGATGGATACTGATAAATGTATTTAATAATTACAATGATGACAATATAATTGCTGATGTACTAATGCTGCCACATGCTCACTCACAACCTTCAACCCTACCTCAAGCAGCGATTACATGCACTTTAGCTCTCAAGCACCCACCCCACACACCCATCCTACCTCACAGCATGGGCTATAGGATTATGGTCAGAACAAGAAAATGAATTTAGTCATTTTCCTATCAGTTATCAAACACTACTGAAATTGCATAATGGTCTAGGGCGAGAAATAGAAGGAAAAGGGGGGGGGCGGAACAAAAACTGTAGGATTCATATCATGGCCTGGGGTTGGATGCAGTGGTGGACCCAGACACCCAGATCAGTCCAATAAGTGGTACTCTGACATGAGCACCATGGGCAAACAAGCAACCAATGAGAGTTACTATGTGTGTTCCTTGATACCCCATGCATCAGGAACACCTAAAGTTCTAATACCCCAAGAGGCTCCCATAGCTGATGCCAAATTGTCTTATTCATCTAGCACTGTCTAAAATTCGAAGTACCTTCCAGGCACACACCGTAGCACTAAAACTGATCCAAAACGAGAAGACGTGTCACAGCAAGCCAGCCTCGAGGAGTTCTGTGCGTGAAGGAGAAATTATTTGTTATAAAAAGGGACAATGTTCACGGAAAACAGACGGTAAGAAGAAACAGTGATGTATAAAGCAGAAGCACTGCGGGCTTGTCAGAAGAAAAATTCCAATAGGTCAAGAAAACATACACTACGGTCTCACATTGCAAAGCTAACATGGATAACAGCTCTTGAAAATCCAATCAAGATCCAACGTGAAGTGCAATATGAACTTTGTTTACACAGAGAAAGGAAGGTGCCTGTGGGGGCAATCAAACAATGCAACAAAACACTTATCCTCCCTGACATGAAGGGAACAGCTGTGTTAATGGACAATTGCTTGGTATGCGGCAAACAGGCATACTTGCACCTCCCACCGTCATGGCGAGGTACTTGTGACCTGTCCACGCTGAATTCTCCCTTGATGGCGAGTATGTCCAAGGGAAGAGGGTGCCTGCCAGAATGCTTCCAGCACCCCAGTCAATAACCAAAGAACCCCCCCCCCAAATATGATGTGCTGTCAGAGGATAAGCTGTAAGACAGTGTCACGCAAAAGAAGAGCATCGAACTCTATCTCTAAAGAATCTTCAGAATTTTTGGCATAGATACCGGATCAGTTTAAACTCTTAAACTCGGCAGAAACATTTTTTGCGTCACTCATACCAAGAACCCAGACACGAGCAAACACCAAGTGGTTGCAAATAGTCCAGTGGGAGCTGATCCAGCTGGCCAACGACACTGAAGAAGGGTTCAACGTCATCAAGGTGGTACTCAGAGCATTGCGGATGAGGACCATGCAGAACCGATATGGTCTAGACCTCACAACAATGGAAGGCAGCGTTTGCCGAAAAATCGGGTGCGCATGTTGCACATTTGTGCCTTCTGCCAATGGGACACTATCACAAGTGATAACTGCAGTACATAACCTCAGAGAAAGACTGAAGTAAGGAGGTGTGCAGTCAAGTGATTGGTTCAACACAATTTTTGATTGGGTACCATCCTGGTTTGGCACTGCAATGAAGCTACCAGTTCCCATCATAGTATTTTTGCTACTGATTTTTTGTGTGTGCCAGGTAGGGGTTCGATGTGCAAAGTCAATGCCTAGTAGTGCAATGATGGTGACAATGGGCAGCCCAACAAAGGTGACTAATGATGTAAAAGACGTGCAAGTCCAGACAGGGGACAACCAGGAGCCTAAGTACTGCATGACAGCAGTGTACAAAACTGGGGATAGAGTGGATAATTTGTGGCACACTCCCATTAAAGAGCCCCGTGAACTAGAATGGTATAAGGAGGTGTGGGTGGATCTCTGGGGATGGGGGTGCATCTACATGACGTGTACCCCTGATGAATATGCAAGTAGGGGTGAAAGCCTAAAATCAGTGTGCAGGGCGTGGATGCCAATAAAGGGAACACCAGTTTGGGATGAAGCGGTAATGGAGTCGGAGGAACATAGGCGCACCAATAGCCAAGGTTATTCGTTACTTTAGGAGTAACGAAAGGGGGAATGTAAGGGAGGAAGGGTGTATGCCCGCCCCCATACATTCTGCATGAAATAAGTATTTGCTCATCCCACGTAGGGAGACATCCTTCCCTTGTCTTTCACCGACGTCAGTGGCAAGAAGCCATGGGGCGATACACTAAGACTCCATTTTGTGTCACATCAGACTTCTGTATTGTATTAGGCTGCACAATTTCTAAAAAGGCCTCCTCTACCCTCACCCAGCGCTGTACACAGCCAGCTCCAACAGCCCCCACCACCTCCTCCCCTGCCTGTGCCGTGCCAGTCCAGTTCTCTCAGAAGCCCAGGCGCAAACTGTTGCATCTAAATTGTATTCTCTTCCTCTGAGCTCATTGCCCTGTGTGAGACCGGGGCAGATCTCGACTTGCAAATTCATCCATCTCCACAAACCTGCTCCTTGGCCCCCACCTTTAGGAATGATTGCCTTTGCAACCCTTTGCCCCCCCGCTCTCCTTTCATGTAGCAGTTGGCGAGACACTTCCCCACTGACCACCCTAGATTGCCCCCATATAACAAATCTTGTGTGATCATATATTCCCCATGGGATAACACCTATCAATTAATTTGCTTGAACCATGAGGCACCAGGGTGAATAAATCCCTCATCGAACCCTCAGATAACCCACCTGGTAAGAAAGACCACTGCACCCATGTCCCACGAAGGCCTACGTTAAGAATGTGTTTGCTTTTTATAGATGACCCTGCATTCTGGTATACGTTTTATGTGTTACATTAGTTACGGTATGTCAAAGATACGGTGTAGATTAGTTAGAACAATCTTCCGTTGCGGATCCAGCCTAACCTACACCCCACCCAGCTGACCCACATGCTTGAGGAGGGACGACTCCACACCAACCAATCAAGTTGCACCAACCCCTAAGTACTATATAGAATTGTCACGATGTACCAATGGGCTCGTACTATTCATCCCTTATATTATTCGTCACTGATGACCAATTGTGTGTATAAAGATATGTAGTCTCTGTATTGTTGGCAAAGCGGTCTGAGAGCAGCAGAGTCCTCTGCGTGCATCATTTTGCTTTATAAACCTTTACTTAACTTACAATCTTTCTCCTGGTCTCACTCCCTACTGGGTGTGTCCTTTTATTCTGAGTTTGGGTTTGTATTTTGGGGAATGAACACCTTCACTACACCTCCTTGCACAAATTTGGTGAAAATCCGTCAAGCGGTTTGGGCTGCAGGCACGAGTTAAATCTTTCCCCCCCCCCATTATGTTTGAGCTGCAGGCGTGAGCAAAAAAATGTTCCATTATGTCTATGGAAATATAAAATAATGTTGGCATCCCCCTATAACTGCCTCCCCTTGACAAACCTTCACTAATCTTCATAAAAATTCAGAACGGGCCATATACTTTTTTTGCAAAGTTTGGTAAGGATTCGTCCAGGGGGGAGCAAAGTTATAAGCAGCTCAAAAACAGTGCCATATGAGTTGAGCATCGTAAACATAACTACCGCAGGATAAATATATAATGCATTACTCACAGTAAGCGTATTTCTGATACTTGTATCTTAGATTCACATGCTATGCATAGGCCGACATCTAGTGGAAGCTGCAGAGTATTACAGAGAAACCAGACGCCGACAGGGCGTGCCAGTAATACTATCCCTACTTTGACGTCCACTGTATCCATGGTCCTTCATGCGTCGAGGTCCCTCAGATTGTTCTGTTTCTGACATGAGGTAGCATGAAGTGTAACGCGAGTACAGATGTATTAAAGCGGATATGTATTGGATAAAGCTCAGATAAACATCTATGCACCTTCTTTCCAAGGGGAGGAAGGGTGGGCGCATGTGAATCTAAACAGATACAAGCATCAGAAATACAATTACGGTGAGTAATGTATCCTTCTGAGACTTGTGGAATCTGCTTAATCGCATGCTATACATAGATTAGCAAGCAGTGTTAGGAGAAGGTGGTGGGTTGTGAGAAGGTCCAGCGGCAAATAGATGTTTTAGAACCGCTTGTCCCGCCTTTGTATCTGTGTCAATGCAGTAGTGCTGAGTGAAAGTGTGCACTGAGATCCCTGTAGCTGCTTTGCAAATGGTATCCAGCGGGACATTTGAGATAAAGGCCAAAGTAGCTCCTGTACCCCTTGTGGCGTGAGCTCTTGGTGTGAATGGCAGTGTTTTGCTTGATAATGAGTAACAGAGCTGTATGCACCCGACTATCCATCTGGAGATGGCATTCTTGGAAATGTGGTTCCTCTCTGCCTGGTGCTACGGAGACAAACAGTTGGTCTGCTTTTCTGAGTGGTCTGGTCTTGATTACATAGTAAAGGACCACCCTCCTTACATCTACTTTATGGAGTTCCCTAGCTGAGCTTGTTTATTTATTTTGTTTATTTATTTTGGTGAAAACCTTCGGCGTAACCTCCTCACTGTTCCTCCCCCCTTGTGCCTCCTCCAGTTTCCAATCCTTCCAACTCCTGCCCCCCTCCACTGGAACTCCTTACCTCTCTCAATCTGCTCTATTCCTACCTTTTCCTCTTTCCGCACGTCCCTTAAATCCCTCCTCCATTCCCCGCCATTATACCCCTCCCTCTTCTCGTTCCCCATCTCCCTACCTTTCCCTCTTCCCCCCCCCTTAAGCCTCTCCCTTTTTCCCCCCCATCTTTACCCCTCCTTGCCTTCTCCTACTGCTACCCTCCCCCCTCTCCCTCCTAGCTCTCCTCCACTTCTCTCCCCCTTCCCTCTGTCAAATTGCTCTACATACTGTTTTGTTGACCGATTCAAAATTGTAATTAGCTTCTTTTGTTACTGTTTGTTATATTAAATGTATCCTGTTAATGTGCAGCGCTTTGGTAAAAAGCACTATATAAGCCTAATAAATACAATTTGTACTTGTGGATGACAAAGAATGGGTCCTGCGCCAAAAATGCATGAAGTTCACCAAACCTTCTTATGGATGCAATAGCCACCAAGAAGGCAGACTGCTATGTAAGATCAAGACTTGACTTGTACATAGGCTCAAAGGGGGGTCCCATGAACTTTGCAAGTACTACATTGAAATCCCAGCCTGGCGGTGGGCTTGAAATTGGAGAGTGGAGTCTCTTTACTCCCCACTTAAATGCCTTAATGGCTGGAAAATTCCACCATGATACTTTCATGTGGGAGGGGGTGTAAGCTGATAAAGCTGCCAGGTGACCCTTTAGAGTTAAATACTAACCCTGAGTCTAACAAAAGGAGCATATAGTGAATAATGTGGGATGGAGTACATTCTATGGGGTTTGTTTAGACTGGCACCCAACTACAAATCTCCTCCACTTGTCGAAAGAACAGTGTTTGGTTTACATACCTCCTTGAGGAGATCCATACACCTCTGTGGTAAATTCAGATGTTCAAACTGACCTCAGGAGCCATGCTGCCAAGTTCGAGTGAGGATGTGGGTGTTATGCTGACCAAGCACGAGGGAATAACATATCGGTCTGGTACGGAGTTTGATGGGATCATACATCGCCAGTTTGCACATATGTGGATACCATGGTTGTCTCACCCACATAGGAACAACTAGGATGGGTGTCATCTGTTGTCTGCGAATCTTGTTCACCACCCTGCTCATTAGAGGAATTAGGGAGGGGAAAGCATAAGGAAATTTCCCTGACCAACTCATCCACAGTGCGTGCCCCTTGGAGTCTGGTTGGGGCAACCTGAACACGAAGTCTGGGCACTGCTTGTTTTCTCTTGTAGCAAATAAGTCTATTGTGGGGTAGCCCCACTGTGAGAAGATATGATCTACAACACTTGTGTTCCTCTGGTAGAGGATCTCTGCTTGGAACATGTTGGTAAGTTAGGAACATCCCCCCCGTCTGAGTGCCCATTTCCAAATTTTCTGTGCTAGTTTGGACAGATTTGGAGAATGTGTGCCCCCCGCGCCCCATTGCTGGTTGATGTAGAACATTGCAGTGGTGCCGTCGGTCAGGATCTGTACTGACTGATTTGTCAGCTGTGCTTCGAATGCCTGAAGCGCTTTGAATACCGCTAGAAGTTCCAGCAGGATGATATGGTTCTGTACAGTGATGTGGGTCCACAGACTTGCAGCAGCGTTGACTTCCTCTAGAAGGATACGTTGCTCCTTTCATGGTTGGTTTTTGACGCAGGGATGGTTTGAGGGTTGCTGAAGTAACCAAGTAGAAACACCCGCTACGGTCGAAAACACCCACTTAGCTAAGTGATTCCCTACCATGCATTGGTTAAATGTTATACACCCTCCTACTGGAGAGGACCTGAAGCGGGTGGTCATCGTTTGAGGCATTGCTCCAACTCTGGAAGTGGATGACCTCCACCAGGCCGTGAGACCTACGCTGGTCTCTTTGGAAACCTTGAGGATTGTCCCAGATTTGAACCCCATGATGAGCTTTGTTTTGGCTATATCCGGCACCTCTGAATTTTAACCTCGAAAACGATGAATAGTTTCTGCCTCTCTGACCTGGTGGTGTATTAGTTAGCTGGCCTTGTGATTTGAGAGTGTCATTCTTCATTGGCAGATTTTAAAGCATCCTCAACTGCTTTACCGAATAGTACATCCAGTTCGATAGGCATGTTGGAGTGTTGCCTTCATTTCCAGGTTAAATCCAGATTGGCAAAGCCATGCACGGTGTTTTAAGAGTTTCCCCTCAGAGATTATTCTGCCTGTATTGTCTGTGGCATCCAAGTTATTTTTTAGGGTGCAGTTTTTCCTTCTGCTACTGCTTGGGCCAGTTGCAATTTCAAAGGTTCTGGAGAAGAGGCCATAAGGGAAGCAACCTCCGCCCACTTGTGGCAGTTGTAACTTGCCAATAAAGTGGTGTTGGCAATCTTCATTTGAAAAGCCGCTAAAGTGGCCACTTTTCTCCCGCGTGTGTACAGTTTACTTTACTTATAGGTGGTGCTTCCGATGAGGATAGAGGTGTTCCTGCCCTTTTACAAGATGTAGTCACTACAAGTGAATCTGGTCTTAATTGTCCCCTGATGTACAATGGGTCTGTGGGCGCAGGCCAGAACAGTTTTTCAATACATGGGTTTACCGCCCGCGTTTGGTTTGGAGTCTCCAGAGAAGGTTCTTTGAATAGACAAAACCGGTAAGACTTGTGTGACAGCTTTCCTGTCGCCTAAAATGTCCTCCACAAAATCCTTATCCAACTGCATCTCCTAGGTCTGATTTTGAAAATGTTCTGCTGCTTTTATGAGCATATCATTATACTGAAGTTGGTTGTCCAGCCATCTGCCACCGGTGGGTCTAGGTTAACTTGAGAGGGTAAGTTATACACATCCTCGTCATCGTAGTATTTGTCTGCCTCCTCTAGTGTTTCAATTGCCTCAGAGTCTATATTTGGATCAAATATATCAATTTGGACTGGGTCTTGCTGAGGGGTATCTAGTAGGAGGCCTGGACGTGGCTTCTTTGCAGAGGGTTGCGAAGACGTAGCGCCACTATTGGGTAGCGTGTTTTGTACGCTTAGCATAGCCTGGGGATTTCCCTCAAAGAAAATCTGCCATGAATGTCATTCATCTCATCACCCTATCAATGTCATCCGAGGTCCATTGAGAGGAACTTGGTACAGACACAAGATTGAGGTGTTATTGGAGTAGGCTAGCCCTTGTTCTTCAAGGTTGTTGCTATAGTATCCTCCCCTGTGTGGTGTACTTGTCTTCTCTCTGACAATGACGACTCTTTGAAGAGTGTTTTTTGGTATTCTTCCCCTTAAGTAGGCTCTCCGGGACATGCTTTTGCACCAGATGGGCAATTTTTGAGGTCTTTGGAGCTTTATGCCGATTGACGCTTGCGAGTGTCGATCCTCGGCAGTCGGGAGCACCGAAGCTGCATCTTTTCTAACGCTCAGCGCTCGGAGGATGATTCGAACACAGCGTCTTGCAACTTTGTGGGCCTTTCGTGTGGCAATCGGGATCTTGAGTGCCCAGAGGACAGAGAACTAGTGGACATCCCCTCGACGCTGGATGCGGGTGTCGAGACGACGTTGTCGCCGACTCTCAGCCCTTGGGTGTGTGTGTGTTTAGTGTGGGCTAATTTATGTGCGCTACTGCCGCCAGGTGTCGTCCCCGTAACAGCCCCGCCAGCCTGTCTGTTGGGGGCGGTGGCTAGTCCATGGGAATCGGTCGGTTCCCCGTCACCTTTGCAATCTAAAAAGACAGCGATGCTGCCGTCGCTGGATGCACTTTACACGTCCATGGCAGCTTCGGCCTGCATGGTGTGGTGGGCCCAATGTTTGGTCTTTCGGTCGTTTAGTGTTTTTGGTTTGAAGAGCTGACAAGCTCGACAATGGTGCTCATTGTCATCCCGTGCAAGACAGATTGCACACCCAGTGCTAGTCTTTCCAGGGGAACTTCTTGTTGCAATTGGGGCAGAATTTAAATGGCGTTTTTTCCATATTCCGACGGAAGGGCCGCTAGGCAAAAATAGAGGGGGTAAAGGGGAATATGCATACTCAGAGCCCCAAGAAATGTCCACCCCCCCCCTTCCCCACTCCCCACTGTCTGGGCCAAGGCCCGGTGCAGCCTTCCAAGGCCGAAGGTGCCTCTTTGAGTCAAGGTCTTTGTCCGACATTTTTCCTCATCACCACCGAAGACATTCGTCGAAAGTCAGCGACTAAAGGATAGAAAGAGTAACAAACTAATTAAGTTTTAATCAATGGTGTTAGCCGAATAGGAACTCGGCAATTTAGAGGCCATCCATGATGGCAGAAAAGGAACAAGTTACTTACCTGTAACTGTTGTTCTCCAGCATGGGTCTGGCATGGATTCACATGCTCATGAATATTCCCCGTCGTCAGGCTGGGAATCCTCGGTAAAGAAAAAACCAGTATCAGTTTCGTTTCTGATCTGTCTTTCGTAGTAATAACCAATCACTGGTCTCTGCGTCATACTGACCACAGCCAATGACTGCCCTCTACCTAAGCACCGCCTCTGGCAGCCATCTTCAGATTTGGAAGCACGTGAAGTGGCAGTATGACCAAGTGAAGAGCCGCAGAGGGGTAGGCGGGAGGGTTCGCATGTGAATCCATGCCAGACCCATGCTGGAGAACAACAGTTACAGGTAAGTAACTTGTTCCTTCTCCAGCATGGGGTCTGGCATGGATTCACATGCTCATGAATAAAGAATACATAGCAGTACACACATGCACAACCACGGGAGGTGGCAAAGGCTCAACATTAAGCATTACATCAAACTCAACATTAAGCATCTTACCTCCTCACCAGGCTCACCTCAGGCGAACAGGTTGCGCAGCACTGCTTGGCCGACCCTGGACTCCTCCCTGGAATCCCGGTCGACGCAGTAGAATTTCGTGAAGGTGTGCGTCGACCTCCACGTAGCAGCCCTGCATATGTCCAGCAGGGGCACACCAGAAAGGAACGCCGTGGTAGCTGCGATCGCTCTGGTGGAATGGGCTCTCGGACGGCCAGGCAGCGGTCGGTTTGCCAACCGATGACAGTACATGATACAGCCGGAGAGCCATCTGGAAATGGAAGCCTTCGAGAGCCTTCCCCTGATTGACAGGTCCAAAGTTCACAAAGAGTTGTGACGTCTTCCGAAAACACTTCGTGCGGTCCACGTAGAACTTCAGCGCTCTAGCCACATCCAGCGAGTGCAAAGTCCTCTCAGCCGGCGACGAAGGCTACGGGAAGAACACAGGCAACACCAAGGGTTCGTTGAGATGGAAGTCCGACGGTACCTTGGGCATGAAGGAGGGGTGCGTCCTGAGCACTACCCTCGTGTCGTGAAAAGTCAAGTACGGGGCCTTGCATGAAAGGGCCTGGATCTCTCCCACCCGTCGTGCGGAGGTGATAGCCACAAGAAACGCTGCTTTCCACGACAAACTTCAACGGGGCTGAGTGCAGAGGCTCGAACGGAGGTCCCATGAGCTTGGTCAGCACCACGTTGAGCTCCCACGCCGGGCCGGAGCCTTCACCGGCGGGAACGATCTGAACAGTCCCTTCATGAACTCTTTCACCAGACGATGAGACCACAAGGACGTCCGGCCCGTGGTTCTGGTGTATCGGGAGATCGCAGCAAGATGAATCTTGATGGACGCGTGTGCCAGTCCAGCTTTGGCCAGCGTCAGCAGGTAGGGCAGTACCTGGGGAGCCGTAATCCGTAGAGGGTTAATCTTCTGTGCGTGGCACCAGACAGAGAACCTCTTCCATTTGTGTCCGTAGCATTTAAGAGTCGAGGACGCCCTGGCCTTTGCAAGAACCTCTCTGCAGTCGGCCGGTATGTCGTATCCTCCAAACTCTAGCGCTGCAGGAGCCAGGCCTGCAAGTTCAGCGATTTCGGGTCGTGGTGGAGGATGGCGCCTCCTTCCCTGGAGAGAAGATCCGCGTCCACCGGCAGCTTGATTGGCGGGGACGCTGACAAGTCCAGAAGGTCCGGGAACCATATCTGCCTCGGCCACGCAGGTGCGACGAGGATCATCCTGCACCGTGACCTCTTGAGCTGGTTGACGAGCCGGATTAGCAGTGGCAAAGGAGGGAACGCGTAGAGGAACAGGCCCTCCCAGGGGAACGAGAAGGCATCGCCCATGCTCCTCGCCTGGGGAAACCTGCTGGCGAACCTCCGGCACTTGGAGTTCGTCGCCGTCGCGAACAGGTCGATCTGGGGTGTGCCCCACCGTCGGAAGAGGCGATCCACTAGATCCTGCCGTAGTTCCCACTCGTGGCACGAGCGCAGCTCCCTGCTGAGTGAGTCGGCGATGGTGTTTTTTATCCCTGCCAGATGAAACGGCACCAGAAACATCCTTTGGGCGACGGCCCAATGCCACAGGTCCTGCGCCTCCTTGGACAGCGCTGGGGACCTGGTTCCGCCCTGTTTCCTGATGTAAAACATGGTGGTGGTGTTGTCGGTGAAGATCCTCACCACCTTGCCCTTGAGGGACGGAAGGAAGGACCTGAGGGCCCAGAACACTGCACGGAGCTCCAGGACGTTGATATGGAGGGACTTCTCCGTCGGGAGCCAAAGGCCTCTCGCGTGCAGATTTTCGGTGTGCGCTCCCCACCCTTCCAGGGAGGCATCGGTGGTCACTGTCTCCTGGTGGTCTGGGGTCTGGAAGTCCATGCCCGCCGTCAGATGCGTGCGGTTGCCCCACCACCGGACCGCTCAGCGGAAACTCTCGTCGAGTGTGATCCTCTCCTCGAAGCTGCCCGTCGTTTGGATCCAGCGCGCGTCCAGGAACTCCTGCAACGGGCGCATCCGGAGCCTGCACATGGGAATGAGGTAGATGCAGGAAGACATCATTCCGAGGAGGGACTTGATGGACCTCACCTTGGCCGCGTCGGAAACCAACATCCGCTGTACCTTGCCCAGGATGGACCTGGTCCTTTCCTCCGACGGGGAGGCCAGAAGAGACACTGTGTCGAGCTTCGCTCCCAGAAACAGTGCGTTTTGCGCGGGTACCAGGTGAGACTTGGCGTAGTTCACGGAGAATCCCAGGTCCGTGAGAAGTCGGACGGTCCTTGCTGTGATCCCCTCGCGGCGCAGCTGCGCCGCCACCGGTGCAAGGCACTTGGTGAATACCCTGGGGGCCGACCGTAGTCCGAAGGGGAGGGCTTTGAACTGGTAGTGACGCCCTTGGACCACAAACCTGAGGAATTTTCGGTGCCCCTTTAGGATGGGAATATGGAAGTAGGCATCCTCCAAATCCAACGACGACAGGAAGTCTCCTTCCTCCAGCTGACCCAGGACGTGCTGGAGGGTGACCATCCGGAACTTTTGCGCCTTGATGAACTTGTTCAGACGTCGCAGGTCCAGGATGTGGCGCCATCCCCCCGTCTTCTTCACGAGGAAGTATCTCGAGTAAACTCCGGAGCCCCGAAGTCTCTTTGGGACGAGTTCGATGGCGCCCTTCCTCAGCATCGCCTTTACCTCCAGGAGAAGTTGAGGGACGTGAAGTTCTTTCCTGGCCACGGGGGGGGGACGCGCGGACACCTTCTTTGAAACTCGAGCGCGTGGCCCCGGGCCAAGGCGTCCAGCACCCAACGGTCGGTGGAGATGGACTCCCACACGCTGACGAAGCTCGCCAGCCGGCCTCCCACCGGGGTGCTTCGGTGGGGGCCCGACCCCACGGTCGGTTCAATCCTGCTTCGACGAGGCTTTGCCGCCTTGACCTCCTTGGCGACGACGGCGGGGTCCGCCAGACTTGCCTCGTCCTCTGTAGGCCTCCTGAGCCGACGAGCGGGCCGCATGACGGTAGGTGGAGAAACCGCCGCCTGAACTTTTGGAGGCGCCCTTGCCTCCGCTGCTCCGAAAGGGCGTCCGCCGTTGTTGCAGAACTCCAAGGGCCCGGGCCGTCTCGGTGTCCGCTTTAATGGCCTGAAGGGAATCGTCCACTGTTTTCCCAAACAGGTTGTTCCCATCGAAGGGCATGTCCAGGACTCTGGTCTGAACGTCTTGACGGAAGTCCGTAGCCTTGAGCCATCCACGCCGCCTAAGGCAAACGCCGTTGCCCAACTGGCGGAACCCAGTGTCGGCGATGTCCGTCGCAACGGTAATGGCGTGGTCCGAAGCCACCTCACCTTCCTGCAGGATCTCCAGGGCCTCTGCCCTCTTGTCGTCCGGCAAGAAGTCCAGTAGGGGAGCCAGTTTGTACCAGAGCTCCCGGTCGTAGCGGGCCACGATAGCCAAGGCGTTGGCCGCTTTAATCGTCGTCGCCGCAGACGAGATGACTCTGCGTCCCATAGCGTCCAATTTCTTTCCCTCGCCGTCCGGTGGGGAAGTCTATGTGGAGGCCGCACCCCCCCCCCGCTTTTTTCCTGGCCGCCGCAGAGACGACGGAGTCCGGGGTAGGCTGCGCCCGGAGGCACAGGGGGGCCGTGTCCGGGACCCGGTACTTCTTCTCGTACCGGTCCCTTCTAGCTGGCGTCGTGGAAGGGTTCTTGAGGAGGGTGAGGCCCTCATCCCAAATGTCGTCCAATAGAGGCACTGAGAGGACCGTCTTCCTCTTGGCCTCGCGCCGCTGATAAAGGAAACCTTCCTTCTTCTCCTCAGGGCAGAGTTGGAAAAGCTCGGATGCCCTGGTGATCATGGAGTGGAACGATCCAATCTCGTCGGGCGGAGAAGCCCTGGTGGGAGGCGACGACGGTACATCCTCGTCGTATACCTCGTCGTCCGTATTCGTCGCTGCCGTGTCAGTCCCCGTATCATCCCCTCGGGTGGACGGGGAGGAGGGCTGGAAGGGGCGCGACGGCTGAAAAGGAGGCGGGGGGTGGATCCTTCTTTTCTTGGTAGGGGGAACACCAGAAGGTCCCGGTTCTGGGTCCCCCGACGGGAGAGGTTCCGTCGGCAACGGTAGTCTCGTCCTTATCTCTGAGCATAAGGACTGTATAGCCAACAAAATGGCCGCCGAGTTGTCTCGCGGCGCTGGCAGAGGGGAATCCGACGGGCGATCAGGGGCCCCGTCGGTACCCTCAATGATGTCGTCGTCACCTGCGTCGGGATCCATCCCGACGGGCCGGTCTTCTTCCACGCCGAGGCCGTGGCTTAAGACTTCGACCAGCTCCTCCTCCGAGGTTGAGGCCGAATCTACGACGACGCCCTGCCCCCCCTTTTTCTTCCCCACGGGGGATTTCACAGGGGTCCTATCGATGGGCACAAAAGAGGACTCCCTCCGAGGTGGCAGGGAGACTCTGAGCCCCGAGGTCGCCACCACTGGTGTAGCCCCCACAGGCTGAGCCAGGGCCGCCGCGACAGTTTCGATAGAGGGCTTGGCCGGATGGATTAAGGCCTTCACCACCTTAGGTGCGCTCACCGCCTTATCCTTGAGGGGGGGGACACTGCCTCGCTCCCCCTCCGATGGGGCCTTCGAGCTCGACCGGGGCCTCTCCAGGAGCTTCGCCGGGTGCTCGGCCTTCCTCTTACCCGACCCAGAGCGTTGGCTCGTGGTTGATGGTGCCGGGGAGGGTGCGCCCTGCCTGGCGCCCGTAGAGCCCGACCGTTCGGCGCTCCCGGTGCCAGCGGACTCGCGGTTCTTTGCCTTGTGTTGGACCCCCATCGCCGGGGCGTCCTCAAAGGTCTTAGAAGACCGCTCGGATTTCTTCCTCTTCTTCTCGCCTGACGGGCTCTTCCCTTCCAGCCAGTTGGCGAGACGTTGATGGCGGTCCTTCATGGTCCGCTCCGACATGTTGCCGCAAAACGCACAGTCCTTCTCCACGTGCGTCTTGTCCTCATGTAAGCAGTAGAGACAAAAGGAGTGTTCGTCCTCCTTAAAGACGTTCTGCAGCTGGCATCCAGGGCAGACCCTGAACAGCTTTCCGGGCGTCGAGCATCCCTTCTCCTGGGCCATGTCCGGGCCTGAGAAACTTCTGGAGTCCTCCAAAAGCGTAGCTCGACGAAATCTTCACCCTTGAGGGGCACAGACGAATCCGACACGGGTCCCCGTTGATCGGATGGAGAGTTGGTGGAGCTTGAGGCTCTTTTGACTGAAAAAACGAAGTTTTTGAGAAAAAACGTGAAAAAATAGCACTAACGCTCGAGAGCAATAGCACGAGGATCCCAACACATGAACGTGCGGTAAAAATCTGAAGATGGCTGCCAGAGGCGGTGCTTAGGTAGAAGGCAGTCATTGGCTGTGGTCAGTATGACGCAGAGACCAGTGATTGGTTATTACTACGAAAGACAGATCAGAAACGAAACTGATACTGGTTTTTTCTTTACCGAGGATTCCCAGCCTGACGACGGGGAATATTCATGAGCATGTGAATCCATGCCAGACCCCATGCTGGAGAAACAACAATCTGAGGGACCTCGTCACGTGAAGGACCATGGGTAGAGTGGACGTCACTAGGGATAGTATTACTTGCACGCCCGGTCGACGTCCCTTTGAGGTAGGTTCGAAAAACTAATACTCTGCAGCTTCCACTAGATGTCTGCCTATGCACAGCATGTGATCTAAGCAGATTCCACAAGCCTCAGAAATATATACATATATGATACATTACTCACCATAATCTTATTTCTGATGAATGTATCTGCTTAGATACACATGCTATGCATAGGCAGACATCTAGTGGAAGCTGCAGAGTATAACAGTTTTCGCAACTCGAAAAAGGAGGTCAACAGGGCGTGCCAGTAATACTATCCCTAGTGCAACGTCCACTGTACCCATGTTCCTTCACGCGTCGAGGTCCCTCAGATTTTGTTTACGACATGAGGTAGCATAAAGTTTAGTGTGACTACAGGTGTATCCAAGCAGATATGTATCAGACAACCTCAATCATCCATGCACCTTCTCTCCAAGGGGAGGAAGGGTGGGTGCATGTGAAGCAGATACAATCATCAGAAATAAGATTACGGTGAGTAATGGATCCCTTTTGAGGCTTGTGAAATCTGCTTCGATCACATTCTGTGCATAGATTACCGAGCAGTGTTAGGAGAAGGTGGTGGCTTGTGAGAAGGTTCATGGGCAATCAGACGTTTTAGAACCGCTTGTCCCACCTGTGTATCCGTGTTGAAATGGGTGTCAATGCAGTAGTGCCGAGTGAATGTGTACTGAGCTCAATGTAGCTGCTTTGCAAATGCTAAGGGGACATTGGCAATAACTGCCAAAGTCGCTCTTGTGATCCTTGTGGAGTGAGCTCTTGGCGTGAAAGGCAGTGTTGTCTGACAGAATGTCACAGTTGTGTGCATCCGACTATCCACCTGGAGATGGCATTCTTGGGAATGCGGTCTTCTCTGCCTGGGGCTACGGAGACAAACAGTTGGTCTGTTTTTCTTATCAGTGTGGTCTTGTTTACGCCCTCCTTGCATCTAGTGTGTGGAGTTTTGCCTCAGCTGAGCTTTTTGGGTTCTGGAAGAAAGCTGGAAGCTCCATGGACTGGTTCACAGGACATTTACAGATGAATTTAGGCGAGAACCTAGGATGAGTACGTAAAACAAGTTCATCCTTGTACATGATAAAGAAAGGATCCTGCACTGAATGCTTGCAATTCACCAACTCTTCATATGGAAGTAATAACCACTAAGAAGGCAGTCTTGTAAGTCAGGTGTTGAGGACTTGACTTGTGCATCGGCTCGAAAGGAGATCCTATGATTTTAGCGAGTACTACATTGAGATCCCATCCTGGCAGTGTTTGAAATTGGAGGGTGGAGTCTCTTTACTCCCTCCATGAAAGCTATGACGACCAACACCTTCCAACACAATACCTTATTGTGGGTGGTGGTGTAAGCCGATAACGCCGCCAGGTGGACCTTTATAGAGTTGAATACTAACCCCGAGTCTAGCAAATGGAGAATAGGTTAGAATGTGGTATGGGGTTTATTTGTTTAGACTGGCACCAAATTACAAATCTCATCCACTTGTCAAAATAACTGTCTAGTGCTAGGCTTTCGTGACTCCTTGAGGATATCCATACACCTCTGTGGTAGGTTAAGATATCCAAACGCGGACTTCAAGAGCCATGCTGAAAAGTTCGAGTGAGGTTGCAGGTGCACTGTTAATCCCCCATGTTGAGTGAGTAAGTTGGACTAGCACAGGAGTTTGATGATGGATTGCCAGTTTGTGCAGAGGTGGATACCAGGCTGTCTTGCCCATATAGGAGCAACTAGGATGAGTGTCACTTGTTCAACACTTTGTTCATGAGAGGAGTCTGGGGGTGTGTGGGAGGAGGGGGGGTGCGTGCGTGCCATACACAAATCTCCCTGACCAGTTCATCCGTTGGGGGATCCTGGATGCGAAGTATGGGCAAAGTTTGTTTTTACTTGGAGCGAACAAGTCTAGCGTGGGGAAACCCCACAGAGAAGAGGTGGTCTACAACCCCCGTGTCTAGTTGCCACTTGTGTTCCTCTAGTAGGGGATCTCTGCTCAGTTATCAGCTACAGAGTTGAGTTCCCATGAAACGTGTTGTAAGGTTAGGAATATTTTCTGTTCGAGTGCCCATTCCCAAATTTGTTGTGCTTGTTTGGACAGATTTGGAGAATGTGTGCCCCCCCACACCCTGTTTGTTGATGTAAAACATTGCTGTAGTGCTGACGGTGAGGATTTGCAGCGACTGATTTGCTGGGTGTATCTCGAACGCCTGAGAACCCTTGAACACTGCCAGTAGTTCCAGCAGATTGATGTGTTTCTGTACTATGGCACGAGTCCAGACATTGTGCTGTGTGATGAATGTGATGAGCCCCCACCCGGCGAGAGACGCGTCCGTTGTACCCATCACCTGTACTTTTGGATCGTGGAAGGGTTTCCCCTTTAACAGATTTTCCCTTGTCCACCAGCAAAGGCTTTTTACCAGTGTTGGTAAAACCACCACTACCTCGTCCCACTGACCACTTGCCTGAGACCACTGTTTCGCCAACCATTCCTGCATGGGTCGCATGAGCAGGTGTGCGTGCGGTACCGGCAAATGCAAGAAGACATCATGCCTAGCAAAAGCATAGCTCTGCGTAAGCTTATCTAGCAGCAGGCCTGATAATGAGGTATTTGCACTGACATTTTTTACTCTTTCCGCTGACGGGAAGAATAACCCCCCCTCGAGTCTATTACAGCTTCTAGAAACTGTTTGGTTGTGCTTTGCACTACGCTCAATTTTTTCTAGTTTATTGAGAAGCCCAATTGAAAGAGAAGGTTGATAGTTTGTTCGAATTTTTAACCTGCAAATTTGGGGAGTCTCCCCTGTAATCAGTCAGTCCAGGTAAGGGTACACTGGGATTGCTTCCCTGCACAGATGCACTGCCACCACCGCCAGTACGTTTGTGAATACCTTTGGCGCAGAAGCTATTCGAGGGTAGCACCTTGAATTGGTAGCGCTGGTTTGCCATCTTGAAACGGAAGAATCTGTGCGCTGGGAACACATGAAAATGGGCATCTTTTATATCCAACGTTGCCATGTAGTCTCCCTGCTTTAGCAGAGGGATTACTTCTTGTAGCGTAATCATGCGGAACTTGTGGCTTCACATGGGTGTTTGCAGGGCATCGGTCTAATACTGGGCGTGAAGTAGGTTGAATACACACCCTTGTTTACGTGGTTCGCCGGGACGACTTCTATGGCGTCCTTTTGAAGCAGCGTTGCGATTTCCTCGAGAAGGATGCCTTCTTCCTTCGAATGAGTCTTGACATGGGGGGTGGTTCTGCGGTCGCTTGATTCGTTCCAGACAATAACTGCCCGCCATGGTGGAGAGCACCCATTTGTCTGATGCAATTCCCTCCCATGCTTGGGTGAAGTTTGAAATACACGCCCCTACTGTAGAGGCATGGGAGGGCACCTGAAGCAGGTATTTACTGTTTTGGAGGTGCAGCTCCACCTCTAGAAGTGGAGGACCTCCACTCGCCGCGAGATCTGCACTGTCCTTTGGTAACCCTGTGAGGCCTGCCCTTGATGGTTACGCCAGGACAATCCTGGATTCTCATTGTAGCTTGAACGCCTCTGAATTTTGTCTGTGAAAGTGCCGAAAATTACTATTACCTCTTTACCCTGTGGGTTTATTGGTAAGCTGGCCCAAGGACTTTAAGGTGTCGTATTCCTCTTTAGCCAATTTTAGGGAGTCTTCAACGGCCTTCCCGAAGAGGACGTTGGGCTCAATAGGCATATTAGGAAGCGTAGCTCGAGTGTCCTGTTTGAAGCCGGGCTGGCGTAGCCACTCAAGTCTCTTAATGGTTCCTTCTGCAATAATTTTGCTTGCATTGTCAAAAGGCGTCTAGATTACTCTTCAGAATTCAGCTAGAAAATGCGCTGCCTTCTGCCGCAACAAGGGCCAATTGAGTCTTAGGGGGTTCAGGAGCTGAAGACAATGCAGACACCTCATCCCATTTATGGCAGTTATAACTCACCAGAAGTGTGGTATTGTTAGCGATTCTAGCCTGAAAGGATGCCGAAGAGGCTACTTTCCACCTCATAGTATAAAGTTTTACTCTTTGTCTGGCGTTGCCTCTGAAGAGGCTAAGGGTGTCCCTACTCTCTTCTGTGTTGTAACTACAAGAGAGTATGGTTTGAGCTGTCCCCTGATATGGAGAGGATCTGTGGGAGCAGGGCAGAAGAGCTTCTCTATGCGCGGATTAACTGCCCGCGTCTGGAGGTGTTTGCAGGGATGGCTGGGTCCTCTGCTGATAGACTGCAGGACGGGAATGAACTGCGTAAACGCCTTTTTATCCCCCAAAATGTGCTTTAAAAAAAAAGTCTGTCTTTATTTATTTGTATTGCGCGCCAGACCCAAAGGTAACTGGGCGCAGTGAAAAGAATATACGAGGCTTACAATGTTACATAGAATTACAGTGTTACAGTATATACAGATTTAGTCACGCATCTGAAGGATGGTTGAGGAAATGCTAAGGAGCGAGTGAGTCGGTTATATGCAAGAATTTACAGTAGTGATCTATCTTTGACGTTACATATATACATTCAGATAAATAACACAAATTAAATGTCTTTCAATACCTTACAAGTTGTTGTCAATGAGGTGTTTGATAAGATGTGTTCTAAAGTATGGGAAAGGTAGGTCTAATCTCATGTTATGTGGCAGGGCATTCCACCATTTAGCGGCTAGCACAGGGAAGCTTGTGCCACCAATTTTAGCAAGTTTAAATCTTGGACTTGTTGAGTCTCCTGTGTTTTTAACTGAAAATGCACAGCTGCCTTGATGAGCATGTCATTTTGTAGGGACTGGTTGTCTATAGGCAAATCTGCTACTCTGTGGTCTAGAGTGATGGGAGAGGCTATGTTCTACATATCTTCCTCTTCATTGTCATCGCCACAGTCCTGTTCTCTGTCCTCCTGAGCTGTATAGGTTTCTTCAGTGTCAGAGTCTGGTTGATAGGGATCAATGAAGGGTGGGTCCACCTGGGATGCAATAGCCAGATTAACAGGACAAGCCCTTTTAGGAGGGGGGCTGAGCAGTAGGGGCATCTCAAGGGGCTTGAGAACCAGAGGCAGCTGAAGTGGGAGGTGTGATTTGGACATTTTGGAATGATAATTGGTTCTTTTCAAAAATAAATTGCCATGAGGGTCATCCTTCTTATGACCATCAATGTCCTTTGATCAGAGCTTGGAATTGACATGGGGCCTAGTGGAAAAGCCGGAGGTGTGACTGGGGCTAGAGGTGAAGGCTGACCCTTATTCTTTAGGGCTGCTGACAAGGATTCCTCTTCCTGAGGAAGTTAAGTCCTTTCTTTGTGTGGATGGGAATCTATCTCCCTGGGTGTAGAATGCGACCTTTCCTTATGAGGGGGTCTTGCTTTTTGGCCTCTTTCCCCTACAGTAGGCTTTCGGGACGTGTTTCTTACCAGGTGGGCTAATCCCGACTGTATGGAGTCTTTAGCCGTTTGACGAGGCATACCGAACTTCTGCTGTGGCGTGACCAGACGTCTCATCTACCGACGTGCGATGCCTGGGAATAGGTTTAGGCACAACGTCTGTTCTGTCTTGACAATCGGGGCCTGTCATGCAGCGATCGGGACCCCGAGGGACCATCGGACAGGGATTCTATGGACCTCTCCCTAGATGTAGTGTGTGGGCCCTTGGTCAACGAACGCTTCAAGTCCCAGCCCTTGGCTGTGTGCTTAGTGGCAGGGGCTGTGTGAACGCTGATGCCGTCGGGGGTCATCCTCATAACAGGGCTGCCGGCTTGTCTGCTGGGGTCGGGGGGGTTGCGCTTGGGCAACTGAAGTCTCCCCATCACCTACGCAGTCCGAAAAAAGGCAGTGTTGCTACCGTCGCTGTAGGTCCCCTCCACGTCCATGGTGGCCTTGGCCTGCATTGCGTGGTGGGCCCAGCGCTTAGTTAAACAGTAATTTAACGTCTTAGGTTTAAAGAGCTTACAGGCTCATCTTTTCCCTTCAACATGATCCAGAGGGAGACAAAGGTTGCACACCAGGTGCTTCTTGAGTCAGGGTAATTTTTTGTTGCACTTTGGACAGAACTTGAAAGGGGTTCTATTCATAATTAAATGGAATGGCAACTAGGCAAAGATAATGTATGAAAAGGGGTGAATACATTATCAAATTTCCTCCTCACCCTATCCCTACTCTGTGGGCCGAAGCGGCCCTGCAAGGCCCAAAGGATCCGTCGATGGGAGTCTTCGACTGTTTTCTTTACCACTGTCGGAGATGTTATCGATAGTCGGTGAACAAAAGATATAAAAGGATAGGAAGAGTAAACTAACTCCAATTTGATAAATTAATGGCGTTACGCCGAAAGCGTCAGTCTACGATGGCGGGTAAAAACAATCTGAAGGACCTCGACGCGTGAAGGACCATGGGTACAGTGGACATCACACTAGGGATAGCATTCCTGGCACGCCCTGTCGACATCCCTTTTTTCGAATTTCAAAAACTACTAATACTCCACAGCTTCCACTAGATGTCGGCCCATGCACATGTGATCTGAGCAGATTCCACAAGCCTCAGAAATGACAATGCATTACTTACCGTAAAAGCATTTCTGATGGTTGTATCTGCTTAGATTCACATGCTTTGCATAGGTCCGACATCCAGTGGTCACTGCGGAGTATTGAATTTTGTTTTTCGTAGTCGAAAAGGGGACGTCGACAAGGCGTGTCTGTAACACTATCCCTATAGTGACGTGCGTTGTACCCACAATCCCTCATGCGTCGAGGTCCCTCTGTTTGTATTTTTTCTGCCCTGAGGGAGCCTTCTATACGTGAGTGAGTACAGAAAAGAGATGTAGAAGATGTCTATGTTCCTTCCATCCGAGCGGGGAGGAAGGGTGGGCGCATGTGAATCTAAGCAGATACAACCATCAGAAATGCTTTTACGGTAAGTAATGCATTGTCTTCTGATGTTTGTTAATCTGCTTAGAATCACATGCTTTGCATAGACTAGCGAGCAGTACCCGGAGTTGGCGGTGGGTTATGAGAAGGAACAGTAGAGAAAAGATGTCTTAATACTGCCTGTCCCACCTGGGCGTCAGATCTAGAGTGTGCATCTAGACAGTAGTGTTTTGTAAAGGTGTGCACAGAACTCCAGGTAGCCGCTTTGCAGATGGACTCAAGGGGAACATTTGCAATGAACGCTATGGAAGCCCCAGTGCCTCGAGTGGAATGTGCTCTTGGCTTGAAGGGTAGTTCTCTCTTAGCAAGAGAGAAACAGAGTGATGCATTGAACAATCCATCTAGATATAGTGGACTTTGAGACTGCATCTCCTTCTCTTCCTGCTGCCACCGAGACAAAGAACTGATTAGTCTTTCTCAGTGGTCTGGTTCTTTCCATGTAGAACATGACAGCTCTGCGTTCATCTAGTGTATGCAGACTTTTTTTCTCCCAAGCTGGAAGGGTTTTGAAAGAACGTTGGTAGTTCTATTGACTGGTTTACATGAAATTTCGAGATGAATTTTGGTGCAAACCTTGGGTGTGTGCGTAGAACCACCTTATCCTTGTGAACTGTTACGAAGGGGTCTAGAACAGAAAGAGCCTGTAGTTCACTTACTCTCCTAATGGAGGTGATAGCTATTAGGAAAGCAGTCTTAAGAGTGAGGTCCTTAAGAGTTGCTTTGTGCATGGGTTCAAAGGGAGGGCCCATGAGTCTAGAAAGTACCACATTTAAGTCCCATCCGGGAGCTGGGTTAGCTATCGGAGGGTGTATTCTCTTTACCCCCTCCATGAATGCTTTGATAACTGGTATCTTTCACCACGACACTAAGTTGGGAAGTGGTGTATGCAGAAAGTGCCGCTAGGTGGACTTTAATGGAATTGAACACTAGACCTGAATCCAGTAAATGGGTCAGGTACAGAACAATGTTCGTGGGAGAGCAGTCAACCGGGTTGATGCTCTTACCTCTAAACCAGATGACAAATCTTTTCCACTTGCTAGAATAGCAGTGGCGAGTATTAGGTTTTCTGGCTTCCCTGAGGATGTCCATACATCTCTGCGGGAGTTGTAGATGTCCAAATTCTATGATCTCAGGAGCCAGGCTGCTAAGTTTATGGTCTGAGGGCATGGATGCAGTGTCCTGCCCTTGTCCTGTGACAGCATGTTGTACGGGCAGGGAAGTCTCACTGGGGGAGATAGGGACATCTCCATCAAGTGAGCGAACCATGGCTGCCGGGCCCACATTGGGGCCACTAGCATCATGGTAACCTGTTCCTGGTGCATCTTGTGCACCACCTTGTTGAGGAGGGGAGTCGGGGGAAAGGCGTAAACATTTTGTGAATTTCCCTGACCATTGAATCGACAGACCGTTCCCCTTGGACTGGTTTTGGGGGTACCTGGAGGCGTAACTTTGGCATTGTGAGTTCTCCAGTGTTGCGAACAGGTCTATTTCCGAGAATCCCCATTGCGTGAAGACGTCTAAGACGATGTCTTCGTGCAATTGCCATTCGTACTCTTCGGGCAGGGGGTAGTCTCTGCTGAGTTTGTCTGCTAGCAGATTGAGTTCCCCTGGTACGTGTTGTGACAGTAGGAACATGCGTTTGAGAGCCCACTTCCATATATTCTGGGACAGCTTGGACAGTCCTGGAGAGTGGGTTCCCCCTGCTTGTTGATGTAGTACATGGCTGTGGTGCTGTCTGTAAGGACCATCACTGTCTTCCCTTGAAGGTGTTCCTGGAAGGCTTTTAGTGCTTTGAACACCGCTAGTAGCTCCAGAAGTTTTATATGCTTGGATGCTACGTTCGGAGTCCAGACTCCGTGAGCAGTCTGATGGGATAGGTGAGCCCCCCCCATCCTGTGAGGGATGCGTCTGTGGTTAGAGTGGCCTCCACCGCTGGTGTGGCAAAGGGTTTCCCTATTATCAGGTTTTCCTTTGTCCACCACCGTAGCGAGAGAACCAAGGCCTGCGAGACCACCACTAGATCGTCCCATTGTCCGCTGGCCTGACACCACTGGCTGTTGAGCCACTCTTGCATTGGGCGCAGGCGCGCGTGAGGTACCAAATAAATACACGACGCCATCATACCTAGCAAACGCATCGCTTTGCGCACCGTCACCTCTCGACCTGCCACATATGGGGGGATCTGAAACAGCATGTTTTGGACCCTCTCGTTGGAGGGGAAGACGAGGCCATCCTTTGTTCGAATTAGAGCCCCTAGGAATTGTTGGACTTGGCTGGGGTCTAAGCTGGACTTCTTCTCGTTGATGGAGAAGCCAAGTTGGAACAAAAGACTACAGTCTTTTGGGTGTTTGAGAAGCATGTCTCGTAAGAATCCCCTGTTATGAGCCAGTCGTCGAGGTAAGGGTATACTGGGATGGATAACCTGCGCAGGTGGGCCGCTGCCACTGCCAGTACTTTTGTGAATACCCTTGGTGCAGATGCTATGCCGAAGGGTAGCACTCTGAACTGGTAGTGTTTGTCCTCTATCATGAACCTGAGGTATTTTCTGTGCGCTGGCAACATTAAAATATGAAAGTATGCATCTTTCATGCATAGTGTTGTCATGTAATCTCCCTGTGATAGCAGTGGGATTACTTCCTGTAAGGTCACCATATGAAACTTCTGGGGTTTGACAAACTTGTTCGCTGGGCGCAGATCTAATACAGGGCGCATGGTTAGATCCTTTTTGGGTACAAGGAAGTACACTGAATAAATACCTTCCATTACCTGAGATAGAGGCACGACCTCTATGGCTCCTTTTTCCAGCAGTTGATCCACTTCTTGGAGAAGGATGGCGAGGTGTTCTGGTGTCATGCGGCGTCCCCTCGGGGGTCTGTATGTTGGGGAACTGTTGAACTCTATACAGTAGCCGCGGGCTACGGTGGTAAGTACCCAGCGGTCTGATGTTATTCCCTCCCATGCTGGAAGAAAGGATGTTAACCGGCCCCCGACCGGCGTTGCATGGGAGGGGACGCGAATCTTCGCGTCACTTGGTGGTGTTGTTGGCTTGGGAGCCTCTGGGGGTGGAACCCCAGCCTCTTCCCTTGCCACGACGTTGACCCCTCCGATTGTACTGGCCGCTATTACTCTGGTAGTTGCTGGCAGAGTACTGGTGTTGTTGGTTTTGTTGCTGGCGTTGTCCACGAAAAAAGCGCTTATTACCAAATCCCCGCCTATTAGGGGGCTTAGAAATTTGGTCTAAGGTCTTTATAGTATCGAATTCTTTCTTTGCGTTCTCCAGCGCGTCTTCCAATGCTCTCCCAAAGAGGTTGGATTCCTCTATGGGCTTATTAATAAGGGATGCTTGTGTTTCCGCCTTAAAACCGGAATTGCGAAGCCAGACCTGACGCTTCAGTAAAATTCCTTGTACCAAAGTGCGGCCAGCCGTCTCTGCTGCGTCGAGGGTATTTTTGACGATGCTTTGATTGACCAGAGAGCCCTCGTTAACTGTAGCCAGTAAACGAGTCCTTAGGGGTTCGGGGACTTCTTCGATGTCCTGTCTGAGCTTAGCCCATTGAGCATCGGCATAGCTTGCCAATAGGGTATTATTATTGGCGATTCTGGTAGAGAATGCTGCAGAGGTGGTGATTCTCTTGGCTAGGGCATACAGCTTCTTCCCTTTATCTGGGGGCGCCTCGCTAGTAGATAGTGGGACTCCTGCCCTTTTTCTGGTGTTGGTCACGACCAGGGAGTCCGGGATTGAGTGACCCTTAATGTATAATGGTCTGATAGAGAGGGAGAGAACAGTTTCTCAATCCTCGGATTGACCCCCTCTCACCAATGCAGGAGTGGAACGAGAAGGTGTAATGCGTCTCTTAACTGAGGCGAGGATAGGTATAACCTGGCTAGTGGGGGGTTTTTCTTTGATAATCCTCTCCACAAAATCGGTGTCTGGGGTGACGTCTCCAGTTTCGATTTCGAAATGTGCTGCTGCCTTCTTCAGCAGTGCATTGAAGGTGGGTTGATCATCGACAGGCGAAGGGTTCCCGACTGGTGTAGTTTCAGTAGACCGGATGACTATACTACTGCCAGTGTCAGTGTCAGTCGACCTAGCCGGTGACTGCCAGGGGTTTTGGTCGCCCTCGCCTGTGTCTTCCTGTAATCCTTCCTCACATAGGTTAGTTTCCTTGTGGAAACCTTCTTGTTGGTCCTCAACATAGGTGAACTCATCTTCCTCTTGGAAGAAGGTGTCTTCCTCAGTGGGATTGTAAGAGTTTATGTCTTCCTGTATGGGGCTATAAAACTGCTGGTATTTAGCCCTTGGACTCTCAAGGGGTGCCTCCCTTGGTCTCTTGGGTGCCCCGTCTTCTGGGATGGACATGAACCTATCTAGTTTCTCCATACAGGTCTGGAATCTTTCAAAGGTCCACTGAGGTCAGCCAGGACGGTCTGGGAAAGAAAAGGGGGTTTCTTCCTCCTGTAATTGTCTGGTTCTGTCCTATAACGTCGAAGAAAGAGAGCCTTCGCCTTCTGAGTAGCCTTCTCGCTGGCTCGGGCCTTCCGACGGCGTCGGGAACTGACCTGATCTGTTTTCCGGCACCTTCGGCGTATCTTTAGCCTTGTGCACGGTTTTCGGCGTTTCACTCGCCGTATGTCTTTGGCCGTCCTTAGATGCTATGCGCGCGAGGCTTTCGGCGATCATTCTCTCTTCCGAGGGATCGGTCGCCGTCGAGCCTTTGGTCGTCGAGCCCTTGTTTGCAACGTGAGCGCTCTTGCGATGCGTGTCGCCGGAAATTTTGGTGTTAGCGCCCTTATTTTTAGAGTGCCCAGTCGCCTGTCGCGGTGGCGGGGAGGGCTGCCGACCCTTACGGTCGGTGGAAGACGTCGGTGGGCCCGGCGTCCCCGTTGGCGCTAAGGCTGTCTTCGTCTTAGACGAATGTGTGCCTGGGGGTATGTGCTTTGTTGGGGCCGGGGACGGACGAGGAGGAGCGAGAGCGCTCCTTTGAGAGGTCTACAGCCTCCGTTACGGGGGCCGTGTAGTCACTGTCCTCGTCACTCGGCGGCGGCGGGCGAGGAGTCAGGCCTAGACATGGCGTAGGCCGCCCACCTTTTGACCCTGCGGTCCTTTAGAGTTTTGGGCTTTAGTAATTTACAGGCCGCACAGCCGTCCTCCTGGTGATCTAGGGGTAAGCAGCGGTTGCACTGTTTATGCTCATCTTTCCAGGTATATTTACCCTTCCAAAGCAGGCAAAACCTAAATGGCGTCCTCTACATAGCTGAGGGTAATAGGTGTGACTAAGACCTCGAAAGAGAGGGAGGGGAAAGAGAAAGGCATTCTTAAAGAAAAGAAAGACCGACCACAAAGCCCCACTCTCCCTACTGTGTATGGCTGGCGAGGCCAGGCCACGTGCTCGGCAGCGCCGAAGGATCTCCTCCGCTCGTCCTTCCGTCGAAGATCTTGCTCGGCAGAGAAACGGCTCTGCGTCGAGGCAGGGATCTATCGTTATTGATATTAATAACAAACGACCAAAGGTCGAAGAAACTATTTGGCAATGTCTCTCGAGGAGCTCCGCATAAAGGCGACCAGTAGCTGGGTGGAAAAAAACTGAGGGACCTCGACACGTGAGGGATTGTGGGTACAACGCACGTCACTATAGGGATAGTGTTACAGACACGCCTTGTCGACATCCCCTTTTCGACTACGAAAAACAAAATGCAATACTCCGCAGTGACCACTGGATGTCGGAACTATGCAAAGCATGTGATTCTAAGCAGCTTAACAAACATCAGAAATATATATCCATCCATCTCTCTGGATCATAGTCATACAACTCGTCTTAGTTAAATTGGTCATCTTAGAGAGATTTGATCACCTTGATGGGAAGGGTCAATCTGCAGGTAATCTGAGGTGTCTGGCATAAAGGTTTGTGGTAGTGGGCCGTCTAGTGTCTGTACTTTGGAAGGTGGTTACCCCACTTGCCTCCCCACTATCCTGTTGTGTTGCAGTAACCTGTGGGTGCATGAACTCCTCTGGATGTCCATCCATAGGAGCAAAGCATAGAGATGAGCTTAATTATGGTCACAAATGTTTCAGTAGTCTGTGGATCTTGGACAAGGGTTTGGCCCTGAGGGAGTGTGTTGTGAGTCACGTTTGCTATGGTGTAATGCCTCTGGTCAAAGTGTCTCTAGCCGGTGTATAGCGTTTATCTTGAGACTTCACTATTTCGGGTGGCGAAATGTTTGTAGATTGACTTTACCCCTAAAAAGTGTCTTGGGGACATGTTTCTTTATCAACTGTTGAATTTGTCAGACCAGTAGTGTGCTAAGATTTAGGTTTCAACGTATGTTATTCTGCAAACAAAAGGGCAATTTTTGGAGTAGTGTCTGAAACGGGCCTACTCCACGCCTGTTTGGGAGATCTGTCTTGTGATCGCGAGGACCCAGACAGTGGACGAGTCTCCCTCGACACTGCATGGCTTGAATAGTTTGCAAGACTTGCAATGCTTTTCGGCGTGGTCTCATGGAAGACTGATTGTACACACAGCTTATGTCTTTCCAGGGGTACTTGCATTGCAAGAGGGACAACATTCAAAAGGAGTGTTTTCCATGTTTAAATGGAAAGGCAGCACGACGAATAACGGGAAGTGATGTGCGGGGAAAGGCATTCTCCGAGAGAAGAAAAGTAGATGTCCTCCCCCCACTTTCCCTACTGTGAAGGGCCGTAGTCCAGTGAAGGTCTGTGTAGGCCAAAGCCAACTGTGGTGGAAACAGGATTTCTCTTCGACTCAGGCAGCCGAATCAGTCTGTCTAGCGTTGCTGAAAGTTGCTTGATAGCGATAGGCCATTAAGGATGGAGCGGCAAATCTCATTTTTCAACTTTGTAATAAAGGTGTATAGCCAAGAATCTCTGCAACACGCGACAGACTGACGGCGGAAAAAACAAGTTCGACACAGGAAGGGCAATGCCTACAGTAGACACCATGGAGTTTTACAAACCCGCCCAGTCTATGTCCCTTTTTGAGTTTAGAAAACAAGTCATGCAATACTCCAGCTCTAGAATTGTTTTAATGATTTCCATTTTTGTATAATTTGAAAAAACAAATTGGCATACTATCGGATGGCATACTTCTAAGTATATAAAAATGCAAGACGCGACAATGTATTTGTGTTATGCAAAAAAGGTAGCAGGCGCCCCTCTATCAAAAGAACATGGCATGATAACATGTTCTGTGGTTTTTATCCACTGTTGAGTCAGCAACCATCGCTTTGAGCTCACTGTACTTTTCACAACGGAGGAATATCCATTTGCATATCAGCCTTTGTCCCGCCCACAAGTGCAGTCTAGCACCGAAATGCCAGGCAAACCTCCTTTGAACAAGAGTACCAACAGCAACCCATACACATGTTTCAGCCTTTTTGGGCCTCATCAGTGAGGACAAGCTGTGCCTCGGAGCACAGTGAGCAAGGGGGTCCACGTCTGGGTTCCCCCAGGTAACTTAGGGTGACCAACCCAAAGTTCCTTACAAAAATGCAAAAAGGGTAGCAGGCGCCCCCCCCCCCCCACCCCTGGTGTTAGCATTGAATATTTGAATAAATGCATTGAATCATTCGGAAAAGAAAGTTATTTATATGTGGTGCTATTAAGGTAGTAGTAATAGTGCAACAGGGATAGTGGTGTTTATCGATAATCTAGGAGGCACACAGACTGGTGCCAATAACTAAGTGCACTTGATGTAATTTTGCAACCATTTGTTTGACTTCAACTATAGATTAAGACAATTTAATCTTCACTCACAACAAGGATTGTTTAAAAAAGATACCTGAAGAAAAGGACCTTACGAAACTTAGCAAGGTCCTTCAAAGTATGTGCAGTAAAGGCATTTAAATATTTAAACATGTCAGGCAAACATTAGATCAAGTGCAGATTTGTTTAACTTTTCTTGGAAACTGCAATCACTGCATAAGTGAGGGCATTAGATTTACTAGATCAGGATTAATGTAAACTAGTGTGTGGAAGAAAATATGAATATCCGATTAAAGTGGAAACCTTGCGGCTCACGTTAAGAGTAGGAGAAATCTATATACTTGGAAAATTAAGTGAAATGGCTTCCTGTGGCCAATGCATCTTCAGGAACCTGTATGTAATATGACATTTGTATAGCGCCTATTCCTATAGGTACTAACTCAAAGTACTGTGGGTAAACACCCTTGGAGGTTCGAGGTGAGATGAGCGATTGGCCAGTGCAATTTAGAATGAGCGTTGCCTTTTCACCAGTATGAAGGTAGGCATGGGTGGCTATGTCTCTGCTAGCAACCGAGGTACAGCTGGCTTGTGGATGGTTGCTGTGAAGGCTGTCAGTTACTGGCCCACCCATTCACTGCCCATGGTAATCCCCATGGCCATTCTCACCCATCCCTGCCCCTCCCACCCAAAACACCTCCCCATGGAACTCTGTGGTCGCTTTAATCAAGCGTTACCATCAAACTTTGCTTTGAAGTGCCTGATAGTGTTTTTTAAAAAAAAGTCAATTATTTTATTTTGTAAAACCCGCTACTGGGGTAATAAAAATGTCTTACTAGGCCTGCCTTCAGCCACTATACTATATGAGCACTATGCGTGCCCTTCACGGAAGTCCTGTTAAAAACAAGCAGCGGCAAAGCAAACTTTCTGCTTGTATCCAAGTATTAAGCTTTTGCCAAGCACGGCCATTAGATGCCCAGATGCTTGCCCCATTTGGAACTGGCTACCATCAATGGCCAGTTACCACTACGGCTGTGCTGGGCAAGTGCCTTTCCCTTGTCTACACAAAAGCCCAAACTGTTGGCATTGCCAATGCTTGTTAGTGTGTGTGGCAAGATCAGAGTTAAGCTAAGATAATTTCTTCTAAACAATTTCAGTAGCATTTTGGTTCGACTGCAAACTTAAAACAAACCTAGTGATTACAGTAGTAAATGTTTCTCCAGTGAAACCTTAACATAAGAATGCTACAGTTCACATTTGTGAAGCCGTTCCCTTCCAAAGACCTTACTATGCTTAATTCCCTCTGTCATTCACAGGCAAAATTCTTGACACCAATTCATAACAAACGTAGAATTACTAAGATTCCGAGACCACGCCTTGGAATGCTCCATTATAGACTTCAGACATTTGGCAGAGTATCTGGACAAGTGGACAAAGCCTTTGAGATGTGCATAATCAAATGTGGGGTGGGGAAGCACAACCACTTCAAGACTGCATGTAAATGACTGCAGATTTCTTGGAAGAGTTCCGTACATGGTCAACTCTGGTTACAGGTCTTCACATCTAGAGCAACTACCAACATGCAGCAAGTACTACTTTTCGGCCTTCTAGTCATCTGATGAGTTTGTGTTTCGGGCATGGTTCGAAATTGAGGGGAGCTGGGAGCCATTTAGCTCCTGCTTATAGCCTAGAAGAGCCAGCTACCAGGAGCAACCTTTAGCTCCCCAAGCCAACTGACAGTGAACAAGCCCACCTATGTGAATTTAGCTGTGTGTGTTTGGGACAATCCACACAACATTTAAAGCATAAAGCCTCACAGAAAATGGGGAAAATTATACGTTTACATGATATGTGGAAGTTAGACTTGCAAAAGGCCACGTACTAGCTTCTTGTAACCCAGTGGTAGCTCCTGGGCGCTAGTGGATGCTAGATAGCCAGGAACTGCTTTTGGCGCGTGCTTATGTAATTTTAATTTTGATCCCCATCATGGTTAAACCGACCAATATAAGTCCTAAATAGCATGAATTACTGTTTGAATTCCGACATTACCACAGGTCAGAATATGAATTTCAAGGTCTTGGCGTCACCACCCATGTCCAACATCAGTCTTCGGCAGACCAAAGACAAGATTATTCCGAGCCAGTCTACATTCCATTCACCCCCTTCACCACACACGCCTGCATGGACAAGCCAAGCCTGGAGCTTTTCAAGTGTCTTAACCAACCATTCATGCAATTAAGTAGAGAAGCCTTACCGGTCTTCAACACCAGATATCACTTGTCAGGTTGCCATACTATTGCTAGAGGATGGCTGGGGATAGATGGCAGGTGTCTGGCAAAGATACAACTTGCCTCATTAACAGTACAAGAAACATCCTCTCAAACCTGTATGCCTTCATCCCTACTTACAATAGTAGTCCAATGTGAAAAGAAACATCCCTGGAGCAACAACCTACACCGAGGACAAGACAAAGATTCTGCTTCTATGCCCATTCAATTTCACCGCACCAGGTTGTCACAATTGGTGGCAATAGCTTGTGTTTTAGGAGTGTAAAGTACAGTTCCTGGATAGAGTAGTAGAAACCACCAACATCCTAATAGTACCAGACTATGCACATTTTCCACATGGGCTTAATTACGCCTTATGGTGTAGGGCGCAGATGCTGTTTAAACTGAAACTGGCCAATGTGATAAATTGCATAGACATTTTTGGCAGATGCTTATTAACGAGTTTATGAGCAACCTTACTACAATTCAGGCAAACAAAATTAAACAGGATAATCCAACTATGACAGAGTTCTAGCTGTGTGTAAAAACGAGCGCTTGATACTCCGCGGATACCATAAAAGAAAAGCAACTGAAAGTTGAAACAAAGGGGTAGGAAAGAGGACTGCATTCAGCATAGGGTTGCATACTTTAAGAAGCAAAAATTGTCACATTATGGAGGACTTCAGCATAAGGTTAATCTTCAACCAATCCCATTTAACTAGACCAACCAAAGTCCCTACATAGACTAGGATAGGCCAGAAAGCATTGCTCATAAAAACAGCTTATATACAGTCTTAAACCTACTTGAACCATTGTGTAGTCACAAACTACTGCACTTTTCACAATACCACATTAAAACATAACTGGGTTTCTAGCCGTTTGCAAGCAGTATAACTAGGTACATAAGCCTAAGCCGATGAAGTTTGTGGCTTATCATGTCCTTTACTCGGGTGGACATGCTCCTTTAACAATTCTGAAAGACTGAACTCAACTTGCCTGAATCAAAGACATGACAATCTAATGCATGTGTTCACTACCTCTTCCACCCCGCCCTGCCCCTTGTAAACTACCTGTTCTTGTCTGAAAAGCGAGTCACGCGTAACTCAGAACTCCACCACTCGTCGCTACAAGCTTTAGCCCACCCTTTTTTGTACAAGAACAAGTCTGTGCGAGACTCACCCTTTTCTCGACTTTGACCTCAGCCCCTGGCTCTGCATAGAATTCAAAGTGTAGGGTAGTTGCACTGGGAGGGTATTTCTGTGTATAAAGCACAGGATGGAATCAGACAGTGAGCGCCAGCGGAGTACGTAATAAAGCAGCTCCCGCAGATGCCTCCCTCTCCCTCCCACACATGCACCAAGGGACAGACATCCCAAGAACCCACATGGAATTAAGCCGTAGAGGGAATACTGGTAATACAATGAGACATTTTGGAAAACCCATTAGTATGCTTCTAAAAATCAATTTCACTGTAGTGTAGACTATGCTGAAGACAACTGGAATTCTCCTCCGAGCCGTCCTGGGCAAGTATCAGCTGGCAAAAACACTTCTCAAACTTCCTCTGTAGCCCCAGATTATAGGTTGCTATTTTAAGACACTCCACAATGGCCACAATCTATCCCAAGGCCTCACAAACACATGATCAGTCTTGTGAGAGCACAAGCCGGTGAGAGTTTATACATGCAGCTGTATGTTATAGTATAGACAGCAGCTCAAACTATATACATGCAATGTCAAATGATTTTAACTGGTTATCCTTCAACAACTGCAGAGTAATTGGAGCCAGTTAAGTTTTATGACAAAAGGGACCACTACTAGATTATTGTGGAGTGTCCAAAAATAAAAGCCTCAAACACTACCAACTTCAGCCACAAATTGGCCTTGCCGGTTTAAGACTATATACATGCCTATGCCAAAGCAGGACAAAGCAAATAGTCAATTCCTGATGGATACTGCGATTCTAGGAGACCTGGAGCATCATCTAATCTCATTACACCATGCATCACTGCCCACAAAGATCCATACCTTCCAATACCAAGCATCTGCATACAAGCTACCCAACCACTAGTCAGGTTAAAACTGTACAGTACAGACAAACGTAGACTCTGGCTTAAGCCCCTAAAACCCCCCAAAATGCAAGCTAAAAACACGACACTAGATTTTAATATTCAATGTTGTCTGTTGATTAAAACCATCACTCCAAAACCCACTGCTATATACAATAAAGGTTAACTGGTCTCATGCTATTCAGGCGTTTAAGCAAACACTTAATGCTGGGACTTCAACTTTACTGTTTCCATTATGCAAATTGGACCACAAGTCGCAGCAAGGAAAGCAAGCTCAGATTGGAGTGTAACATGGGGCCAGCTAGCATTTTTGCAACAGAATAGCAGATGTGTTTCAATAAGTGATAAACGATTATGGATACAGCATAAACAGAAACAAAATAACAGAGCGGCTAACCATGCAACAGAATGGTAACTGAAGACGAAACAGAAAACAATCCAGGTATACCTTACAATTTGCCTGTGTGTAATCAGTGCACTTCTCAAAACGTAACCAACCCCACTCTGCAGCCACAGCGCAGACAGTTTGCCCTTACAACAAATTATCAACCACAAGGAAGAAAACATTTGTGCATTATTGGTAGGGGACAAGCAGTAGTGATCAGCCATTTTTTATTTGGTCAGGAATAAGGCAGTTGGATTCTCGCAGCTTAGCATAGACTACATATTCAATGTAAGAGGCCCAGATATAAAATCATGCACCGGAGTACTACACAATCGAACACAAACTGCAGATTGAAATAAGGATCCCACTGACATCTCGCTCAACAATTTCAAAGCAGTTTAACATGGAAAAATACCATACCAACGGTGGAGGCCCTGGGTTATCCACATTCTAAAAGATTAACAGTGAAATTGTAGCTAGTACCTTAACTCTCATTACAGGCACATAAGCAAATATTAAATTTAGTTGGAATATAAATACAGTATGTGGTCAAGAATAGGGTTTCTGCAGGCAGGACGGAGCATTGCAAAACAGACCTGCCCCAAGCTAGTCATGAAGATGTAACATGAGGTGGAAAGACAGTATAACATTTTAACTTACCACTAGATGCAAATCTCTACAACACTCTGCAAGCCCAAAGCCATTCTCCTTCCCGCCCCAGCTCTGCAGGAAATATGAGAAATGTGTCAAAAATAGTGTCCAATGACAATTCTGGTTATAATTATGAAAACATTCGCCCCATAAACATGATCTAACATTTCAACAAGAAAACATTTTTAATGCATGTCAGTGTAAAAATACAATTATTTTTTTGCACCAAAGGACAGTTAGCCTTTAGTTCATTTTTGCAGTGACACACGATACATTTTGCATCAAATACAGGCGGGCCATCATAGGGAAGCGGGTAGGAAGGGTGTCTATTATAATGTGATACCCATGATAAGCAACCTCTCTTTATGGCACCTTCATATTTAAACCAGAAAATAGCAATCCAAAAAATAAGCAGAAACGAGCACACCCAGTAAAATGCCCTCAACACAGGCACTGGCACCCATGATTAATGGGGCACCAAGGAATCCTCCATCTACCTTTTGAGTTCCTGTACTCTTCTCATTTTCCTCCCAGTTAAGAGATCCTGTCAGTTTTTAGCAAAAACAAACTATGGAGATGCTGAGAGACAAATTGAATGGGGTAATTTTGGTTGGTGGTTTTGAATACCATGTGAGATTGCAGACCAGGGATTCCTTCTCCGGCCATTATCACAAAACACCCACTGTTCTTTACCTGCGGGAAGGGGTCTTTACGTGACTAGCCGTGGTCCCAGCAAGCCCAAGAAGGCACTGTACCAGTACATGCCAGAGTGAGGTTAAGGATTGCTCATAAGCCAATGACTTGGAGAGAGCTGGGCAGAAGAGTTATAGATGCATCTTCCAATGGCACAAAAGTTTATGGCGCTTTTATCCGTTTTAGAATCCCATGCTATGCAGAGTCCAACTTCTAGTTTTCTGGAGTATTACAAATGGTTTACTCAAACAAAGGCATCAAAACTGGCGTTTCTGTAATACTGCTTCTATGTATGTTCTGGCTGCTTGCCATTCACATGCTACTGAACACCCGTAGAATATATTTGCTAGTTTTTAAATTGAGAGAGATGCTGCATCTAGACTGATTTTCAATTGCTTCAGATAATCTAGAATCACATCAAGCACTACAAACAACTTGAGAAATCATACGATATATACGTATATTAGTGCACCCATAAGAGGGGGTGATTGGTGGGCATGTGACAGCTCGGGCGGGGGGACAGGGGGGAAGAAAGGAGTTTTCTGCGAGGACAAATCCAGGACCACTGCAACAAATTTAAGCTTCTGAGATGTCAAGTGAGTTCTTGAAATTCAGGGAGAAGCACAGCCTGTAAAGGAAATGTTAAGTCGGCTGAAATGATCTGAGCTTGTTCCGGAGAACAAGCTCTTACCAGCCAGCTGTTCTTTGGCCCCTCTGTGCAAACTGGCCTCTTCCTCTAGCAATGGTGGAGTAGAAACGAAAAGGCCAACCCTGCCAAGTGTGAGAAGACACTTGAGATTGTGGAGGCTGGTGTATCGCTGCTCCTAGCGATTTAGCTGCCGCCTTGGACGCCTGCAATTCTTCTAGGCTCTCATTGGCCTTCGTGTACAAAAGCAGGGCGTCATCAAATGGCATGTCCAAGAGTCTTGATTGGATGACCAGTGCGAAACCGGACTCTCAAACAAGCAAATCTTCTGGCAACAGTACTCCCCCCGCCATAGCTCTGCTTAAAGAGTGCAGAGTCTAGTCCAGACTGGAGAGATGGCACATGGCATACTTGCCATTCTGCACCAGGTTAGGAAATCCCCCTCACCTCCCCCTCTGGGATATGCTCCACAGCCAAAGCAATTGCATCCCACAAGATGTGCATGTACTTAGCCAGAGCACAAGTCACATTAATGGCCTTCAGACCCATAATGCCTGTGGAAAACGCCCTCTTCCCTAAGCCATCAAACCTTTAATCATCTAACAAGGGGGAATACTAGGATAGGCTGCTGCCTTAGAAGTTGATGTGGCAGCCTGAAGTACTAAGCTTTCATGAGTGGGGTGTTTTGACAGAAAAATTGGATCTACTGAGTCAGACCTGTATTTCTTGGCCAGATACTTGTTAAACGCAAGTGTCGTATCCAGTTTTAACCAGTTTACCAACACAATGGTTCTCAATGCAGTGTGAAAGGGTAACAGGCTCCCTAACCTGGAAGGCTGGAGGTCATTTCCCCAACAGATATTCTGGGACTTCCCCATCACTGATCTGTATGAGGGGTCTGCATGACTTGAAGAGTCAGGAGTAACAAAATCTGTCTCTGGTGAGGTGTCTAAGCCACCAGCATCCTTCAGTGTCCACAGGATTTAGCAACCTGGACTCCCAAGATTAACTCAGGTACATTGGGAGTGTCATACCCCAAATCAAAAAGGTACGTCTACATCCTCTTCCTCCTCAAAAACGAATCCAATGATTTTAAAGAAGTCAGCCTTAGGTAAAGACTTAAGGCTGACAAATCAATAGAAGTGTTAGAGGGCGTCGAAAGCACAGAGGGTATAGACTGCTTTAACAGCAACACTGGCTTCAATGGGCCAGGTACCCGCTGCTTTACAAGAGTTGAAGAGGAAGACTTGAGTTTCAATTTGTGAAGCGACAGACTCCTTTGCCGGATGTCGAAGAGACTTACTGGTTTGTCACGCGCGAGTAGCAGTGTCTCAGAAGACAACCTGCCATACTTAACAGACGCAGTTGGGTCTGAAGCCTTCCTTGGGATCTTTTGAAGGGGCAATTGGCGCCACCTACTGAAAAACGTCCAGCATCTGGAGAAGCAATTAATTTCTCCCAATCAGCAGAAGATGCCGACTTGCGTGGAAAGTTTACCCGTCTTCCAGGAGAGACTTCCCGACAAAGAAATGACGCCATTGTTCGCGGTAGTATTCGTTTGTGTGAGGACGAATTACAAAATCTGAATCTTAAGCACAGAATGGTTGGAGTGCTTTTTCACAGGGGAAAACTCCCTGGACTCAAGACTACCTCTTTTTGGAAGGGGTTGAAGGGGATTAAAAAAAAAAAAAAAAAACCCACAGAGTGGTCCACACCCAAATATCAATCTTATGTGGGTCTGTAATGGACATTTTAGTGCCAAAATCGGAGCACCACTTAAAACCGGTCATTGGTGCACACATTTTTGCAAAACTTCAAAACTACTGAAAATACAGTCAGAAATCGCTGAGGCAATGAACCGTGCAAAGCATGCGGAAATAAACAGAGCTGAGGCTATAGGAGCCACACGAGATTCTTATACCAGAACTGATGTCACGGCCAAGGACAGGATGGAGGCTGTAGAGGGCCACGACTAGACGCACAGCTCCAGATAGTACAGAAAAAGATTTCTGAATCTGCAAGCAGACTTCCGAATATATCAAGAAGAATACGTGGGAGGACAATCCATTTTTAGAACGTTTTTGCCTTGCAAGGCCAACCACACCGGTTACCAGTCAAATGGTCGAAAACATTTGGTCGACAGACAATTTGGTCGACACCATTTGGTCGAATGCCAAATGGTCGAATTTTTTTTTTTTTTTTTTTTTACCCATTTTTTTTTTTTTTTTGGGGGGGTCCCCCCCCCAACCCCCTTTTTTTTCTTTTTTATTTTTTTTCCCCACACGAAAACCCACAAAACACATATATATATAAAAAAAAAAAAATTCGACCATTTGGCATTCGACCAAATTGCGTCGACCAAATTGCAGTCGACCAAATTGCAGTCGACCAGTTGACTGGACACCAACCACACCCACTAAAGGAACACCCCTCAAAGTCCTCTTACCAGCTTAGACTACACTGAAGTACCCACATACTAGACATTAACACAACACTAAACAAGCTATATCTAGAGATCATTTACCACCATCAAACTCCCCCCTTAGCAGCTAACCAGAACCAAAGCGCTGTAGTCTTAGATCTTGGCCTCTAACAGATGCCGGAATGTCCCCTGCAAACCTAAAGAAAGTAGATCCACTCAGAATCCAGGTACTTCTAACCTGCACCCATCAATAATACTTATTTAGTATCTGGCTATCCTGCTTTCCCAATAAACCAAACTGTCCAATTTTATCTCCAGAACAAGAATCCAGGGACTGGTCCTGTGGTGCTGCATCCTGAAGGCATCCACTCCGAAGCGCTTCTTTTCTCCTAAGGTACTGTGTTCGCTTGGGTAATACTTACCTTAAGTCTTGGGTGAATCCTGTGAGGGTTATTTGTGTGGTTGGGAGTTGCCCACACTATTTGCCCAGGTTAGCAAGAGTGCTTCAGTGCCGACACCCCAACATACTGCAGGGTTAGTTACAGTTGCGTACATGCAAGCAGGAACACCCCGAAAGAACACTACCAATCTACTAACTGGGAGAAATCTTCCTACATTTGATTCTGTAAAATGCTTTGGATCCATTCCCTGCTTTTATGCAACAAAACACCTCTATTAAAGTAGCTTGTGTCCGGTTTGTGCAGCTCCCTTCAGCAGTACATATTAGGTAAGGTTTTTCTCAGTGATTAATCTTCCTGACTTGTGTCAACCGCAGAACATTTTGCTGGATTTTGTGATTATTTTGTATTTATTCCTAGGTGAGTGGGAATCTTTCCCCCATCTCCCCTAGTCCTTTACTCTTTATGGGTGAACTTTTTAGGTCTCTCTATTGTGTGTGATTGGAGTTATAGTTTCCTATAACTTTGGATGGACTAAAGTACTATGGCAGCACAAAGCATTTCAAATGCAGTGGCTTCCTTTTAATTCTATTTCTTGGGTGAAGTACTGTTACCAAGAAGTCAAGTGGAATTACCATCCCCTTTACTTTTTAGTGAGCCAGCACACCCACCTTATGTGGAGTGCTGGGGGTACAGTATATCCTCCTTTTTACTTACCTGGTAACATGTATGTTACAAATGCAAGTTAACTTGAATGGCTGGTGGCAATGTAACAACCTTCATGACGGCATTACTCACAGGCTGTCAAATCCGCGTCAGTAATGCACAGGAGGGCCCCCATTCTGCTAGAATGGTGGGCTCCTTTTTTCACCATTTCTTGTTTGTTTCCTACGTCATCTTTCACCATATTAGGCGGGAACGACCTTGGCTGAAGTTTCGTCTTCGGCAGGAATTCTTCGTATTCCCCACAGAGGCCGTCTCTCCCAGGAAGCAGGAAGCTAGGGAGAAGTCCAAAACTCTGCAGCCCTTTGTCTTTCACCTTGCCTGAAAGGAACTATATCCCAATAGGGGAGAATCCAACCAGCAATATTCTTTCGTCATCTGGCTCCTGTAAAAAGCACCAAATCCACAGCCATGAGAAAGCGTGAAGTGTCTTTTGCTGGAAGTCTATGGCGAATGCTGCTGCTGCACGTTTCCAGCCAGTGTCCAGTTTTATCTCCAGAACAAGAATCCAGTGACTGGGTCCTGTGCTGCTGCATCCTGAAGGCATCCACTCCGAAGCGCTTCTTTTCTCTTAAGGTACTGTGTTGGCTTGGGTAATACTTACCTTAAGTCTTGCGTGAATCCTGTGAGGCTGTGTGGGTTATGTGTGTGGTTGGGAGTCTGCCCACACTATTTGCCCAGGCCTAATGCTGTAACCCATGCAAGACGCCTTCTGTTAAGTCCCTATACACTTAACTCTGAAGCCAATACTTGTTGAAGAATATATCCACTGGAACTCAGACTTTCCTGCATCTGAACACCATTTTGACCTGCTTACAGTTGGCTCCTAGACCACTAGGGTCCCTTTTCTGCCTCCGAGTTCGCTCATGCTTAGAATAGGTAAACACTACCAAAGATAATGCTTCGGTCTTGAAAAGCATAATAAGTACTTGTAAATGAGTTTCTGGTTGCTCCTTTAAAGTATAAAGTTATCTTACTTGCTTTTAATGGTGTACCATTCCAAAAAGATAATACATGTTTTATTATTAACTGAATTGAGTATAAAAGCTTACCAATAGGATTTACCTACCTTGAATATCATGTCATTATTGGGTTTTGCTTTTCCTGATCTGCTTTATACAGATCTAAGTGCGAGAGTGAATACTGGTCTTTGAGTTGCTTGAAACCCATCTTAAAGAATGAGCTTACTTACCTTGAAATACATGGTGTCCTAAAACTGGTAACACTGGGTTGTGCTTTCCCTGAAGTGCTCAGTGCACTTCTAAAAAAGTTTAATAAAGTTCTTACTTTAAATTGCTTATGAAAAGTAGAGTAGGTCTTACATAACTTAGAATTGTAGGTCACATTTCTGAACTAGGGTGACTTTAAAGGTTACTGTGCCAATTGTTGGTGCAAGCCTCTACTAGTTAAACAGTGGAACTGCCATTTCTCTAACAATTGTCTGTATAAGCCACTATTTAGGCGTTTCCTGAAATAGTCTAATCGGTTAATTACTTATCTTTAAATACAATGTGTCTTAAACTGTAACTGCGGTTTGCTTTCCCTGAATTGCTTAGTGCATTTTAAAATAGAGTGTTCATACTTCTACTTTCTGGAGGGCCTTAAGCTACTCAATGATATGAGTTAATTTATAGAACAGTTCAGCGCTAGTAATGTAAGACATGCATTACTCACCGTAATAGAATTTCTGATGATTGTATCTGCTTAGATTCACATGCTGTGCATATGGTCCGACATCCAGTGGTAACCGCAAGCATCTTTCGGGGACCGAAAGGGGACGTCGGCATAGGCGTGTCTGTAACACTATCCCCATCGTGACGTGTAGTGTACCCGAAATCCCTCACGCGCCGAGGTCCCTCTGATTGTATTTTTTCTGCCATGAGGGAGCCCAAGGCTATTGTGAGTGTACATAAAGAGATAAAGTAGTAAGACATCTATGTTCCTTCCATCCAAGCGGGGAGGAATGGTGGAAGCATGTGAATCTAAGCAGATACAATCATCAGAAATGCCATTACGGTGAGTAATGCAGGTCTTCTGATGCTTGCTAATCTGCTTAGAATCACATGCAGTGCATAGCCTAGCGAGGAGTACCCAGAGTTGGAGGTGGGTTGTGAGAAGGAACAGTAGTGAAAAGATTCCTTAATACTGTTGGTCCCACCTGAGAATCAGATCTAGAATGAGTGTGTAGGCAATAGTTTTTTGTAAAGGTGTGGACAGAACTCCAAGTTGCCGCTTTGCAAATGGACTCAAGGGGAACACTTGCAATGAATGCAATGGAAGCCCCAGTGCCCCGAGTAGTGTGCGCTCTAGGCTTTAAGGGCAGTTCTCTTTTAGCGAGCGTATAACAGTGTGATGCATTTGACAATCCACCTTGAGATAGATTTAGAGACAGGATCACCTTACTAGCAGCTGCCACTGAAACGAAAAACAGGTTTGTCTCCAGTGGTTTTGTTCTTTCCAGGTAAAACATGACTGCCCTGCGCACATCTAGTGTGTGTAGGCTTCTTTCGGCCATGCTAGTGGGATTCTGGAAGAAAGTGGGTAATTCGACTGATGGGTTCACATGGGACTTCGAGATGAATTTAGGCGCAAAGCTGGGACGGGTGCGCAGAACCACTGTATCCCTGTGGACTGTAACATAAGGGTCTAGAACTGAAAGGGCCTGTAGTTCGCGAACCCTTCTAATAGAAGTGATAGCCACTAGGAAGGCAGTCTTATAAGTAAGGTCTTTTAGACTTGCTTTATGCATTAGTTCAAAGGGAGACCCCACGAGTCTGGTCAAAACCACATTTAGATCCCCATCCAGGAGCTGGGTTAGAAATGGGGGTGAATTCTTTTAACCCCTTCCATAAAAGCCTTAACAACAACAGGTATTTTCCACCACAACACTCTGTTGTGACGATGTGTAGGCTGATAGAGCAGCTAGATGAACCTTTAGGGAATTAAAAACCAAACCGAGTTCAACAAATGAGTTGGGTTCAACACAATGTGGGTAGGGGAGCAGTAAATGGGATAGACGCCCTTGGTTTTACACCAAATGACAAAGCGTTTCCACTTTCTGGAATAGCAATAACTAGGGTTATGCTTTCTAGCCTCCAAGTTTGTCCATGCATCGGAGGGAGTTGAAGGGTCTTAACTCAGACCACAGGAGCCAGGCCGCCAAGTTCAGAGTTTGCAGTGCATGGGTGTAGTGTCTCCCCTTCGTCCTGAGACATGTTGTACGGGCAGGGTTGGGGGGGGGGGACATTTCCATTAGATGAGCAAATCTGGGTTGGCAGGCCCACATGGGGGACACCAGAATTATAGTAACTGGTTCCTGGTGCATCTTGTGTACCATCTTGTTGAGTAGGCGAGTCGGGGGGGGGTCGGGCGAGGTGACTAGCCTAGACAAATTTCCCTGACCATGTTATCCAGAGTCTGTTGCCCTTGGAGCGGTTCTGGGGGTACCTGTAGGCGTAGTCTTGGCATTGGGCGTTCTGAGTTGCGAACAGGTCGATCTCTGGGAAGCCCCATTCTGCGAAAACGTTGGACTATGTGGGAAATCTCTGCCGAGCACGTCCGCAAGAAGACCGAATTCTCCTGGAACGTGTTGGGACAGTAGAAACATCTTGTGTTTGAGAGCCCACATCCAAATGTTCTGGGACAGCTTGGATAGCCCTGGAGAGTGTGCGCCCCCCCCCCCCGTTTGTTTTGGTAATACATGGCTGTGGTGCTGTCTGTCAGGACCAGGACTGTCTTCCCCTGTAGCTGCGTTTGAAAGGCCTTCAGTCCTTTGAACACCGCTAGCAGCTCTAACAGATTTATATGGTTGGATGCTACTTGTGGGGACCACACTCCATGTGCTGTCTGCTGAAGGAGGTGAGCCCCCACCACCCCGTGAGAGATGCGTCTGTCGTGAGAGTGGCTTCTACTGCGGAGGTGGTGAAGGTTTTCCCCTTAAAGAGGTTTTCCCTCGACCACCACTGCAGAGAGAACGTGGGCTGGCGAGACAACTACCAGATCTTGTCCGCAGGCCTGGCACCACTGGCTGTTGAGCCACTCTTGCATGGGACGCATGCACAGCCGCGCGTGGGGAACCAAGTAAATGCATGACGCCATAATACCTACCAAGCGCATGGCCTTGCATACTGTTACTTCCCAACTGGCTACAAATTGAGGGATCTGAGAAAGCATGTTCTGAAGCCTTTCATTGGAGGGGAGGACGAGGCCATCTTTTTGAGAATTAGAGCCCCTAGAAATTGCTTGACTAGAATGGGGTCTAAACTGGATTTTTTGTTGTTGATGGAGAATCCTAGATTGAACAGGTCGATTGTCTGAGTAGTCAAAAGGCAGGTTTCATTAGAGTCCCCTGTTATGAGACAGTTGTCAAGGTAAGGGTAAACCGGGACGGATAGTCTGCGCAGGTGTGCTGCCGCTACTGCAGTCTCTAGAGCATCGTCAACTGCTTTGCCAAAGAGGTATGATTCCTCGATAGGTTTATTTATAAGGGCTGCTTGGGTTTCCGGTTTGAAGCCAGAGTTTTCGGAGCCAAGCGTGTCGTTTGAGCAGGGTGCCCTAAACTAGGGATCTGGCTGCCGTCTCTGCAGTATCCAGGGTTTATTACATTTTGGTTGATCTGCCTGCCCTCAGCCACGATGGTGAGTAATTTGGTTCTTGCGGGTTCAGGCACTTCCTGGAGACCTTCTTGCATCAGGTTCCACAGTGCATAGGCATAACTAGCAAGCTATGTAGTGTTTGCTATGCACGTGGTAAAAGCAGCTGCTGTGGTAATTCGCTTATCCAAGGCGTATAGTCTTTTCGACTCCTTATCGGGAGGTGCCTCTCCTTAGCAAGGGGTACTCCTGCCAGTTTCCGGGTGGTGGTAACCACTAGGGAATCAGGAGTGGCGTGGCTTTTAATATATTGAGAGTCGGTAGGCGATGGCCGAAATAATTTCTTCACCCTTGGATTCACTGCCCTGGTCTGAGCTGGTGTGATCAGGGAAGGAGCCAATCTCCTTTTCCTGGAATTTAGGGGAGGAATGGCTTGGCTGGAGGGGGGTTTCTCTTTAAGAATGTCCTCAACGAAATCTTGTTCAGGAATGGCCACTTGGGTGGCGATCTGAAAATGATCGGCTGCCTTCCTTAAGATGGCATTGAAAGCCATCTGATCGTCTACTGGTGAAGCCTGGCGGCCAAGAGTGGAAGGAGGGGAATCTAAACATAGGACATCTGTGTCCCGATCTTGAGTAGGGAGCGCCCATGGCTCTGTCTTAACCCGAGTGTCCTCACAGTTTTCCGTGGCGTCTGCCTGGTCATCCGCAGTGTAGTCCTGTAGAAAGGTAGTATCCTATTCCTCATCGAAAGTGCTGATATGTGCCCATCTGGATTTCATCTTCAGGGTGGAAGGAAGTGAAATGTCCCTGAGAAGGTTCTAGATTTCCAGAAAATCTCAAAGTTGACACAGCAGGTCTCTTGGGGGTAGGGTGCTCTGAAAGCGGGACAAACCTTTCCTAGCAGTCCATGCACCATTCAAATTTCTCCCTGGTCCATTTAGACGAACCAGAGGGGTCAGTAGGTGGAAAATCCTCATTTTCCTTCCGATGGCACCGAAATGTGTTACTAATGGTGCTAGACAAAGGTTCCTGACTGTCTTCGTAGTCCTCGTGAGAATCGGGGTGCTGTGGCACGTCTTTTGACGTGTCCGCGGCACGCCCTTTGTCAACCCTTTAGGCGTCATCCCCACTGCCAAGTAATTCTCGCTATGCTTTCGGTGATGTACGGCAAAGCGGGGCGTGCCGTACGACTAGGAGGCCTATCCTTAGATTTTTCGCCTACCGAGAGACTAGGAGGCCTAGCGGTAGATTTTTCATCCTACCGGAGCCTTAGAGGGCGTTGGAACATCAGCTGAGTGCACTTCGACGGCCAAATGTGTGAGGTAGCGCCTTTAAATTTTTGAAGGCCCAGTCGCAAGACGCCGCTGCGGATGCGGGGAAGGCTTTTCATCTTCAAGATCAGAGGATTTTCTGTCGAAATGTTTGATCACCCCAACCCCACTCTCCCTATTGTGTAGGCTGGCCAGAGGACCCGGCCACGTGGATGGCTCTGCCGTCGGATCTTAGGCATTGAAGTCCACCGCCGTCGAAAATTCCTGCAGTCTTCGTCGTAGTATATGAACACTGTCGAAGTGACTTTAGGGGGGAATAACCAACAAAGTCGGTAAATGAGGATTAACAATGTCTCTTCTGAAGAGCTCTGCAATAGGACGACCAGTTATCTGGCCGGAAAGAAAAACAATCCGAGGGACCTCGGCGCGCGAGGGATTTTGGGTACACGTCACGATAGGGATAGTGTTACAGACACGCCTATGCCAATGTCCCCTTTTGGTCCCCGAAAGACGAGATGCAATACTCTGTGGTTACCACTGGATGTCGGACCATATGCACAGCATGGGATTCTAAATAGATCAAGCATTAGAATATCTGTTGCAAGGTGTATACTTCTAACTGGGTTGGATTGTTAAAGTGTTTTCTGTAACTGAGTCACTGCATGACTGACAGGGTCTACTACCCTTAAATTACCGACGGTATTCTAAAAAGTATATACAACCTGGTTTTACTCCCCAAGAATAGCAGACTTCCATTCTGAATGTTTTGTAGGTTTGACTCAACTTGACTGCTTATCGTAATCTAAATAAGGTTATACTTTGAGTTGTAATCCATAAGTATCGGGTTGGTTTTTATAATTGTATTTGTGAGATGTTATAGTACTTGCACAAGACAAAACTAAACAGCTGCCACAAAGAAGGACGTGTATGCAGTCCAGATGAGGCAGGATATTGGGATCCTGAGGCGTAGGGCAAGGATTCTCCAGTAACAAATGTAACAAGCAAAGACTCAAAGGCGACCTCTAAGCCCTTGCCAGGTTTGGGTATGCAAGAGGACAAAGTATCTGAAGAGCCCTTTGGAATCGACTACTGTCCAAGAGACAGCACGATTGCCATAATGGTGGTCCTCAGTGGTCAGAGTGTTAAGAAGAGATACATCCAGAACTGCTCCGAGGTGGTGTGTACCACTGGGAACTGGTCCCAGTGGTAAACACCCCAATCTATCCCTATAGGAGGTACAGGAATAATGGCAGGAATCCTGGTCTTGCTGTGGCGGGGCAGAGCAAAATTAAACAGTGCCACCTTGTGAAGCGACGCTGCAATGAACTCAAAATGCATCGGCTACAGTCAAGTCTAGGGTTGTGAGGGATTCTGGCAAAGCATAAACCGGCAGCTCAGACATCAAGTGCTTGTACAGCCACAGAAAACAGACCCATGAAGACTACATTGAAGGGGGCACGACGGTTCTGAAAAGCATATTAGGCAGGATGTTAATATCTCACCATCCTTCCAGGAACCTTGCAGCATTAAGGCTGAATTACCTTGATGGTAAAAATGGGAAGCCTATTGCAGAAAGCCTGGAAATGGTCCCATCAGGAAAGACCTGCCACAGCAAACTAAAGCAATCAGCAGAAGACTGGCATCTGAGGATGAAAGCCCTGAAGGAGAAAACCCAAACCAGCCCAGGACTCAGCATTCAGCCAGTATGGCCAAACGTGGTGCTTAACTAGTGAGTATTTCCTGCAATTTAAGTAAACCTATTCCTCCGAAAATTGCATTAGCTGGATCATTTCAGTAAATGGTTTCCTTGTAAATACCACCACCTGCCGGGGCTAGCCTAAGTCAACCCATCACATTAGGGGATTAAGGACAAAGTGTCAGGTGGAAAGACCATCTGTATGGCCCTTGAATCTGACACGCAACTAGCCAACACCATGGGATGAGATTATAGTCAGCCCAAGAACAGTCAAAACCAGTGGGGGTTTGGAAATGTAATGATTTTATGCTTTTATCAAGAGTTTTGTAAATGTTTTTTTAAACTAATATAAAAAAATGTTTTAGAAACAAGCCAAAACCAATATGGAGGCTGCCTTAGAGGGCTCAGAGCAAACATGGGCAGAACTGCCATTTTAGGTGAACCCCATTGTTGCCCTGAACAGAGGAAGCCCCTAAACAAAAAGGTTAGGGAACAGTACTATAAAAAAAAAAAAAAAAAAAAAAAAAAAAAAAAAAAAAAAAAAAACACACACACACACACACACACACACATTGGGTACCCCAATGGCTACCATAAAGTACATTGGGTTACCAATGCAGTAGAATCATTTACACCCTTTGTGAAGGCAAAACTAAACAGCTGCCACCAGTCTACTACGTAAAACCAACGTGCCCTAGGGCACAAATGCTGGAAGCCTTATGGACCCAGGACTGTAGATTCAAAGTGAGCCAAAAAGAATAATGGCAGGTGGGACTGCTACTCATGTCCCTCTGACTACGAAAAACAAAGGTCAGTGAACTAAAAACGAAATTAAGAATATCAAAAAAGTTGCATTCCGTAGAATTTTCCTAAAAATAAAATTGTCTCAACTCTGCCTCCCCTTTGGATCTGGTTTGGTTCATCCATGGCTGTAGGATTCTTGTGCGGACCCTGCCCATCCAGAACAAAGCTGCAGAAGCCCCTATGCGGTGGGTACAGTTCTCACACCCGCAATCTCTCGTATGGGGAGTGATGAGTTGAACTGGACTTTAGGTGCCCATATTCTGGGGGCCTTACGATCTCCCGCTTTCCTGTGGGGAAAGATGTGTACACCTACTTACTTCGACTGGTAAATGTACTGTGGTTACCAAGGGCTCAGACCAAAATTGGGACTTGTTTCAAGTATTCAAACTCTACACAGGTCTATGAGGTTTGCAAAGAGTGCAGGTGGGGATGTATGACCATTTTATGTTCCTCTGCAATCACCATCCTATTTTTTCTGTATTCTAAAAAGTATCTTAAATTTACTTCCCTCCAATTACATTGCAGTCGATACCTACGCACAATTATTCCTTTGCAGCTACAATGTTTTAGCATTCCCTTATATATTTATCAGAAAAGTATTGACTATCTTTAAACCAGCCTTTGCCCGAGGAGTTGCCTTAACTGCCAAGTCATACTATCACGCACTCAGTTTGGATAACTCCACGGAAGTGCCTATTGGGCTGAAATCTGTGCCCTGAAAATCTTGCCCAAGAAGGTTCCATGATGGATACCTTCTTGTCCCCACACAGTACTTTAAGAGCAACTTAAGTCTGTTTTTCTTTCTATTGGAAAATGGAAACGTACCCAACAGAAGAGCAGTAGGGTGACCATTTGCTATTGGCAACCAGCTCGATGGGCAGCTGCAATAACTGACCGCACCTCCTAAAAAGGAACTTCACTCTAGGAGCTGGTCTGCAACAGTTAAGGAGAAAGCAGGGCCCCAGAGTAAAGGTGCGAAAGCTGCAACCAGCAAACTGAAAATAATAAAATATAATTTGGAAAAGAGAACATACAGAATTTTTGCTCAAACAAAGAAGATTACTGTGAAGGAGTTGCTAAGGAAAAATCTGATTGAGAAGAACAAGTTACTTTCTTACCTGGTAACGTTCTTTCGATGGGATGGTCCGACGACGTATTCCATATCTATGACATGTAATCACCACAGCTGTGCTGCTTCGGAAACTTTTTTTGGCGTCTGCGTCGATGAGCCGTCGTCGAGGGCCTCCTCCGACGTCATCCGATGTGATAAGTAGGACGCACGACGCCCGTAGCCTCAGTTGTAGTTTTTTCCCCCAGAACGTGTGACACTAGTCAACTGCCAGTCAGACACAAAGCCTTGCGGAACGTAAGCTGCAATCGCAAAAGAAATTCTGCAGCGGGGAAGGCAGGGCGGGAGCGATATGGAATACGTCGTCGGACCATCCCATCGAAAGAACGTTACCAGGTAAGAAAGTAACTTGTTCTTCGAGGGGATTGGGTCCTCCGACGTATTCCATATCTATGACAGACTCCCAAAGCAGTACCAGAGCAAGGAGGAGGGAAAAGAATTTAGAATCAAAATTTAGAATAGCCAATCAAATAGCAGAGCAAAGGACCGCTTTGCCAAAGACCAGATCCTGTGCTCGGATGGAATCGAGGGAATAGTGACGTACAAATGTACGTACTGAAGCCCAGGTGGCTGCATCAAAGATGTTGCGAATAGGAACACCCCTCTGCAGGGCAGTAGACGCAGCCAGACCCCTGGTAGAATGGGCCCGCAAGCCGGCGGGTCCTTACCCGCCAAACGGTAGCACTCCGAGATGGCCAAAATAATCCAGCGAGACAAAGTCTGTTTCGTCACAGCTTGCCCCAAACGCTTTCCAGCGTAACCAATAAAGAGTTGATCGTCCACTCTGACCCGGGACATGCGTGAAACATAAAAGCTTAAAGCTCTCCTAGGATCAAGCCTATGGAGCCTCTCCTCTTTCTTACCAGGATGCGGAGGAGGATAGAATGCCGGAAGAACAACCTTCTGGGCCAAATGAAATTCCGTCACTACCTTCGGAAGAAAAGAAGGACGAACTCTAAGGACAACCCTGTCCTTGTGAAATACAGTGAAGGGTGGCTTAACTGAAAGTGCCTGTAACTCACTCACTCTGCGAGCGGAAGTAACCGCAACTAAAAACACAGTTTTCAGAGTTAACAGCCTCAAAGGGCAAGAATGTAAAGGCTCAAACGGAGCACCCATAAGAAACTTAAGAACAAGGTTTAAATCCCAACCGGGCACCAGGAAAGGTGACGGAGGGAACACATTAGTGAGCCCTTTCAGAAACTGAAATTAAAGGGATTTTAAAGTAAGAACACTTCAGACGAGCGCTTAAAGATGGACAGCGCCGCCAGGTAACCTTTAATGGTACCCACTTGCAAGCCCCTGTGGGCCAAAGAAAGTAAAAAGGACAGAACCATGGGGATGTCACATGCAAAAGGATCCACATTCTGAACTCTGCACCAGTCGCAGAACTTACGCCAACGGTACAGAGACTTTGTTGCTGGCCTTCGGGCCGAAAGCAACACCTCCATCACGTCTTCAGGGAGGTCCCAATCCCTATACCTCAACCTTTCAGAAGCCAAGCGTGAAGGTTGAGGGATCTGACCTCTGGATGGGGAACCAGACCCCCCTCCCGTGAGAGCAGATCGTCTCGGTAGGGAAGACGACGCGGAGGGCAGATGGACAAGTCGAGAAGGTCCGGGTACCACGTCCTCCGAGCCCACGCCGGAGCAATGAGGATCATCCGGGAACCGAACTTCCGTAACCTCCGCAGCACTTGCGGGATGACGGGGACTGGAAGAAACGCATACAGCAGCGGGAATGACCACTCCACCACGAACGCATCTCTTAAGGCTCCTTTTGGAGGAAATTCCAGCGAGCAAAACCTTTCGCACTTCCGGTTGACACTGGAGGCGAAGAGATCCACTTGAGGGGTCCCCCAAAGGGCGAAGATGTCCAGGAGAATCTCCTGAGCCAACTCCCACTCGTGAGAGATCGTGCTCTGCCTGCTCAGAGCGTCCGCCGTCACGTTTTCGTCGCCGGCCAGATGAACTGCCGAGATCGAAATTTCCTGCTGGATGGCCCAGAACTCGAGCTGCATCGCCTCCCTGCACAGAGGAAGTGACCCTGCCCCCCCCCTTTTTGTTGAGGTAGTGCATGGCCACTGTGTTGTCCGTCAGGATCAGGACACTCTTTCCTCGCACAGTCGGCAGAAAAGCCTTCAGGGCTAGCCTGACGGCCCTCAGCTCCAACAGATTGATATGGAGTCTGGACTCCGACGGAGACCAACGACCGCTGACTGTCAGCCCGTTGGCATGAGCTCCCCAACCCGTGAGGGATGCATCCGTCACGATCGTCACCTCCGGCCAGGGAAGCCAAAATGGAGCCCCCTTCATCAAGTTGCCTTTGACGGCCCACCACAGAAGGTCCCGGGCGACCGAGGGCGGCACCTGAACCGGGTCCGACATCCTGCCGGAGGACTGCGACCATTGCGTCTTGAGCGCCCACTGCAAAGATCTCATCCGCAGGCGAGCCTCTGGCACCAGAAGAATGCAGGATGCCATGAGGCCGAGCAACCTCAAGAACTCGAACGCTGGGAGCGTCTGGGCATGCTGAAACTTGTGCACCATCTGCTGAATGTGAAGAGCCCTCACCTGGGGAGGAAAACACTGCCCCAGGGAAGTGTCGAGCACTGCTCCGATGTACTGGAGTTGCTGTGTTGGCGTCAAATGGGACTTCTTTAAATTGAGGGAGAAGCCCAGCCTGTGAAGGGAGTGGCAGGTGACGGACAGATGATCCAGGACTTGCTCGGGAGAGCTTCCCCCTGATCAACCAATCGTCCAGGTAGGGGTAGATGTAAATCCCCCTTGCCTGAGATGCGCTGCCACCACCACCATGAGCTTGGTGAAAACCCTCGGGGCGGAGGTGAATCCGAACGGCAGGACCCGAAACTGAAAGTGCGAGTCGCCAACCGCGAACCTCAGGTACTTCTTGTGCTTGGGATGGATAGGCACATGGAAGTAAGCATCCTTGAGGTCGAGGGACACCAACCAGTCCTGAAGCTGAAGGGCCTGGAGGACTTGAGAGAGAGTAACCATCTTGAACTTGTCCTTCCTGAGGAGTTTGTTCAAACCGCGCAAGTCCATGATGGGTCTCAATCCCCCGTCTTTCTTCGAAATCAAAAAATAAGGGGAATACCATCCCTTGTTCCTCTCCGCTACAGGCACCAGTTCTATGGCGCCTTTCTCCAGCAGGGCTTGAATTTCCTGCGCAAGGAGCGGATCCGGACTCTGCAAAGAGAGGTTCCCCGGTGGAGTGTCGCGAGGCCTGTGCCGAAAGGGAAGACAGTAGCCGTGGGTTATGATCTCCAGAACCCACACATCTGAAGTAATGGCTTGCCACTCTACAAAATGCTGCGCCAGCCTTCCCCCAACCGGCGAACAATGGGACATGGCCTCATGACTGAATGGGAGCGGCTGCGGCGTTACCTGAGGGCAAAGAGGCAACTGCCCGAGCGGCCTTGGCACCACGGGTACCCTGTCGTCCACCTCTGGTACCCCTGCGTTGGCCTCTGACTGCCAGCTCCTCTCGCTTTACTGAAGGAGTAATAGCGAAAGGAACCACCCCTCCACTGCTGTCCCCTAGGACGAAAAGGCAGAGGTTGGCGAACTGCAGCGCCCAACGACTTCGCTGCAGCTTTTGAGGTCTGCAACCACTCAAGGCTCTCGTCAGCCTTGCTGCCAAAAAGGTGTTCACCGTCAAAGGGCATGTTGAGGAGCCGGGACTGCACATCAGGAGCAAACCCCGACTTCCGCAACCAGGCAAACCTGCGTATTACGGTGCTCGCCGCCATGGACCTACTGACGCATTCAGCTAAGTCCAAACCCGACTGAACGGACTCACACATGGCATCCTTACCATCCTGGACCATAGCAAGGAAACCATCCCGTTCGTCCCCTTCGGGAATATGTTCAGCCGCTAATGCAACACAGTTCCACAGAGTGTGTGTGAAACGAGACAAGGCACAAATGGAGTTGGCCGCCTGAAGCGCCATACCACCAGAAGAAAACACTTTCTTCGCCCAGCCATCAAAACGTTTGTCGTCCCTATCAGGAGGGATGGTAGGGTACGACGCCTGCTTTGCCGGGGCCGTGGCCGCCTGCACCACCAAACTCTCCGGAGTGGGGTGCCTGGTCAAGTAGCAGGGGTCGCTACTGGCTGGACGGTATTTTCGCGACAAGGATCTGCCCACCGCCGGGAGACTCTCCGGAGCAGTCCAAGCCGCCGCCACCCTTCTCTGTAAAGCCATATGGAACGGCAGTACCGGATCAGTTGGGGGACCAGCATCAAGGATGTCCGACAGATCATCCTGCACAAACTCCCCTGGGGGAGCAGACCATCCCAAGTACTCCGAAACCCTAGCCATAAGGCGCCGGTACGAGGAATCGGCATGAGAGCCAGGCTCAGGCCTACAAAACTCCACCTCCGGAGAGGTGTCCAGTCCACTGGCATCATGCAGTGACTGTCTCAAATCGTCAAACTGACTATGGCCCGAGACAATTTCATCTGGAACCTGACTAGGAACCAGGCCATCAGAATCCTCATCCGCCTCTGAAATATCGTCCAGGTGGCGAAAAGAAGGCACCCGAGAGTGCTTGCTCTTAACCAGAGCCTTCCTAGGGGGTTCTCCCGTGCCATGGGGTACCCCCGACACGAAAGGCGTCGAGCGAATCGGCGCCGGCGTCGAGAGAACCGGCATCGGCGCCGAGAGGATCGGCGTCGACATCAGATGCAGCGCCTCCAGCATCAGCGGCGTCGACACAGCCATCGAAGCCGGAGCCCCGAGCGTGTCCCTCGACGACCTGAGCGTCGACGGCTTCGACGACTTCCTCGGAGCCGGAGCCTCGAGAAAGCCTGTAGACGCCCTTGACGCCTCAGACGTCGATGTCTTCCTCGAAGACCTCACAGGTGCATGCGGTCTCGAACGCGTCGAGGACCGGGACCTGGAACGGGTACGTCGAGAACGAGTCTCCTTGTCCGAACGGGACCTCTCCCGTGACTCGTGCCTACCACTCTTGCGAGCGGTGTCTCTCGACCTCTCACGACCGACCCCACTCGGGGGCGCGGACGGCTTAGTACCGTGCGACTCAAGAATCGCCAGCATTTTCTTCCCGAAGGAAGCCCATTCCTCCGGCGTCGCACGGCTGGTGGGGTAAGCGGCGTGCCGGGCAGAGTCCTCCGAAGAGGACCTGGAAGACGACCGGTGTCGGCGCTTCCGAGAATGCCTCGAAGAGGCTGAGGAGTGGCGAGACCGACTCCTAGAAGGAGACCCACGAGACTTCTGACAATGACGCGGAGAGTCACCCCTCGAATCATCCGTCGAAAGCCCCGCAGACTTCGACTTCCTGGGCTTGGACACCCGACCTACCGACAACTTCTTCTTAAGTTCGTGTAAGGCTTTGGACGTGAGCGACTGGCAGTCGATACAGTCATCCGTGTCGTGGGCCTCCCCGAGGCACCAGAGGCAGGCGTTGTGCGAGTCCGTCACCGACATCTTGGACCCACACTCCCCGCACTTCTTGAAACCCGGACGCGGGGTCGAAGACGAAGTAGAAGACATCTTCACACGAAGGATTTTCACAAAACGAACAGGTTCGAAGAACCGAGAAGAACAGAACTCCAAAGAGTCAAGGCGTTAACCGAGATTCACGAAGCAACACGTTCGCAGAAAAAACGGAACTGAGGCTACGGGCGTCGTGCGTCCTACTTATCACATCGGATGACGTCGGAGGAGGCCCTCGACGACGGCGCATCGACGTCATCGACGCAGGACGCCGAAAAAAGTTTCCGAAGCAGCACAGCTGTGGTGATTACATGTCATAGATATGGAATACGTCGGAGGACCCAATCCCCTCGAAGTAAGGGCATTATTAGTTTACAGTCCCTCGCTCCACAGCTTTACAATGGGAATACTCAATCTATTACTGCACTGGTTAAGTTACCTGGGAACGAATACTTCAGTGTCATGAAAAGACGGATGACATGTATGACAATGCATGGAAATTCTCTTTGATGTGTGGAGAGAGGGGAGGGTGATAGGGGAGAAAAGTATATGTTATAGCTATCTCAGGACACCTTTTTGTAAAGGGACAGACAAAATGGTGCAGATCTACCAGTGACATCCCGGTATGTGGGTACCTGTACTTTAGGGATCTCAATTACAGCAACATGTGAACAGGGATGGTGTTCTTTTTATCTTTATTATTGGACACCAGTCCGGAGCGGTCTATTGTCTCTGTAAACTTAACATGAGAATGGTGTACTTGTTAACATGTTGTAAAACTAATGAAATAAGTTTTACAAAAAATAAACTGCAAGTTTACTGCTGATAGAGACAGGTCTTCAATAATCTGCAAAGGACAGATCTTGATTTCCAGAGTCGATGGGACAAGGAAACAAGTCCATCAACTTGGGGTCTGACAATTAGAGGAGTGCAGAAAAGATTGTATGAGTAGTATATGGTGTGAAGTTTTGACATAAGGGGGACAGGTGATTGAAACTCCTAGGGATCACAAGATGTGACCTTTCGATGCCGTTGGCAACTCACCCGTCGGCATGATCAGAAGCCAAGGTGGCCACAGCAAAGCATCAGGTCAACAAGCACCAAGGTCCAGATCTGACTGCAACATGAGTCAGTTAAGATACAGGCTGCCTGGCTAGTAAACCTGAGCACTTCCTTTCAAAAGATTAGCATACCTATTTTATTTATTACATTTGTTACACGCCCAGACCCTTAGGTATCACAGCGAGGTTACAGCACAAATTTAGCATATTACACAATAATTCACATATTACACAGAGCAGTTATTAAAAAACATGATTACATTTAGTTACGTACAAGTGAAGGTACCGTTGTGTACAGACGGTACAAGTTACATACAACATATTTAAACCCGCTCAAAACCTATGTTCTTTCTACTATTTAAATAGCCAAGTTTTGAGTGATATTTTGAATCCAGCGAGGGAGCCTTCTTTGATGCTGTTGGGGAGGGAGTTCCAATGTTTGGGGGCTAAATATCAGAAGCTGCCGCCTCCTGCTTTGGTGTTCTTGTATCAGGGTATCTCTAGAAGACCGACGTTATTGGACCTTAGTATTCTAGTGAAGACTTATTTTTTTTGAATGGCTTTGTTTAAGTACTTAGGAGCGGAGTCCTGTTGGCATTTGTAGGTTATGCAGAGTGTCTTAAATAAGATTCTTTCTGCAACAGGAAGCCAGTGGTGGTTTTTCCTGATCTTAGATATGTGGTCTGATTTCCTGATGCCTAGAGCTGCTCTTAGGGCTTTATTTTGTATCAGTTGTAATTTTTTTAAATTAGATTTAGAGGTACTTAATAGTAAAACATTACAATAGTCAAGTCACGAGAGAATCAGTGCTCTAGCCAGGGTGATGCAATTGGTAGGGGTGAGGAATTGTCTACTTAGTGAAATTAATTTCGCTGTGTATGCTGTGGTGGACGAGAGATTGCTGATATGTTTAGTCATGGAAAGATTGCCATCCAAGTAAACTCCTAGGGTTTTTACTTGTTTTGAGACTAGCATGGAGGTAACATTGATGTTGATGGATACATAGGGTGGAAGGTGCTAACGTTAGATTGAGAGCCCACTATCAAATTTCGGTCTTCTCGTCACTGAGACAAAGGCTGTTTAGAGCCATCCAGTTTTGGATGATAGCATAGATTTTATTGATGAGTGAGGCGTCTTGGGTGTAGTTGCCTGAGAGTGGGATGAGGATCTGGGTGTCATCGGCGAAGTTAGTGTAGATGACACCCATATCGTCTAAGGCTGAGAATAGGAGCTTAGTGTATGCATTGTAACGTGTGGGTGAAAGGCAGGTGCCTTGTGGCCCTCCAATGGGTACGGGGATGGGATCAGCCGCTTCCTTTCCTATAGTGACTCTAGAAGTTCGGGCAGCTAGGAAGGATTTAATCCACCTGGTTGCATCTGTGGAAATATTGAAGTCATTAGCTAGGGTAGCACAGAGTTTATCATGATCCACTAAGTTGAACGCAGCAGACAGGTCTAATAGCAGGAGAATAGTTTGCCCGAGTCTCTAATGGTGTCCATTTGGATTTTAATGGTCCAGTAGAGCCGTTTCGGTGCTGTGGTTTGGCCCAAATACAGATTGTCTTGAGCCAAGAAGTTGGTTATTTTCTAAATGGGTTTGTGTACTTGATTATAAAGCTATTTTGTCAATGATTTTGAGTAGAAAGGAGGCTGTCGTTATTGGCCGGTAATTTGTAGGTACAGTTGGGTCTAGAGAAGGCTTCTTGAGCAACGGGGTGACCCAAACTTCTTTGATACTAGCTGGGACCAGACTAGCTTTAATTGAGGCATTAATGAAGTTAGTAATAATGGGTGTGAGCAGGGGCGCAGGACTTAACTATGTGGGCTGGGACGGTGTCTCCTTTGCAATTGGAAGCTTTATGTTTGGAAATGGTGTCGCAAACTAAGTCTTGGGAGACTGGAATGAAGGCGAATGGTGGGCTGGTGATGGGGTTAAGCGAGAGTTTGTCATTAGTTGGTTTGCTTGCTAGCGAATCCTTTTTGGTGGCGATTTTTGTCTGCTTTAATTTTGGTTGCTAGAGCATCTTGTATGGTAGTGCACCATTCTTTGCTTGGTGTAGTGGTCAGTAATGGGGGTTGGGTTTTCCAATTCTCTCAGGATGGAGAAAAGCTCTTTGGAGTCTGAGGCTGCGTTGTTGATGCGTGTATTATAGGCATTTGCTATGGTTGAAATAATATCTGACTTATAGTTTATTAGCCAGTAAGAAGGCGTTTTTAGAATCTAGTGTTAGATTTTATCTATAGACTTGTACCAGGGCGCGTTTCTTCTAAGATCAACTAGGTCATCATTAAACCAGAAACATGACCGTTTATCGGTGTTTCGTTTTGGTAGTAAGGGGAGCTATTGCATTGATAGTTGACGTCAGACAGTTTTTGTAAATGTCCGCTAGGAGACAGGGGTTTTCACTGGTGATTGATGATGCGTCTAGGGCTGTACTCAATATAGGGCTAATGTTGTCTGGTGTGAGCTTACGAAGATTTCTAGCTGCGTAGGTGAGAGTAGATTTTTGTTTAATGTGGAGGGGTTCCTCAGAGATCATGGTGAATTGAATGTTAAAATGATCTGTCCAGCTGAGTGGAGATATGGAATCAATAGCAATGGTGGAGTTATGCGTTGGGATCCAATCTAGGGTTCTGCCCTTGATGTGAGTAGGGGTGTTAGCATGTTGTGTAAAGCCCATGTCCTTGAGAGCTGAGTGAAGGGCTTCTGCTTTAGTGTCGCGACTATCATTGAATCCTAGATTTATTTCTCCAAGGATGATACACTTGGTATTGGGTTTGATAAGTGGGGCGAGCAAGAGGGATATCCATTTCTGGATGACTAGAGTTGGGTGTTCTGTAGATGACGATGTTGATAGTGGTTTTATCGTTGATAGTTACAAACTAGTTCTAACCAAACTAGCTATCAACACTTTCGATGGGGCATGATCTCAGTTGGAGATTAGTTTTGGCTATAATGGCGACTCCGCCTCCCTGGGAGTGAGTCCTGTCCGCTCTAAAAATGGTATATTCACCTGGGATAGCAAGTGACAGCAGTGAGCCTGAGGCTTGGTGCAGCCAGGATTCAGTAATGACAAGGAGATCAAGGTGAGAATCAAGTAGAAGATTGTGAATTTCTGTTGCGTGTGCTCCTAAGGAGCGGGCATTACTGACAGCCCCTTTGAGGTTGGTAATTGGTTTTTGTTGAGGGATAGTTATTTCTGTGGTTGGCTTGGGCACAAGGTGGGGCAGGGTTGTTTGGGTACGATTTTAGGCAACTGGAGGCTGAGGGAGCCTGCGGTGTCGGTCTGTATGTGAGATAGGATGTGCTGTGGTTTCATGACCATGCCAATGAGTGCGTGATCTTAGCCGGAGGCGTCTGTCTCTCCCAAAATGGGGTGGGAGAGATGGATTCCAGTAATTGGACGGCTTTGCATGATCTGAGGCAGGTAGCTTGGTGTGAAGGTAGCTAGGGTAAAAAGTGTTGTTGAAGGTAGTGGTGCAGTGGGGAGTGGCGACTGCTGGAAATGGAGGTGTTGTGGGTAAGAAGGGCGTGGGACACGTGATTGGAAAGTGCCGCGGATAAGCCGGTTTAGACAATCCATTATTATAAGCTACAAAAAGGTTCCCAAACAAGGCACTATTTTGAACAATACAGAAAGGAAACATGATGGCAGTTAACCAAAGTTGCATGTTAAGTATAAGTTGCGGCATTAGTACCATGACTATCATTCTATATCTAATTCTACAACAGTAAGCTCAGGTAGTCGCTGTGTAAATTACGCTTAGTAGGGGTGGGCTGGACTCAAGTGAAAAGGTGGCAGACTGGGACGACCTTCGTAATGGCGGGTTGGACGATTTCACTAGGAGTATGTACAGGCAGTTTTGTTTTGCAGTGGCAAACAGGCTAGGAGCAACTTAAAAGGTACACTAATAATCTGTTTCACTGAAGAAGGCTTTTCAATAGCAATGAGCTAAGACAACATTTTTCACATAATGTAAATGCAACTTTGCTGCTGAAGGCTAAAATGGGATTGCTGTGGACGTATCGTTAATGCAGTTTTTTTTTTTTAACAGACCCTTTCCACTTGAGTGCCAAATTACAGAAAGTCTAACACAAACTCACCTCTGCTAGGTGCTGAAGTCGTGATAAGAGGGGCGTCCGCTTATCAGAGCCAAGCCTTGTGATGTAGTTGGACCTTTTGCTGAACACATACAGGAGGTTTAAAACAGCTAGCACAACCTGCATATCTGAAGAGGCCAGTAAGGTTGTTAGGTGCTGAAGGGAAAAAACAAAAATAAACTTAAGTCTTACCCTCAACCCCATTTACAAGATGTGAGAAAATGACAAGCAAGGTTATCCAACATACCTCAATTGAGCTGTACAGGTGCCTGGAGAAACTGTACTCTATGAGTAAGGCAGTAAAGTTCAAAACCGAGAGGAGGAGAGATTTCAGTTGCTCCTTCTCCGGCCTATCACAAACAAGCATCCAAGACATGTTTTCTACTGTCAGCCCAGCATCTGAAAGGATTCCATCAAAGCGATCCAGCAAATCCACCCAGTGGTACAGCTCACACTAGAAAGAGAAACAAAGGTCAGATACTAAAAATTGACTACATTGATGAAACTAGGATGACAAATTTGCAAAGCAAACTGCTTTAGCTAGTAATATTTCCTTATTCCAAATGTCCATGTGACAGGACAATGCCTAATTGTACACCTATCCCTCTCATTAAACCACTCCTAAACTGGACAGTCTCCACGCCCCATTCAAGAGTTAACTACCCTCTATACACAGCCTGCTTAAAACAGACAGGCACTGCATGCCACATTTTGCATGCCCAGGCCCCAGTTTCTCACCCCCTTTTTATCAAACAACAAAACAGTCTTCCCCAAAAGACTCTTTACAAAAGCATCAAGGCGTGATTTTTGATTTTACAGAATGGGAGCTCTCTCCTGACATGCTTGAGACACTTGACAGTTGCATGGAATATTTCCTTTGCATTAAGTGCCTTCTCAAAGTTCAAATTGTCTGCAGCACAGTACATACATCTTCCTTACTCAAGATTCAGTGGTGCCTATGCTCTCCATCTTCCACGTGGTGTAAACGTTAGCAAAACAGCAGTTAATGTACCACACAAAGAAATAACTTGCAGCAGACAATAAGGAATGCATTGTTGAGCCAACAGCAATCTGAACTGTAGTGCCTTAACATTACTGAAGTTCAGGCACCATATGGGAACTGCCCTTTATATGTGTTCATGACAAAGCAGCAGCCATCTAGTGCATGTTTTTCCCCAACCTGAGAGGTATTAAGAGTTCTACCTATACAACATTTAAAAAAAAAAAAAGGACAGGTACTGTTTTAGTAACTTTGTCCTGTGTGATGGAATCTGCGAAAGTACACTTCTGACATTGTAGTTTTAGTAGTAGGTTAAATAGTCTGTCCAACAAGTGGTCTCCAAATTAAAGCATCAAAACCACTTTTTTGCCTGAAAATCTTTCAAATGAGACCATAGAAATTTAAATCCACCCATAAATGAGTTGGATTTATAAACTTCGTTGGCGGCAATCTTAACACTACACGCCGCAATCCAGTGACAACATGAAAGAACAAGTTAATTACCCGTGGCAACGTTCTTTCGATTGGATGTTCCTCCCACATATTCCTTATCTTTGAAATATTCAAGTCTGCTTGGGGTCATATGGTCGTGTCGCGTTGTCTTGGTCCTCGATGGCCTCTGTAGCGTCTCTCACGACATTTACGCTGGTATATGAAGCACGCGTGCAGACCTTTACTTCAGTTCTTAGTTTATTCCCCCTCTTTAGCTTGCATGCTGTATCACAGGAAACAATCTTGACATTACGAGAAAGGACGGTGTAAGACAAATTCTAGGCAGGCAAAGGGGGATGATGGGAGGGCGATGAGGAATACGGGAAGGAACATCCAGTCGAAAGAACGTTACCACAGGCAAGTAACTTGTTCTTCGAATGGATTGTGTCCTCCCACTCAGTTTGACTCCCAAAGCAGTTTTACTTAGAAGGTGGGTGCCAAGAAATTGCCTATTTGTTTATATTATGGAGGACAGCCTTGCCAAATTTGGCTTCCTCTCCTGAAAAGGAATCTACACAGTAAAATGTACTAAAAGTGTGAAGGGACAACCAGGTTGCCGCTCGACAATGCTCTTGCACTGGCACACCCATTTTCAGAGCTGAAGAAGCAGCCACCGCTCTAATGGAATGCACCTTCAGACCTACGGGCAAACCTTTGCCCATTAACAAGTAACACTCAGTTATGCACATTACAATCCATCTAGAGATTGTTTCGCAACTGCTAAGACCAGACTTTGGCCAGCATAACTGCTGAAAAGTTGATCATCTTGGCGAATACTTGTAGTCCTTGTAATGTAGTATCTTAGTGCCCTTTACGGATCTAGACTATGTAGTCTGTCCTCTTTAGATGGACGAGAGGGAGGGTAAAAGAAGGCAGTACAATGTGGTGTGCTAAAGGAAACTGCCAACTTCTGGAAGGAAAGATGAACTCTTAAAACTACTTTTTCCTTGGAAAAAGAACATAAAAGGTTTGGAAGCCAAGGCTTGCAGCTCACTTACCCTACGGGCATACGCATAGCTACTAGAAAGGCTGTTTTCATAGTGAGCATCCTCAAAGGTCACAAATGTAAGTGCTCAAATGGATCGCCATAAGAAATCTTAAGATTGAAATCCCAGGATGGTACGATGAAGGTAGTGGGTGGAAAGAAATTGGTTAAGCCCTTCAGATATTGTACCACTATCAGCACTTTGAAGTATGACCCCCATCTCAACTGGAGAGCTTTTAAAGATTGATAATGATGCTAAGTAGCCCTTCACCATGATCACTTGCAACTCAGAATGGGTCAGGTGGAGCAAGAAAGATCGAACATGGGGAAGTTCACATGTGAAAGGATCTAGTCTCTTCTCCCTGCACCAGCTGCAAAACATTCCAATGGCAGCAGTACAGGGATTGAATTGCTGGCCTCCTTGCCAAAAGCAACACCTCCATTACGTCTTCCGGAGTTCCCAATCTTTGTATTGCACCCCTTCAGGTACCAGGTGTGAAGATTGAGGGTCCTGATGAGACCTCTTTCAAGAGTAGGTCCTCTCTTTGGGGAAGACTAATTGGAGGGCAGATTGCCATTTCCAGAAAGTCCGCGTACAAAGTTCTCCTGGCCCAATCCGGAGCAATCAAGATCATGGTTGTCCCGAACTTCCTCAACCTCCCGACAAGAGGACTGGCGGAAATATGTACAGTAGTGGAAACTCCCAGTCCACCACAAACTGAACGCATCTCAGAGCTCCTATTTGGGGGAATTCCCTGGAGGAGAACAGCTTGCACTTCTGGTTCACACTGGCCACGGACAGATCCACTCGAGGGGTTCCCTTAAGGGCAAAGATCTCCACTCGAGGGGTTCCCTTAAGGGCAAAGATCTCCAGAAGGATTTCTTGAACGAGTTCCCACTCATGTGAGATCGTGCTCTGCCTGCTCAGTGTCTGCAGTGTTCTTTTCTCTGGCTAGATGAACTGCCAGAAGAGCGATTTCTTCTCAGTGCCCAGAACCAGAGCTGCATTGCCTCTCTGCACAGGGGCAGTGACCCTACTCCCCCCACTTTTGTTGAGTAAGTGCACGGCCACTGTGTTGTCCGTCATTATCAGGAGACACTTTCCCCGTATTGAGGGCAGGAAGGCCATCAGCGCCAATCTGCCTGCCCAACAGGTTGATATGGAGTCTGTACTCCCACTGAGAGCAGTGTCCACTTAGTAAAAAATTTCTGATGTGCGCTCCCCATCCTGTGAGGGAAGAGTGTCGCAACTGTCGACTCTGGCCATGGTTGCCAAAAAGGTTATCACATTCTCTCGGCTGGCACACCACGGGAGATCCTGGGCGACCTTTGTCGGGACCTGCAGAAGGTCTATCATTCTGCCAATGAATTGAGACCACTGGGATCCGACAGCCCATTTAATGGATCTCATTCTCAGGTGTGCTTCTGGCAACAGAAATATACAGGATGTCATGAGGCTGAGCAACCTTAGGAAGTCTTAGGCCGCAAGACGTTGGGCACTCTGGAATTTTTGGACATCTGCAAGAGATGTTGAGCCCTTAACTCGGGTGGCAAAGCTTTTCCTGAAGCTGAGCCCAGGACCGAAGCTTCTGTGAAGGTGTCAAGTTGGACTTCGTGAAGATTGGTGAGTAGCCGAGCTTGTGGAGGCAGTGGCAGGTGCGACTCACAAAGGTATTCACCTTAGGGACTACCTTACTCCTAATCCATAGTCCCCTTTACTCAATACTTTTGGGACATTCTGTCCATCAGGACAGGACCAGAGCACTTTTGAAGCATAACAAATAATGTGTCCTTTTATTTTTATGCAGGGCCAACGCACGCAACAGCCCTGCCTTCCTGAGCGCCGCCCGCGCATCACCCTTCAGACCTTTTCTATCGCCAAAGTCTAAGGACCATTAGCAAAATAGAGGATACCTATTAGAGGGGAAGGTGGTCAGGAGTATGGAGGAACAGGACTGGACTAGGAGTAAATTAGTCACTATGGTCAGTAACTTTGTTATACTCCTACATCCCCTTTCCGCCATACTTTTGGGAGATTCCAAGCACTGACCAATGAAACAGGAGGATGAAAACTTCCCTTACTGGAACACTGCCTGGCCAAACTGGGCATCAGCCTGGGAGCTCAGGTCAAAACAATAGTGTTTGCAAAAAGCCAAAGGAGAAGCCCACGTAGCTGCCTTGGCTATGGACTCCCAAGGAACATATTTCTGGAAGGCAACAGCAGCCGCTTTGCCATGGACAAAATGTGCATGAACGCCCTTTACGGGCTGAAGCGCTTGAATTGCATAAGCCTCTGAGATGCATGAAGTGGTCCAGCTTGAGATGGACACTTTCGAAGCAGGTTTACCTTTTGGGTCACTGAAAGTAAAGATGTGAAGAGGTTCTTAGTTCGCTTGTTCTGTCGATGTAAAACTTCAGAGCTCATCTGACATCTAGGTTATGTAGAACCCCCTCTGCTTCCGAGACCGGGTCCGGAAAGAAAACCGGCAAGAATACCCGATTTATGTGGAACTCCCAAGACAATTTTTCAAAGGAAAAAAGGATGAGTACAAAGCACAACCTTATTCTTGTGAGAAGTTAGGAACTGGTGTTCGGCAGAGAGCTTGAAGCTCACTTATACTCACACAGTTACTGCAATCAAGAAGGCCACTTTCCAAGAAAAGAACCTGGGCCTGGTAGTGCCCATAGGTTCAAATGGCTTGTGACAAAGCGGTGAGGACCACGTTCAGATCCCATTTTGCATGAGGCCTCACCAGCAGAAAGAGGTGAAGACAACCTGCGAAATGCCTCTGGATTACTGGGTTTGCCAGTGAAAAAGAGCAACTGTCGACAGATGAGCTGCAATGGCTGATATGTTCTGCACGATAAGGCATGGATGCCGGAGGCCACAAGGTCTGATAGAAAGCGCATCAAGCTGTTTAGCTAGACACCAATGACAAACAAAGCCATTTACTTTTGTAATGAGGCCGCCTGAATCATGTGCATATTATCCTCTGAAAGGTTAAACTGCTCTAAAGGACCTGAACTCCGGTACCAGGCCACCAAGCTGAAGGATTGTGGGGAGGGGTGCCACACCTGGTGATTGCTCTGGTGAAGGAGGTGGGGAATCTGCAGCAAACTGATCAGGGCGCTTATCGATAGGTACTGCAGCTCCAAAAACCAGAACCTGGCTGACCACCAATGAGCTATGAAGAGGAGAGTGCAGTTGGAGGCACTATGAGTTTCCAGAGCGACCGATGAATCAACGGCAAAGGCGGGAAAGCATAAGCCTTCATGTTTTCCCAAGGCATCTCGAGGGCGGACTCCAAGGAAGATGCTCCAAGACCGTCCCTGGAAGCAGAGTGGTAGTTTCCTGTTTGTTGCAGTCACACAGGTCAACCATTGGAGAACCCCATTGCTGGAAAGTTTGGTTAGAACATGGCTGTTCATTACCCATTGGTAATCCGCCACAGACGGCGGCTCAGGGAATCTGCCACAACATTGATCTCACCAGGAATGTGCACCGCCTGTAGCCAGACACTGTTGGTCTGCCCAATTCCAAATCTGGATAGCTAGATCCACCAGAGGAGGTGCCCTGGTGCCCCCCTGCTTGTTAATTTAGAACATAGCTACAGAATGGTCTGTGTGAATTTGCACCACTGTCTACGATTGGAAAGAAGGCAGGAAAGCTTTCAGTACCAGAAAGACTGCCAGGAGTTCTAGGTGGCTGATAAACAAGTTACTTACCCCAAGTAACATTCTTTTGCAGGAGGTTCCCCCAACGTATTCATCTTTGACATGTAATGTCCAGCTTCGGAATTTTTTTTTGGCACAGGGTGCCCTGCGTCGATGGCGTTGAGTTGATGTCCCTCGATGGCCTCTGTCGAGGGCGACGTCATCTGAGGTTATAAGTAGTACGCGCTGCGCCCGTTGGCCTCGGTTCTGTTTTTCCCATCCACGTGCAGCACAAATGCCCATACATACGGGCATGACAGTCCCCTGCCTTAGTGGAACTGTAATCGCATGGGAAATTCTCCAGAGGGGTAGGTCGGGAGTGCGATGAGGAATACATTGGAGGAACATCCAGTCGACAGAATGTTACCAGGTGTAAGTAACTTGTTCTTCAAATGGATTGTGTCCTCCAACGTATTCCTCATCTTTTACAGACTCCCAAAGCAGTATACATGAGTGGAGGGTGAACAATTTAGATTGTAAGAATTTAAGGGCAGAGTCCAGTACTGCCTTAACAAAAGCAACATCTTGAGCATGGGAAGTAGCCAGAGAATAATGCTTTGTGAACGTGTGTATTGATGACCACGTTGCAGCATCACAGATGTTCCCAAAAGGGACACCCCTTTGAAGGTCTGTCAATGTAGCCATGCCCCTGGTGGAATGATCCCGTAAACCCTCAGGAGTGTCTTTGCCTGCCAGTCTGTAGCATTCAGATAAGGTGAGGATGATCCATCTAGACGAGGTCGGTTTGGAAACAGCCTGGCCCGGCTTGTGTCCTGTATACCCAATAAAGAGCTGGTCGTCCACTCTCAATTTTGACATTCTGGAACTGTAAAAACTAAACACTTTCCTAGGGTCCAACCTATGAAGCCCTTCTTCATTACTAGGATGAGGTGGAGGATAGAAGGCCGGTAGCACAATTGTCTGACTTCAATTAAAGTCCGAAACTACCTTAGGCAAGGAAGTTTTTACTCTCAACACAACCCGGTCTTTGTGGAATACAGTAAAGGGTGGCTTGGAAGAAAGTGCCTGCAATTCGCTCACTCTTCGGGGCTGATGTTACAGCAACCAACAGAATTGTCTAAAGGTTAACAACCTTAACAGACATGTGTGCAAAGGTTCAAATGGGGCACACATCAGAAGTTTCAAAACCAGGTTGAGGACCGGAACCTGAAAAGGAGACGAGGGAACACATTTGTGGGCCCTTTTAGAAATTGATTCAGCAGTGGGATCTTGAAATCGGAACATTCCTCTAATGAGCGCTTATTGATAGATAGCGCTGCCAAGCAGCCCTTAATGGTGCCAACCTTAAGACCTTTATGTGCTAATGAAAGCAAGAAGGACAAAAAAATCCAGAGTTGTACACTGAAAAGGATCAACATTCTTTTCTCTACCCCAGTCACAAAACATATTCCAACGGCACTGAGATTTTGTTGCAGGCCTTCTGGCCGAAAGCAACACCTCCATTACATCATACGGAAGGTCCCAATCCTTGAATCTCAGCCTTTCAGAAACCAAGCGTGAAGGTTTAGAGTCTTGACATCTGTATGGAGAATCCGACCCTCCTCTCACGAGAGGAGGTCCTCTTTTTTTTGGAAGACGCATAGAAGAACATGTCCAGAAGGTATGGGTATCCCGTTCTCTTGGCCCAATCTGGGGCAATTAGGATCATGCGTCACCTGGACCTCATGATTACATGAGGAATGACGGGGACTGGCGAAGACACCTACAGTACAGTGGGAACACCCAATCCACCACAAAACAAGTCTCCTAGAGCGCCTTTCAGGAAATTTCCTAGAGCAGTACTGCTTGCACTTCCGGAAGACAGTCGCGAAAAGATCCACTGGACGGGTTCCCAAAAGGGCAGAGATCTCTTGAAGGACTTCCCGAGCTAGTTCCCATTCGTGGGAGACTGCTACGCTTGCTCAGAGTGTCCGCCGCAGTGTTATCCTCGCCGGCTAGGTGAGCTGCCGATAGGGAGATTCCTGCACGAATTCCCCAGTACCAGAGCTGCATTGCCTCTGCACAGTGGTAGTGACCCTACACCTCCTATCGTGGTGAGGTAGTATATGGCCACTGTGTTGTCAGTCATGATCAGGACATTCTTTCCCCGTACAGAGGGCAGAAAAGTCTTCAGAACTAACCGGATTGCTCTCAGCGCCAAAAGATTGATGTGTAGTCTGGACTGTGATGGAGACCAATGAGCGCGGATTGTCAGATAGATGGTGTGCACACCCCACCCAGTGAGGCGTTCGTCACTAGAGTGCTCTCCGGCCATGGTTGCCAAAAGGGTTCTCCTTCAGAATATTTTCCTCACAGGCCCACCACAGAAGATCCTGTGAGACGCTGGTTGGAATCTCAAGTCAGTCCTACATCTTTCCTGAGAATTGGGGCCATTGTGTTCCGAGAGCCCACTGAAGGGATCTCATTCTGAGGTGGGCCTCTGGCACCAGAAAAATGCAGGCTGCCATAAGGCCAAGCAACCTCAAAAATTCAAAGGCCGGAAGACTCTGGGCGCTCTAGAATTTTGTTACCATTTGAAGAATGTCTTGAGCCCACACCTCGGGTGGCGAGATCTTTGCCAAGGTTGTATCCATTACAGCCCTGATGTATTGGAGCTTTTGGGAAGAAGTCATATGTGACTTCTTGTAATTGAGGGAGAAGCCCAGTTTGTGAAGAGGGGCAGGTAATGTTGAGAAGATCCCAGGCTTGTTCGGGAGAATGCGCCCTTATCAACCCATCGTCTAGGTAAGGGTAGACGTGAATGCCCCCTCTGAGACTCACCGCCACCACCGCCATCAGTTTGGTGAAAACCCTAGGGGCGGAGGTCAACCCAAATGGCGGGACTCAAAATTGATAGTGCGAGCCGCCATCTGCGAACTTCCGGCATTTCCTGTGCTTGAGATGGATTGGCACATGAAAATAAGCATCCTGAAGGTCCAATGACACCAACCAATCCTGGAGATGGAGGGCCTGAAGGATCTGAGAAAGTGTGGCCATCTTGAACTTGTCTTCCTGAGGAACTTGTTCATGTATCTCAAGTCCAAGATGGGTCTCTGTCATTTTTGGGAATCAAAAAATATGCAGAATACCAACGCTTGTTCCTCTCCGCTACAGGCACTGGTTCTATAGTGCCTTTCTCTAGCCGGGTCAAAACGTCCTGCCCAAGGAGCAGATCTGGAATCCTCAAAGTGCGTTTCCCCAGTGGATTGTTCAGAGGCTTCTTTATAAAAGAGGCAGTAACCATGGGCTATTGTTTCCAGAGCCCAAGCATCTGAAGTAATATCTCGCCATTCTTCTAGATGCAGAGACAATTGGCCCCACACTGGTGAGTTGTGACTCAAGCCTTCAGAGTGGTTTTGAAGCGGCTGTTGCAGAGGCCGATGGTAAAGAGGCTGCTGCTTGAGCTGGCTTAGCACCTCTACCTCGTCCACCACAAGGACATTTTCGTTGGCCTCTTTGAATGGCCATTCCTCTCACCCTTTAATGACATGCTCCCTGCAGAAACTACCTTTCACGCCCACCCATCTACGCGCTGGTCATCCCCATCAGGAGGGATGGTAGGGTATGTGGCTTGTTTTGAGGTAGCTGTAGCTGCCTTGACCACCAGAGTCTCAGGAGTGAGGTATTTTGACAAATAGCCAGTGTCGCTAAGTAAGGGACTTGAAATTATCCTTTTTTGGTAGAGGAGTATGTCTTCTCTGGTTTAGCACCCAGAGGCTTCGATGTGGTCGAAGGCGTCGACCGTGTCTTAGCCAGTGCATTTTTTCACTAGGCACTAGTGGCTGAGCTGGCAAAAGTGGCGCAGCTGGCGTCGACAATTTTGGCGTTGATGGCTTAATAGGGGTCGAGGGCCCGACGGTCGTCACTGTTGAGGGCTTCGAAGGAGTCGAACACCCTGATCTCTTCTCCCCCCCCCCCCCCAATGTCTCGAGTGATCCTTCGATTTCTTTTCCGGCCGAGAGCTCTCGATGTGGACCATGCCGTTTAACCGCGCTCGAGGGTGCGCAAGTTTTAGGCTGAAACCTCTCCTTTCCATATTCCATAGAAGGCTCGATCAGAGCAGGACTGTTTTTCGAAGATTTTCAGCATTTCCTAACAGAAAGCTTCCCATTCTGTGGGTGTAGACTTTTTGGGCGGGCATACCACCCTCTCAGAGGAGAACCATCTGATGAAGACGTCGAAGGTGACCGGCAGAGCCTTCTTCTCGATCTCTTCGAAGAAGACAGTGTGGCGGGAACCACTCCTAGACCTAGAGCGCTTGGCCTTCCTCCTCAGAGTCACCTCTCGACTCATCGGTCGAAGGCCTAACAGGTCAGGACTTGTGGGGAGTTGGGGGGGGGGGGGGGGATTTGGTTTGGAAACTTTTCCAACTTGAAGCTCAAGGCCCTTCCCCATCGACTGACACTGTCTGAACACGTACCCGTATCGTGGCACTCTCCAAGGCACCACAGGCAGACTCTATGCGGGTCGTTTATAGAAGTCTTCGAGCCGCAGTCTTCATTTTTTGAAACTGGACCGAGGTGTCAACGGTGTAGATGAACATATCGAGTTGTTTTTGAACAAACAATGGAGAAATATACTTCACAAGTATGAGGCGCAACAGGTTTCTCACAAAGAAACGGAGCAGAGGCCAACGGCACCATGTGTGCTACTGACATCACGCTCGACTGAGGCCTTTGAGGTACATCAACTCTATGCTGGGCACCCTCTGCCCAATTTTTTTTTTTCTCAAAGCAGCCGAAGCTTGACATAAATGTCAAAGATGAGGAATACGTTGGGAGGACAATCCATTTGAAATGGATTTTATAACGCGCCTGTACACAAGTGATATGAGACATTCTGTCCTGGGGCATCCACAGATCGTACACCTTGAGGTGCCCCAGCGTTGCTCCACACCGTAGGAGGGAGGAGTCTGCTGCAACCAAAATCTGTGGGCAGGGCTCTTGGAAGGAGGTTCCCACTGAAAGGTTGCTGGCGGTTCACCACCATTGAAGAAACACTGTCATGGAGGATGGTATCCAAATCTTTTTGGAATCATGCCCACAGATTTGGACCAGCAGCCTCGAAGCCTAGCGGTGTGCGCCTCATTTTCAGTCTTGCAAGAGGTAGGGCTAACATGCATGAAGCCATCAGGCCCAGGAATCTCTGAAACCACCAGGCCGACGATGGAGAAATTCAGGAAAAAAAGAAATAATGGCACGTGGCTGATAAATCAGCAATTCTGTCTGGCACCAACCATATCCCAACGGAAACCTAGCAACACAGGTCTTGAGCAACTGTTAGACGATTTCTGCCAGTTCACCGACAGCTCCAGTTGGAACAGGTGCTGTTGCAGCCTGTGGACAAGGACTTTGCAGAAGCCAATTGTCCAGATATGGATACACATGAACTCCTTGCAGCCTGAGGAACGCTGCAATGACCGCCATCTTCATGAACACATGCAGAGCCAAGCTAAGACCAAACGGCAGCACTCGATACTAGAAGTGTTCCGTTCCCACAGAAAACCTAAGGTATTTCCGATGTGGACCCCCTATCAGGATATACATGCAAGTGTCCTGAAGTTGGCCAATCGCCCTTCCAGACAGAGGACCTCATCTGGCTGGGCGTGATCATCTTTAATTTTTCTTGGGCTGGGAAAAGATTGAAGTTGGAGAGGTGGAGGATGGTGCGCATGCCAGCCTGGTTGAGTTTGGGCACTAAACAGACTGGAGTAATCGCCCTCCCCTTGCTCCAGCAAGGGAACAGGTTCCGGCACTCTGAGGTTCAGATGTTTTTGTACTTTGGCTGAGGGAGAGAGACCCAGTCTGCTGAAGAGGGTGGGGTATTAGGGAGGGGCAAGCAGGAACGCCCGGGAGACAGACAAAATGCATAGGTCCTCTGTGATTGTCTGCCACGCCTACAGATGAGACGATAAACATCCTCCCACCAGAGTATCGTGTGACCAATGGAAACATTTGGCTGGTTTGTCAGCGGCTTGCCTTTGCTTGAAGTTCCTCATCAGTGGAGGAGTGGAATAGCTCTTTACCTTCAAGATAAAGTACTTTGTTCTGAACCCCCTTTAGCATGCAACCACGCTTGGCAGGAGAGGTCTACTGCCACCATAAGGCCCAGAGCAGAAGTGTCTACATGATGGGCCATGGCCTCCAGCAGGTCCTGAGCCAGAACTCTGGGCTCAGATAGGCCTTCTAAAATATTCCAGCCTGTCCAAAGGGATAGATTACTGAAATTTGGAAAGCTCCTTCCACAGCTTGAGATTTACAGCTGCAAGTATGACTTTGGTATTCGCCTGATGCAACTAAAGACCAAAATTGGAAAATACTTTTGTGGAAAGGACCTGTGAGGCAACCGTAGAGGATGTTGAGGACTGCTTGGCCTGGAGCGCAGCTGCTGCCACCACCGCTGATTAGGCAAGTGGGCATGCAGTCAAGGGTAGGCCTTCTGATGCTTGTACCGAGCGTCAATTTTCATGTTTACGTGCTGCTCGGAATGAGGTTTTTCCCTGACCGTGCAGGCTTCAGCAAGCACATCCTTTTGAAGGAAAAGGCCTTTGCGCACCTGTGTCGTAAGAGTTAAAGCTCCTGAAAGTACACCTTGTGCAGAAGGAGGCTTGTGTATTGGAATATAAATACTTAGAGGGGACGGCAGGCAGGCGTATGGCGGAAAGGGGACTAGGAGTAAGGTAGTCACTACGGTGAGTAACTATTATACTCCTACGTCCCTTCCCCTTTCCTTTATACTTGTGGGCGATTCCCAAAGCATGCACCATGGCTATTTCGGGTGGATGAAAAGAAAAAAGAAAAGGCCTTACTGGAATAAATTCTTGAGGACAGCCTGGCCGAACTGGACATCAGACCTGGAGCTCAGGTCCAAGCAGTAATTCTCACAAAAACCAGATGGGGAAGCCCATGTAGCTGCCTTGGCAATGGTTCCCCAAGGAACATACTTTTGGAAAGCAACAGCAGCCGCTTTGCCACATACAAGGTGGGCAAGGATACCTTTTGGAGGTTGAAGGCCCTGAATGGTATAGGCTTCAGAAATGCAGGAGACAATCCATCGAGAGATAGTTGCCTTGGGAGCCGGTTTCCCTTTCGGGACCCCGAATGGGACAGAGTTTAGGAGCCCCAAGTTCACTCGTTCTGTTGAGATAAAACTTTAAGGATCGCCTAACGTCCAGGTTGTGCAAGACTCTCGGCATCCGATGCCGGTTTAACTAGATATATTGGTTACAATTAAAAATCGGTAACCACCTTAGGCAGGAAAGGAGGACAAGTGTGGAGCACAATGTTATCCTTATGGACGGTGAGGAACGGATGTCCCATAGAGCTTGTAAAAGGGCTTTGCCAGGGGGCATATAATCTTAACTGGAGACTTTAACATGGCTTGGGATCCGTCCAGGTATAGAAGCAGAGACGTATGGGTTTGGCGGGCCATCGGGAGACCTTAAAAAGAAAATCCAGGATTTGGCCTTCGTGGATGCTTGGAGGGAAACACAGGGGGAGGACCGGGGTTACACGTTTTACTCCTATGTTCATAGATCCCACTCCCGAATTGATTATATCTGGACCTCGGCCTCTCTCCTGGGGCTTATTGCGGAGCCCTCTCTCGGCCGCATAGCGCTATCAGACCACACCCCTATGTCATTGCTTCTTCGAAGATCGCGGGGACCTCCAGGTCTGTGGAGATGGCGCTATCCCTCGGCACTGTTTAAGGATCAGGTCCTGGTCAGGGAAGTAGATAGAGCTCGAGGAATATGTGGAAAGGAATGCCTGGGAGGATACTTCTATGCAAGTATGGTGGGATGCTCTTAAGGCCACGATAAGGGGGAACATTTATGCAATTAAAGCCAGGAGAGAAGGAGCTGAGGAGGGAAGAGGAGATGGTGGGCGAGAGACTCAAGGAAGCAATGGCAAGGTTAGCCGTTAAGCACACGCCGACCGCTGCTAAGGAATTTCGTACATTGAGACGGCAATTGAACCTTATCCAAACTAGAGCGGCCAAACGTAGCTTACTACGTCTGCGGCAGATACTCTACATGAAGGCCAATAAGGCCGATAGGCTTCTAGCGCGTATGTTGCGGAAGAACGAGCAGCGTAGGACGATCCTAGCTATAAAGGGGGAGGGAGGGCCAAAGACACAGACGTCCCAGCGATGGAGAGGGAGTTCTGTCAATTCTACCCTACCTTATATAAGTCAAGTACTCCTGACCCCAAACTGCTGCAGGCTTACCTGGATAGAGTTGAGCTCCCGGCCCTCTCGAGGGATGAGCGCGATCAGCTAGAGGGGGAAATAACTACTGATGAAGTCAGGAAAGCGATCTCTGAGCTCTCTCCAAATAAAGCCCCGGGGCCCGATGGTTTCATGGTCGAATTCTTTAAGAATCATAAAGAGATTCTAATCCCGCATCTAACTAGGCTCTTCAATTATGTTGGCGTGTGCGGCGTCTTACCGACCTCCATGGATGAGGCCAAGGTGACGCTTATATAGAAGCAGGGCAAAGATCCAGAGGAGTGTGGATCCTATCGACCGACTGTACTCATAAATGTGGATGCAAAGATCTACACGAAGATCCTGGCGTCCCGATTAGTTTCCCTCATGCCCAAACTGATACATAACGATCAGGCAGGCTTTATAAAGGGGCGTCAGACAGCTGATAATGTGCGCAGAGTGATTCACTTGATTGAGAAGCCTCAGTTTAAGGAGATCCCAGGCCTTTTAGCAGTTGACTCCGAAAAGGCTTTTGTCTGAGTGGAGTGGAGCTTCCTCTTTGCCACCATGGTTAAGATGGGGTTTGGGCCTAAGTTTCTGCCTCGAGTAAAAGCGGCCTATTGGAGTCCATCCCTTCGGTTAACGATCAATGGGCGAATCTCGGGTCCAGTGCAAATTTGGAGGGGCACAAAGCAGGGCTGTCCCCTCTCTACGTTACTCTATGCGCTCCACTTGGAGCCTTTTTTAGAGGCGATAAGAGGACGAGGGGATAAAGGGCATGGACTTCGGCATTCAAAGATTGGCACCTGGGGGATGCCGGATGATTCGAGATATGTTTGAGGGGGATAAGGTGAAGGACTTCCAGCAGTGTAAGACTGAGTTCGGGTTGAGGGAAACCCACAGATATGGATGTATGCAGCTGAGGCACTGGTTGTCCCACCCAGTCCAGAAACAGGCAGGCACACGCTCCTTGACTGAGAAATACCTAGATACACATGAGGGAGACAGGGGCCTCATAGCATCCATTTACAGGGTTATTAAAATGGGAGAGGACATTTCACGCAGAGCTTACACGGAGAAATGGGAGGGGGCCACGGGCGTTGATAGATGAGGAAGAATGGCAGGAACTATGGAAACAGATCCCGAAATTAACTAGATCTATCCAGATACAGGAGATGTGGATGAAGCTGATCCATCAATGGCACAACTCCAATCAGACTTAATAAAATGTTTGCGTCCACCTTGCCGCTGTGCTGGAGAAACTGGTGAGCGTGGCTCGTGGGCCCATATTTGGTGGGATTGCCCGAGGTTGACCGCTTATTGGAGGGAGTATTCACCAGGCCATTGAAAGGGTACTAGATGTCAAGCTCAGAGGCAACAGAGGTCTCTCCATGCTAGGCCTCAATCGGAGCCTGCTGGACATACCCAGGCAGTCTGGTCGTATAGTATACGTCACTATGATGATGATCGTGGCCATGGAATGGCTCTCGCACTCTTTACAGGGCCAACATGGGACATTTCTGTCTGGCTGGGCTCCTCTGTTGAACTTTTTGAAAGAGAGGACGTAGAGCCTGGTGCCCTAAAAGCATGGAACTACTTGGCATCGTACTCCCTCAAGAAGACACTGATTTAGGGGTGAACTAGAGTCTAAAGGGAGCTGTTGCCTGAACTTAGATATGATGCTATGTTCTTCTTTATCCGGGTCTTTACTCCTCCACTACAAAGATGCTATGACTTCAGTACTTCTGCTCCTGAGTTTCTGGAGGGTGGGGTCAGTGGGGGTTGGGAATTTTCTTCTCTTGTTGCATTTCTTGTTCTTGGTGAGTTGCTATTGAATGCTTTCCTTGTTGTGTTTGATGTCTCTCTTGTTAAATACCAATAAAAATGAATTAAAGAAAAAAAAAGCTGCAGCCAGATCGATTGAGGTATAGAAAAAAACGGATTCCCTCCCTTTGCCCAAGCCTGTCCCTCTATGCATTTCAACAATAGACCATTCAATTGGGTGCCCATCCCCTTTCTAAAGCCAGTCTGCAATTTTGATGTTAAATTTCAGCTACTGGCCCAATAATCCAATTGTTCCAGTAATAGACGAACATATTTTAGCGTCTGCGTCCAAAATGGCAATTGGGCGGTAATTCATTGGCTGGGATCCATCCCTTTTTAAAGATCAGAATAATATGTGCCCGCTCCCAGGAAGGATATTCTCCCTTCTTCATAATGTATCCAAACAGAATATCTGCCCTCAATTTCAGATTTGACTTGAAAAGTTGATTACTTAATTCATTTGGGCCAGTGGCCCTCGAGTTACTAATGGCACCAATTAATTTCACAAGTTTCTTCTGTGAGAGATCAAGAACCAAATTTACCCCTATGAAACATCTCTCTATATGGATTATCTTTTCTTCTTATACCTCGGGTAGGGCATATGAGGCCTCAAAGTGGACAATCCAGTGCTGCTCTATGACTGTTGACATCTACCCAATTTGACATTCCCAGGTGCATTCATCAAGTACCAAAAGGTTCTAGTGTCTATCCTAAAACGCATCTAACATTTGTACCACCATCTGACTTGCACTTTGGACCTTAGCAACCAGTTTTTATAGCCTTGCTCAAGTTTCTGAACATGGGTTATTTTGTCTCAGGAGGAAATGGAGGGGTCTGTTAATAATCCTCCTTCCAGCTCAATTTTCTTCGTCCAAGGACCAGCTCCCAATTGCACACATGTACATGGGATGATGGCCTAGATGCTACTCGACCCTTTTTGGTAATATTGGGTTTGATAACACTGGAGATAAAGCATCCACAATGATCTACCATAAGGTCCGATTAATTCCTGTGTGGTTTCGCCCCTTCAAATCACACCCAGAATTGGATGTATACTGGCAAGCAGATGTGTTGACCATTTAAGACGATTGCCCTGGTCATTGAGCGAACAATAACCAACCTATAATCATAGAATGAGAACACTGGTAGCAGGTATCATAACTTTGTACACACTTGAAGAATAGTTGAAAGCAATTTAAGGTAGGTAAAATCACTTGACAATACTTACAATCACTGATTTAAGAAAGAATGAATCAAAACCAACACAGCAGGTAAGACTTGCATTACTTTCACAGAGGCCTGATGCTTTAGTAGTCCATCCCTATCTAGTTCCGAGTGTCAGATTGGTAGCGGAGGGGGGCTACAAAACAAGTAAGGCACAGGCTGTAAAAGGTCAAGCGTTCCAGACGACTTGTATCAAGTACACTTTGTTCGGAAAAAGGGTTTGGGGCTTCGGAGAAGACTGTAGGCACACAGGCTTTAGGCCTGGGCGAATGTGTATGGGCAATCTCCCAAACAGTTGAATCAGCACTCCAGCAACACAAGCAGCAAAGCAACTCTAGGTATGGTCTAGCAAGAGTCTCAGTACCTTACATTTGAAGAGGATGCTGCAGCAGCACACCCGGTCAGGCAGACTGAAGAAGCACTGGATGGATCTCGCAGCAGCAGTCAGGTGGAGTGGCCCTGAGCAAAGGAATCTTTGCGGTTTTGTGGTTTTGGCATCCTTTTCAAAACGCTGCAGAACAGTTTTTGTCCGGTCAATTCAGCTTGCTTTCTCAGCCCAGCCTTCTCATCAGGGGACTTCAAGGAGCAGAAATCTTGCCTCTGCATGTCAAAAAGGAGTTTAACGTTTCTGAAGGATTCCATCTTTGGAAGGCAATGCACTGCACAGTGGCAACATGTGCCAGGGTATTGGCGGTTTGCAGCTGGTGAAGGTCACAGCGTGTCGTGCAACAGCTCAAAGTGCAGGTTGTCTTGAGACTGGTTAGTCCCACCAGTATAAGGGAGAAAGTAGTCTGGTCTGGACCGTCCCAGTCACTTGGAAAAGAGGGCGGGAGCAGCAGCAGTCACTCAGATGGGTCTGGTGGTCTCTGGAGGGTGCTGCAGACTTCTTTTCTGAATGGATCTTCCAGTGGTCGACTGGCTTCAGCATCAAGACTCGCCTTTTATGAAGGAACCTAGCCATTCAACATGCATGCTTTCATTCAAACTTGGGGTGGGGGCTGTCCTTTTAGGACAGCTAGCCTCCCAGTTATAACTAAATCTTAGCAGGCACACTGAAGGACAAAGATCTGGGGTGTTTCAAAGTCCTCCCAGACACACTTGTGCCCTTGGACGGGGGTTCAAAGGGATCCCAGCAAAGAAAAGACAAACAAGGACCACCCACACCCTGCACGGCAGAAGGACCAAGAAAGAAACCTTTGTGGAGTTGGCAAAAAAAGAAGACCGGAACCACTTTTGATCAATGGTGTCCCAGGTGTTCCTACTGCACTTTTTAATGCAGCCTACGTTGTAAGTTGTACAAAATTGGTAGACAGACTTTTTTTACTAGAAGTTAGAGAAGTGAGAAAAGGGTTACAAAGTACCCCCAAAGCACTCCATTTAAGGTGGGGTGTGCTGATCTCACAAAGAAAAGTGTACGTAGGATCAAATGTATCCCCCTATCCTTGGGAACAGTAGTTCCCACAAGAAATTAAAACCAAAGTCGGAAGCTCAAGGAGTTTCCAGCAGCACTACACTTAAGGTGCTGTGTGCGGCAATAGGACATTACAGATGCCATAAAAAATGGAGGAAAGTGGACTGCATCAAAAGAAACCCAAAAAGGGGTGCCTGGGAGTAGAAAACAAGAATGAGTGAGAAAATAGGTTGCCACTCAAGAGTCAGGAAACCCCCAATAGTCCAGCAAAGAATTCTAGGGGACTCACCAGAAGAATATCACAAGATGGACATTCTGACCAATGCCCTTCTCACTGGTGTCCATCACATCGGGTGGATAATCTTCATTTGGGCGAGGTTGAGCTCCATTTTCCTATATTGTACTTTGGCATAGATGTTCAACTAGCCATCCCCACCTATGTTCATGCCCAGCTCATCACTCCAGCCATGCCAATCCCCACCTCCCAGCTGTGTGCAGCAAGCTATAGAGAGTAGGCAGACAGGTGACCCGTTAAGGGGTGGCTGAATATGGAGCGAGGGTCCCCAAAGTATACCTTCAGTAGAATTATGACCCTGTCAAAGTGCAGGCATTTCAGATTGTATACATAGTTCAAGTGAAATTTTATATTTGAACTTTAAGTAATCAAAATAAAGCAGGTGTCTACCACCCAAATGTAATTCATCTGATTGAACCCAACCTTCAAGCCAAGCTAGGTTTTTTTTTATAACAGTTCTGCAGACAAAATATTAATGTGTATATTAAGTTGAGTTAACAGGCCCTTTTTGTGAGGCCTGAATCTTCCAATGAGAATGTAGGAATTCAAATTCATCCATGGAGAGATGAAATATTGCATAGCTTTGTTAGTGGCCATCTTAATGAGGTAATCCATGTTAGAAACCATGCACGATAGTGTGCCATGGAAACAATCTATTGGTAATTTCGGAGGACAAGCTCTGTTGCACCTTTTCCCACAAACCATAAACTTCCAAATGCTATAAAAAGCCTTCATACCCATAGCATCACTAAACTATAGCAACATGTTCTTTTACCATGTCCCCAAGAATGCCCGACAGTAAACATGTTCCATCACGTTGCCCCAGTCAGCGCTCCAGCTAGAAGGTTGTAGCAAATTAAAATTTGATTGTCAACAAGGTATTACGGAATTAAAGGCAAACTATTCAGGAAGGCGGAAGGAAGGTCCAGAGAAAAAGAAAATCTACATGGAAAATACCCAATTTGAAGATAGTCAATTTGTCAGCACATGAAATCTGAAACTATCCACAGCCTCCCATAGCCCACCCAATTGGTATGTTTATTTGCCCTAGTCTTCCAGGAGCAATTGAAGACTTTTTCAAGAAATAGACAAACATAACTCAGAATTTAACCAAATGTTAACAAATCAACAATAGGAAAAAAAACAGATAAGTGACAACTGGAGATCTTGCACATGGTATCTTTGTAGAAACCAATAACCAAGAGATGCAACCCCCACATACCAATATATTTTCCACAGCAACATGATCAGACTCCTTTCCCCAATGTGCATGATCACTTTTTGCTTACACCAAATCACCTACACACCCACAGTCACTGTCCGGCACCTTGTTCCTGAACAGCCTAACATTTCAAAGAATTAAGCCTGAGATGGCCACCTGCACTACTTGCAACATGGCTCTGCTGCTCAGCAGGGATCACCCCATACGAATTACTATGGCAGAATGACTAGCAACAATTTGAAGGCTTAACTTTTCTACCCTGGCATTTGGGTGGTTCAGCCACTAGAATTTCTTGTAGGGTTCTCTTAAAAAAAACACAATACTCCATTCCCAAATGTTGGTACAATAAATAATTCCAAAGAAAGGTTCCACAGCATGCAATATGAATATATACTCTGCCCAACTTTGAGTAAGGCCATCCTACAGCTTCAGCTGCTTTGGAAATATCTTTTCTGCCGAGGGCGCTGTGTGTCAATGCAGTCGACTCAATGTCCCTCGAGGGCCTCCGTCACAAAGTCGACATCACTAGCATATACATCATGGGCAGTGCTCATTAGCTTTAGTTCTGTTTTTACGCCCTCTTACAGAATTGCTGGCATCAGTGTGCCCAATACAGTATCAGACCTTTATAGAGTGCAAGGTGTAATGCATGGAAATTCTACTGCAGGGTAGGTTGGGAGGGGCGATGAGGCATCTGTGGGAGCAACAGCCAGTCGAAAGGACGTTAGCAGGGCTAAGTAACTTGTTCTTCAAATGTCCTCCAACGTAGTCCTCATCTTTAGATGGACTCCCAAAGCAGCGTCCATTTTGTAGGAGGGAGTAAGACTTTACAGACTTCTTCTCAAGATTTGTCATGACAGAGTAAGACTGCCTTTCCAAATACTCTCTTCCTGGAAAAAGATTCCAGGCAGTAATATTTTGTGAATGTGAATAGACCATGTGGCTGCCGCATACATTCGGCACCCCTCTTTGCAAAGCAGATGTTGCCGTGCCTCTTGTGGAATGGGCACTCAGGTCTTCTGGGGGATCTTTCCCGGTCAATCTGTAGCATTCCGTAATGCCTATTATCCATCTGAATAATGTTTGTTTTGTGACTGCAATTTAGAATTTGTGACTAGTGTACCCCACAAAAAGTTGGTCCTCTTGATGTATTTTAGGCATCTGTGAAACGTAAACGCTAGTTAAGCTAAGTGCGCCAAGTGCCCTTTTTGGATCTAGCCTTTCCTCTTCCTTGCCAGAATGTGGAGGGGGATAAAAAGCTGATTATTTTAGGAGTTATGTGAAAATCCAACCATTTTCAGAAGAAAAGTCGGCTTAACTCCAAGAACGACCTTGTCCTTGGAGAAGGTTGCAAACTGTGGTTTACTAGATAAGGCCTGTAACTTGCTCACCCTGTGGGCTGATTTTAACAAGACAAATAAGATGATCTTAAAAGTCAGCAGTCTAAATGGAGCAGCAGCTCAAAAAGGAGCACACAGACATTTTAACACGAGATTCAGATCCCAAATTGGAACTTGAAATGGTGGATGACCACATTAGTGAGCCCTTTTAGAAATTGAATGACCAACAGCATCTTGAAATATGACGTCTCTTCCAATGTGCGCGTTAAGATCAAAAGCGCTGCCAAGTACCCTTTGATGGTTCCAATCTGGAGCCCCAGATTTCCTAATTGTAATAAGAAAGACAACACCATGCGTGTATTGCACTGAAAAGGGTCCACATTCTTGTACCTGCACCAACTGCAGAATTTTTTTCCAATGGCAACGGTGCAAGGATTTTGTTGCTGGCCTTCTGGCCAGAAAGCAAAATCTCCATTACGTCATACAGGAGATCCCAATACTTATATCTCAACCTCTCAGAAACTGTGCACGATGGTCGAGTGTCGACCTCTGGATGGAGAACCCAAGCCTCTTCGAGAAAAGGTCCTCTTTGTGCAAGACACATTGGAGGGCAGATATACATGTCCAGAAGGTCCAAGTACCACATCCTCCAGGCCCAATCCAGAGCCATTAGGATCATGGATTTCCCAAACTTGCTCAACCTCAGAATCATGTGCGGAAGGTCACTCCCAGTCCACTAAGAACTCATCCCGTATAGGTCTTCTTGGGGGAAATTTCCTGGAGCAGAACAGTTCACAATTCCAGTGGACGCTGGTTGCAAGCAAATATACTTGAGGCGTCCCCCAAAGGGTGAAAGACTTCCTGAGCTAGGTGAAGTGTCAATAGAGATTCCTTATTGAATTGCCCAGAACCAGAGCTGCATTGCCTCTGCACAGTGGTAGAGACCCTACACCTCTTCTCGTTGAGGCAGTACAGGGCCACTGAGTGGTCATTACTAGGACATTCTTTCCCGTTACAGAGGGCAGACAGACCTTCAGCGCAAGTCTGACTGCACTCTGCTCCAAAGGTTGATGTGTAGTTTGGACTCCGATCGAGACCAACAACCGCTGATAGTCCGATCGTTGGCATGGGCTCCCCAACCCGTGAGGCATCCATAACTACAGTCATCTCCGGCCAGGGTTGCCAAAAAGGTTCTCCCTTCAGAACATGTAATTGCAGGTCCACCACAGGAGAGCCGAAGACATTGGGCACTTTGGTGACCATCTACAGAATGTGTTGCGCACACACCTCGAGTGGTGAGGGCCCCCCCCAACCCTCCCAAGGATGCAGCCAAGACTGCTCCGATGAACTGGAGTCTGGGACTTTTTGTAATTGAGGGAGAAGTGAAGAGAATGGCAGGTTATGCTGATATGTTCTAGGGCCTGTCCGGGAGAAGCTCTGATCAGCTAATCATCCAGGTAGGGGTAGACATAAACCCCCCCGACCCCCCACCTCTACCGAGACTCACTGCCACCACCGCCATCAACTTGGTGAAAACCCTTGGGGCAGAAGTCAGCCAGAATGGCAGAACTCGAAATGGATAATTAGAACCGCCAACGGCGAACCTCAGGTACTCTGTGCTTGTGATGGATAGGCACATGAAAGTAAGCACCCTGAAGGGCCAATGACCCCATACAATCCTGTAGCTGGAGGGCCCGAAGGATCTGATAAAGGGTGACATTTGGAATGTGTCCTTCCTGAGGTACTTGTTCAAGCATCTCCAGTCCAAGATGGGTCTCAATCCTCCATCTTTCTTGGGGATTAGAGTAGCACCCTTTGTTCCTCTGTCACAGGTACTGGTTCTATAGCACCTCCCTCTATCAGGCTCAAAATGTCCTGCAAACGGAAGAGATCCGTAATTTAGAACAGTGGATGATCCTGAGGCCTTCTTAAAAAGGTTAGGCAGTAACCCATGGCTACTGTTTCCAACGCCCACGCATCTGAAGTAATACCCTGCCATTCTTGCAGACGCTTTGAGGGTCTGCCTCCCAACAGGGTTTGTGGGCTAGGGCCTCAGAGGTTTTGGAGGTGGCCGAAGCAACAGCTGAGGGTAAAGCAGCGTTGCTTGGGCCGACTTTGCACCTCTCCCTCGTCCACAAGGGAATTTTCTTTGGCCCCATTGACCGGCTAGTCCTCTCGCTCTACCAAAGGAGTAGTAGTAACTAAAGGACCTACCCCCATCAAGCAGGTCCACTGGGGTGTGACTCGTTTGTCGGAAAGAGACGGCAAGCGATTTAGCTGCCACCTTAGAAGTCTGCAGCTTCTCCAGGCTAGGCAGCATTGCTGGCAAACAGCTAAGTGCTGCCAAAGGGGAGGAGTCTGGACTGCATGTCCAGTGCAAATCCAAACTTCCTCAACCACGCAAACCTGCGTATCTGTGCTCACCGCCATAGCTTTGCTGATGCGGTTGGCAAAGTCCAATCCTGACTGAAGCGACTCACATGGCCTCCTTTCCGTCTCTTACAATGTTAAAAAAAAGTTTTTCTTCCCTTCGGAAGGGTGTATAGCTGCCATGGATATACAGTCCCACAGGGTGAATGTGAATTTTGCTAGAGCGCACGTGGCATTAGCTGATTTTAGAGCCATGCTTCCGGCTCTAAAAACTTTCTTTGCCATTGCGTCGAAGCACTTATCGTCACTATCTGGCGGTATGGTAGGGTATTCAGCTTGCTTTGATTTTGATGTAGCTGCCTAAACTACTTAGTTCTCTGGTGTTTGGTGTTTAGACCAGTAGTCTGGATCACTACTTGAGGGCCTGTACTTTTTGGTGACAATATTTACATCCTGACTAGTTTCCTGTGCCTCCCAATTTGCATCAACCCTTTTCTGCAGGGCAGTATGAAATGGTAGTCTGAGGACACTTTATCAAGTATATCTGTAAGATAGTGCTATTCAAATGGAGGAGCAGGCCTGCACCATCTCAAAAAGTCCATCACCCTGGACATAAGTTGTCTGTATGAAGCATGCATGCTCTGCTGATCTGGTTTGCCAAATTCAAGCTCCGGTGATGTGTATGCCACTTGCAGACTGAACGTTCTCAGAAGTCTTATTCTGGACTCCTCCGAAATAAGGGCTTCAGCACTGGGTCTTCCAAATTCTAAACCAAATGGGGGAGTATCTTGGTCTGACGGTTCATGTTCCACGTAAATGGAGGATAACGATTTTTACAAAAAATCGTTATTAGGGAGAGGCTTTTTTTTTTTTAAACCTACTTCCAAGCCAATCTAAGGTTTTGTCGGTAATGGCGATGACTGATGCTTATGACGCCAATGCCGTTTATGGTGCCCTCAAGGGGCTCGACTCCTGACTCGATAGTCAGACGATTTGTCATCGAGTCGAGACCTTAATGGTTCTCTAGGTGTTTCAGGCTTGTTCCCCCGGGCTCGAGGGCATGCAGGATTTGACCTTCGCCCCTTTCCTCCTTGTCGGCGCGGCTTCTCGATTTCTTTGGAGGGGCCCGGTGTCGCTTTCTCGAAGATAAAGCATTTTTTTCCTTAACATCTCCCAATCAGCAGGAGTCACTGACTTACTTGGGCAGGCTATTTTCCTCTCAGGAAGTGAAAGGAGACATAGGGTGCCTTTTCTCCAACTTCTTTGATGAAGAGGAATGGTGCGAACTGCTCCTAGAATGGGAGTGTTTTTTTGGACCTTTTCCTCTGAGGAGAGACACCTCTCGACTCAGACAAGCGCCTTTTCTACAGTGTCGAGGGTGATCATGTAACGGGCCTACCTGCAGACAACTCCCCCTTACGCTCCTTCAAAGCCTTACTGGTCATTGACTGGCAAGAACCACAGTCTGCTGTTCTGTGCTCAACACCAAGACCTGGTAATATACATAATAAAATTATTCCACCTCACAAAATCAAAGTCACCAAAAACTTGATCACAAAACAACAATGGCAACTAAATTATTCTTATTCCCCACTGAGTTAAACAAGCCCTACTTATATAGGTTTCTGTCCTATATGTTGCAGGTAACTGGACATTCTTCTGGGGCAGAAATTCGTCTTGGCGTTCTGCCCCTGAAGAATGTCCAGTTACCTGCAACATATAGGGCAGAAACTTCTATAAGTAGGGCTTGTTTAACACAGTGGGGAATAAGCATAATTACGTTGCCATTGTCGTTTTGTGATAAAGTTTTTGGTGACTGATTTTGTGAGGTGGAATAATTTTATTATGTATATGACCATGTTGTGTATATGTTTTTTAATGTTTGTATTACTTGTGCTGGAAAGAGAAAAATGAATTAAAATTATAGTTTAGTTAACAATGCTGGTTATTGAGTACACAGTATGCAGCCCATATTTGTTAAGTGGCTGTTGGTAGATACCGCTATCTGAGGGTACATTAATTGCTTGACAGAGTTGTTTGTGTTCCTTCCTTTGGTTAAAATATATACTTTATATCCTCACTTGGTAGGAGGGAATATCACCTGAGTGTGGGGGCAACGCCTGAATGATATGATCTCTCAACACCAAGACACCACAGACACCCCCGATGGGGATCTGTGATGGACATCTTGGTGCTGCCGTAATGGCACTTTAAACCCGGTTTTGGGAGGGGGGGGGGGTGTTTCGATGAGGCCAATGACTAGGCCCTTTTAAAATGTTGCAGTTTGAGGAAACCTAAGTGTGCTGTAATTCTCGAAGCGTTGGCTATTGCGGAAAAACGGAACTGAAGCTAAATGGCGCTGTGCGTGATATATATATATATATATATATATATATATATACACACACATATATACATATATACACACACCAGTGATGACGTCGACCTTGAGACTACGTCCATCGCACTCTGCCAAAGAAAGAAAAAATTCAGAAGCAGCTGAAGCTGTAAGGGAAGATGTGGGAGGACACAATCCATTTGAAATGTTACTTCTGCCCCACACAAAGTATGACCGTGACTTAGCAGGTGGTTTTGGCGGTCCCGCCTTTTCCACACTTGGCTTGCTTTTACTCGACTCTCGACTCGTGGTCGATCTATGATGATCGCCCGAGGAGGATTTCCTTTCCTTTTCATGCTTTTTTGATGAAGATGATTTCTTTGACGAGGAGTCTCTAGTTGAGTGACTTCCAGATGACTCTTTTTCCGTCGGTCGAGATTTCTTCGCCGGTGGTTCCGACGAGGTAGCGCGGCGTGATGTTTTCGCCGATTGTGTGGAGCCCACCTCCGAAGGGGGGTATGCCCCCGCTCCATCATTCAGCCATGCCACCAGTCGTCGACTGCGGTCTTTGAGGGTTTTTTGAGAAACCCCTTTGCATATGTCGCAGTTATCCGCCGAATGATGAGGGTGTAGGCAATATATACAATCCATATGTCCGTCCCCCTCGTAAACTTTTTTCAAGCCGCACGTCGCGCATGGGCAGAACAGCGCTTTTCCTGACACGGAGGACATTTTCTGTACTCAAATTCCAGTAATGCAACCTTGTACAAAATAGTAAGACAACGCGAGGAGATCCCACTACTTTGGAGACGGTTGAAATCTGAAGGGGAACCGCGGGGGCGGGCCTCTTATACGGGGACGGCCTACGGAGCATGCGTAGGCGGGTCCTAAAAGGACCTAGATAGGACACAAAAGTGTCAGAAGTTTTCCTATTGGAACAAACTGTAATACTCCGCAGCTTCCACTAGATGTCGGCCTATGCACAGCATGTGATCTAAGCAGATTCCACAAGCCTCAGAAATATATATATATGTGTACCGAGGGGTCCCAGTCTGACGACGGGGAACATTCTAAGCATGTGAATCCATGAAAGATCCAATGCTGGAGAAAGTCTGCTTATATTTTATAATAAAACCAGCCAGCCCCGTCAGCCTGTTTGAAGAGTCTACCCATCCTTTCTCCTTCAGAGCCCCGACTTCTTCTGCCCCCTAAGGTTGTAAGACCGCTGCTCTAGAGACTAAGCCAGTAAGCCCAAGTGTACTCAACATGCATCAATAACACTATGTCCCTAGCACATGAAGTAAGCTTACCCCTACATGCTTTTCTAAGCAACCAGTTGATACCTCCATTTGAAGATCTCCATGCCCCCAGATTGCACAAGTGGCTCGTAATGGGGTCTTCAACTCGCCCAATGTGTTCCCCTACCAAATCATGTGGCATTTGGTTATGCCATTATTTGTCATAAATAGTTAGAATTCAATGTCCTATACATTGTGAAGATGTGTAGGTGATGGTTTCATTAGTGACAGTTAAGTCCCACCCCACTCCCACAACACTGACCTTTTTCTGGGCAATCCGTTTTGATAGAATGGCTCTTTGGCAGCAGAGATCCCTTTTGGAACTGGTGCACACTAAAAATCAGTGAAAGCTACCACACAAAAACTGAGTGGGTAAAACCGGTTTATTTTCCGGTAGTGAGCTAAATTCCACTCTAAACCCTTTAGCAGTACCACGGTTGGGACACAAATTTCCGAGTTTTTCCCAAAAGGCTTACGGAAAAAAGCAAACTCCACAAACTGAAAAGTTAGGTTGAACTAAGTTTCCTGCTGCTATTCTGCAAGGAACATTTAAGAGTGTGACATTTGCACCCTACCTTCCCGATATTCCAAGTCTTGATCTGTTGGAGTTCCAGTAAGAGCTGTTCATCAGTGCAAATCTTGAGCTTCTCAATCAGGGCTCTGCAATCGGCAGGCTGGAAAGAACAAGCATGAGATTAGCCAACACAAGCATCGAGTCAATGAAGTCTGCATAGGCCACCTTACTGGTTCGTGAGTGGCAACAGGAGCATTTCATGTGAGCGAGCACAGTAGTCAAAGGGATATAGATATGATATTTTATTTCTATCGCGCTCATACACAAGTATTTCAGAGCGTGACCGGGGAAGGGGAACAGGGGAGAACAAAATATCGATCTTACTAGACCCAGTGACATTGAGAACCTGCACGTTCATGGGAGAGGAGAGTGTGGAACAAGGAGGAACAGATTAATAATAAATAATAAAGGCAACAAAGGTAGTGCAGCCATCAAGTGGCAAGTGCTGGGTTTAAGGCAGCAGAATGGGTAGGTCTGATAAGTGCAGGAAGAAAAGGGGGTGGCTGTATGGGTACAGATACAGACCCCAGTGCAAGGGGTGGCCAGGAGGACAGAGGGTGGCCAGGTGCACAGTGCCAAGGGAGAACAGAAATCAGCAGGGGGGGGGCAACAGCAGAAGCAAAGAGGAAGGTCTTGAGGTGCTTCTGGAACTGGAGATGGTTTTTCTGATTTTTTAGAGTGGCAGGGAGGCTGTTCCAGAGGGAGGGCCCCAGTCGAAAACAGATCAATCTCCCAGCTCGTTTCTTTGAAAAACAACTGACCCTGAGGGAGGTAGAGGATTGGAGGGCTCGAAAGGAGATATTTGCGGAGGGATAGCTGAAGGTATGTTGGAACCAGGCCCCAGAAATTCTTGGACAATGCAGAGGGTTTTGAATTTAATCCTTGCATCCAGAGGGAGCCAAAGGAGAGATTACAGCGCTGCAAAGAAACGATCCCAGGGCTCGAGGCCAAGGAAATGTCTTGCATTCTTGTTCTGGATAAGTTGCAAAGGACAGAGAGTAGAGGCAGGTAGATTTAGAAAGAGGCTGTTACAATAGTCCAGCCTAGAGAGAATCAAAGCTTGGGAGACAGTGAGCTTCTGGGGGGTAGGAGAGGAATGGCAGAGTACCTCCGAGGAGGTGCAGTAGGAAGTTTGGCTTTGAGACATCAGCGATGTGGGCAGGGAAGGAAAGTGTGGAATCAAAGGTGAACCTGAGGTTCTTAGCCTCGCAGGTGGGGATAGGAACATGGCCAAGGGAGGCCAGCCAGAGTGAGGTGAAAGCATGGCGATGGTGTGCCGATTAGGAGGATCTCCGGTCTTGCTGGCATTCAGACAAAGATAGTTGTAGGCACACCAATCTTGAATGGCAGTTAGGCAATCTGAGATGAGAGGTAGATGAACACTCCATTGGTGGAGTGCCTGCATTTCAGGCAAACTAGGGTCAGAACATTTTATGTTTGAAGATCATGCATATTTCCGTTACTGGCTTTCCTACATAGAAAGCTCATACAATATGTACCGGGAAGACCACTACGCTTACACCAGACCCAAAGTTAGTTTTTGTTTAGCATCACCAGTATTCAACTTTTAACAATGGTGCTGATCCTGATCAGCAGATGCCCTTAGGGTTGTCTAAGGGCTGCTGTCAAGCATGGGCCAAGCAGCAGAATAACAAAGGTAATGCCCAATTAGTTAATAGTAATATTACTCATATTCTTCTATCCTCCGCCCAGTCCTTAGAAAACATGCAATAACCTTCGGGACATACTAATCCTTTTGAAAGTAGGTCCTTGCTCCATTTGCTCCACCATGCAGCCAGCTACGGCTTAAAGCCTACCCATTATTTGTCCTGTTCATATACCCACTACTGAAATAAGACAGACGCAGAAGATAAGTGAGGACTGACGCAAAGTCAGCTGAAGGAAGACTCGGAGATTGAAGATTACTTGTAATTAATAGGGCATTACCTCATTTCCGTTGCGTCCCAGTCTTGCCAAAACATCAGGCTATATTCAAGCATCTAACTCAATTATATAAAGGAGAGACCAAACGCACTACAATATAGTTACTATAATGATCCACAGAAACAAAGCATTTAAACTAGGCTGCCTTAAATGGATAATGTGTGCTAAGTACCAAACTATAAAAGACCTGAATGTGACAACATGACAAGTGCTCAAGGGATAGTTCAAGTAGCAGCAATGCAATTATGAAGAATGGAAACTACCCAAATCTACCCCTACAAGGCGGGCATTCCTCTAGTTGATCTGTCTTAGACTCTCACAAGCTCAATAATAGGCATGAAATGAACTACAGTAACTTTTTTGAACCACCTACTCACAGCAGAGAAGAATTCGGACAAAGATAAGACCCTAGGATGTGTTTAGGCTGGGGGAACTTTTAACGGGTGGAGACTAAAATGGTGCTAGTTCTCCATTGAACAAACACTCCCTCCATTCATTCATTTAAAAGAAACTGACCTTTTCTTCACAAGGGTATTGCAGAAACTGGGGCTGATAGACGTTTGGAGGCTCCTACACCCTAGGGCGAATTACACCAATGTTTCCCAAGTGCATCGTGGAGTGCTTTCATAATGATTTGCTACTTTCTCTAATTTAAACTTATTCCCTATATCTCTAAATGCTGTAGTAGTACTCCGAGCATTCAATCATCATGCCCAGGTCAAGATAGCTTCTTCCTAGTGGGTTCTCTGGAAGCTGCATAATCCCATACTTGGAACCCTATACTGCGAGGACATTGCATCAATAATTGACAATTTCTTTAAGAATCGGATGCAATTTGTGGGGGGTGCTTTGGGCCGGCTTCATTCACGGCGGTGGTTAGGGGTGAGCTCATTAGCCACTCAGCAGTAAAAGGAAGCTTTGAGACTACATCTAGAGAAGGAAGTTAAAGCCAGGGCACACAAACTTGTTAAGAGCTTTGAGGGAGCTGAGAATTGTTAAGACCAGAATGAGAGGCTAGCCTTTCAAATAGAACCTTCTATGACTCTTTGAAAGCTAAGCAATATTATACATGCCATCTAACCCATCAAAATGAATGGCAGAAAAACGCAGGTGGTCCATGCCCAAATAATTCTCCAGTGCTTGGCAGCCCAGAGTCCGTGCTCCACCGATCATCCAGATAGACTTGAAACTGATTCAGGGCAAGCAGGTGGGTTTCATTGAAAATAAATCCCTTGAAGAAAGAACTGAAGATGGCAGATGGGCCGAAAGGATCAGGATATGAAAATATGCTTAATTCTCCAGCATTTATTACTCTACAAATTATCAACCACTGGAAAGAATCACACTGTTTGCAAATGCTGGCATTTAGTTTGTTCTATGCATAACATTAATGTGTTGTGAAAAGCAATAATCAAATACACACATTTCAAATAAATAGGAACTCTTTGCAGAATGTAGTCGTAACCCTGCAGCTACTGGTGTACAGCACTTTGAACTTAACTCAAATGTTCCTAAACCACCATGAATTGTTTTTAATTTGTAGTCTGGTATATATGTCTCACCCCCCTTCTGCCTGGTCTTACTAATTACATGTTTAATTCGATATTACATGATTATTCATTACTATATCAATATTCAAATTTTAACTTCGTCGCTTAATTTTAAAAACCTAAATGTATGTAAGTTAATTGTATTTTTGCATATTTCAATAAAGATGAACACACTTAAATATGCTTTATGAACATCTACAGAAGTAAGTCTCCCTGGCTTATCAGAGGGCAAATACACTTAAGTGTTTCCAACTTCAACTTCTGCTTAAGGACAAGCTAGTAAATCTCATTTAGGTCCACTCCCAAAAAGACAACCACCATAAAGAATACCCCCCCATTTCATCTAGATGAACTAAGTGGATTGCCCGTTGTTAACAATTCTGATCTTGCATAAAGCCCTATAGTTTAATGGATCAGACAGGCAGAAGGTGAAAACCAGACATTGATTTGGAGCGAGAGCAGTGTACTCTACAGGATAAACCAAACTGCTTATTTCTAGTACGGAACAAGTTACTTACCTATTACTCTTGTTCTCCAGCGTGGGTCTTGCATGGACGATTACACAGCAGTAAATATACACAACCACAGGAGGTGGCAAGGCACACTTATCCCTGGAACAGACTCGTCTCAAACATGTTATGCACCACTGCTTGGCCAACCTTGGACTCCCCTCCCTGGAATCCATGTCGCCACAGTAGAATCTTGTGATGTGTGGGTAGACCTCCATGTAGCAGCAATGCAGATATCAAGCAGAGAAACAGTAGAAACGCTGCAATGGTTCTGGTGGAATGGGTTCTCGGACGACTTGGAAGCAGGTTGTTAGCCAGACGATGGCAATGCATGATAAAGCCAGAGACATCTGGAGATTGAAGCCTTAGGCAGGGCCTTCCCATGCCCCACAGGCCCAACGTTGATGAAAATTTGAGACATCTTTTGAAAGTCCTTAGTGCATGCAGTGTTAAAACTTTAGGGCACGCGCAACATGCAGCGAATGCAAAGCCCTTAGCAGGCAAAGGATTTGTGAAGAAAACTGGCAGAACTAAAGGCTTGTTTACATGAAAGTCCGACAGACCATTTGGCATGAAGGATGCATGGAGTTCACACAACCACCTTCGTGGAATGGAAGGACAAATACAGAGGCTTACAGGAGAGGACCTACCACCAAGAAGGCAGTCTTCCATGACCGAAACCTCAAAGAGGCTTGATGTATAGGTTCAAACGAAGGCCCCCCCCCTTCAGCTTCGACAGTACCACATTCAGCTCCCAAACAGGAACAGGCGCCTTCAGAGGAAATGTTCTGAAGAGGCCCTTCAGGAACTCCTTAACAAGCCTGTACGACCACAGGGAAAGCTTGCCTGGAGCGGTGGTGTACCTCGATATGGGGCCCAGGGGGACCTTGGCAGATGTGTGGGCAAGGCCAGCCTTGGTCAGCAAGGGCAGGTATGGGAGGATCTGTGGCGCCATCACATGCAGCAGAGAAATTCTCTGTGGCCTACACCACACTGTAAAGCGCTTCCACTTGTGGTTGTAGCAAGCAGGCATAGAGGTGGCTCCGACCAGAATTTTCCTACACTCCAAAGGCAGCAAGTAGTGTCCAAATTCTAGGGCTGTAGGAGCTAGGCCTTAAGGTTCAGAGACACCAAGTTGTGGTGCAGGATTTACCCTCTGGAGAGGTCAGGATGCGGAGGCAGCTGGATAGCTGGAACCACAGAGATGGAGAAGGTCTGAGTAACAAATATGCTGGATCAATGAGGACCATCTAGCATTGGCATGGTCTGTGTGTTGATCACTCGTAGCAACAGCAGAGTCAGTGGGAAAGCGTACAGGAAGAGGCACTCCCAAGGGAACGAGAAGGCATCCCCCCAGAGTCTTGGTTGAGGATACCAGATGGCAAGCTTTTGACACTTGGTGTTGGTTGCTGTTGCAAAGAAGTCAATTTGAGGGAGACCCCAGTAGTTGCAGACGAGACTTGTGCTTGATGAAGCTCCCATTTGTGGCAGGACCGCAGCTCCCTGCTTAGTCCACAATGGTGTTCTGGATGCCTGCCAGGTGAAATGGGATGAGGAGTGTTGCATAATGGCCCAGCGCCACAGGTTCTGTGCCTCCAGGGATAGCGCGGGGAACACATCAAGCCCAGTTTGATGTAAAATATGGTTTTGCCTGTGAAGAGCTGCACCACCTTCCCGTAGAGCAGCGGCTGAAAAGACTTGAGACCCCAGAAGACTGCCCCTAGTTCCAGGAGGCTGATGTGCAGCTCATCTTCCTCCGGTAGCCTGAGCCCTTTGGCGCGAGATTGTTCAGTGCAGGCTCCCCCAATCCTCTAGGCATCAGTCGTGACTGTCGCCAGATAGAGGATCTGGAAAGGGAGCACTATGTGAGAGGAGTACGAACTGACCACTGCAGGGCTTGACGGAATGCCCAATTGAGAGCGATCTTGTCGGTCAATTTATGCCCATGACTTGCTTGCATCCAGAAATTCTTGAAGGGGGTCTTACCTGCAGCCTGCAAAAAGGGGCCAGATGGATGCAGGACGACATCACCCCAGCAGCAACTTGATGGACCAGACTGTTGCAATGGAAGCGGTTGATAGCCAGTGTCCCTTTCCCAGCATGGCCTTCAGTCTCTTCCAAGGTTGTAGCTACCATGAAGAGTGTTGAGCCAGGCACCCTGGAATAGAGTCTCTTGAGATGGAATTACGCAGGGCTCCAGATAGTTTATCGAGAACCCTAGAGAAGTCAAAATCTGGACGTCTGCTGGATTACCAGTGTATGAGAGCGGGGCCAAATGAGCAAATCGTCCAGGTAAGGGTAAACATTGATTCCTTCACAGGGCAAATGCACTGCCACCGGGGCTAAGCATTTGGTGAACACCCTCGGCCAGAGTCAGGCCGAAGGGCAGGGCCTTGAACTGGTAATGCCACCCCTGAACAAAAACACAAACTTCCGGTGTTTGTGATGAATGGGATGTGGAAATAAGCAGCTTACAGGTCAAGAGTTGCCAGAAAATCCCCCTTCCTCCAACTGGTTGAGCATGTGCTGCAACGTGACCATACTGAACTTTTGGGATTTGAGGAACTGGAGGCGTGCAAGTCCAGCATCAGTCCCCATCCTCCCGACTTCTTCCTTACCAGAAGGTATCTGGAGTACTCTGGAGCCGCTGAGGGACTGGCTCCATTGCCCCATTGAACATGGCCCGAACCTTCTTTAAAAGCTGTTTCACGTGCAGTTTGTCGTGCGACAGGAAGAATGCGAGGGCATTTGTCCTGACATTTCAAAGTGCATCCCTGTTGGACAAAGCAAGCTGCTTGACCCAACTAAAGTAACAGTGGACATCGCAGAAATTAAAGCGAAGCTAATCAATGCGGAGGGAAAGGTGTATGATCTCACTACGAAAGTGGTGGCAGTAGAAGATCAATACAATTGATGACAGAACTTTAAGATTGGCTGATCTGATAAGGAGAGATCCAAAATGAAAGATTGTCTCAAACTATTTGAACAGGAGAATTTTGAGAAGAAATAAGGATTGCTGGGTTTTCGGAAAATGTGGAGCGGGGCAACACTATGGTTTTCTTGGAGAAGGCACTAGTTTCCATGCTTAACTTGTATCCAAATACATCACTGAAATGGAGAGCACACAGATTAGGTCAAAAGCCATTAGATCAAAATCCAGCCATGGGCCAGCTACCTAGACATTTCATTGTCAAGTTTCTGAGATTCCCAAAGAAATTATGCTCAAAGTATCTAGTGATTCTGCTGATCTGTCTTGGGGTGGGAATAAAATCATGATTTCCACAGACCTGAGCAGACGTCATGGAGAAAAAGAAACTCTTTAATATTGCAAAGGAAAAAGCAAGAAATAAGAAGCTTACATACTATATGGTGTACCCAGCCATTCTGCGTGTAATTATAGAAGGACATGCGCATTCATTCACTGATTACGAAAATGCTGAAGCCTTTCTGAACGATTTGGACATTGAACCAATGGAAGCTACTTCAAGCCAAAAAACAGTGCATAAGAAAAAAAAGGATAATTAGTAATCTCACAATATAGCTTTTGCTTAGTGATTTTACTCTTTACTTGTTTTTGAGGAGATCTGGTTTTGGTTAAGGTTTTTGAAACTGATGCAACAAGGCTCTTGGAGTTTTTTTATTCGGAGGATTGGAAGAGCGAGACCCGAGGAAAGCACCCGACCTTGAACGTAACTACATTCATACATATGAAGCAAATGGAGCGTCCAGGATATGAAAAGTACGTATGTGATGGTGGACAGATCAATGCTGCCGCGGCATAAGCAAGGCGAATGCTGAAAGGGAAATACCCTTTGTAAAGGAAGCAAGGGATACGTGGCCTGCACGCAGCTCGGAGGTGAATCTCTGCTATATTTATAAGGAATGAGGCAGTGCAACCGCTCTCTACATGGCAATTTAAAAAAAAAAAATTATGTGGGGGTGGGAAGGGAATTTAGGGGGCATGGGGTGGGGGGCAAGACTTACCCGATCCCCCGGCAAGGGGAAATGGCGGCCGCGAGGAGGCTCAGGGTAGCGGTATTACCATGTGGTAATGCCCGCATTCAGAGCCTCTCCATTGGCTGGGAGGCTGCCACACACCCCTCGCTGGGTACTAATTGCGTGAAATTGACTGCAGCAAGATAAAGAGGAAGCATTATCTGGGGCGAGTGCCTTATCGCTTAGCCAATTACCTACTAGACCATTCAAGTCAGTGCAAATCCCACAACAGAAGCCAGTTTGAAATTTCTGAAGGCGCCCACTCTCTGCTGCCCATTGCTTCAATTCTCTAAGAACCAGGCCAGATATTTTTTTGTAATCAGAATCAAAGCTATTGGGCGATAGTTTGCCAGGCTTAATCTATGGCCCCTCTTATAAACTGGGATAATGAGACAACCAAGAGGACAGTATCGTTTTGGTTGACATCATGTTATTGAATACTTTGAAAAATATAATTTGCCCACATTTCTGGTGCCAATTTAAAGCGAGCATTAGATAGTCCATTCGATCCTGCAGTTGTGAATTTAGATGCCATTTTTTTAATCAATTCAATATCTTTGATTGTCATCCCCAACTTCCAAGCTGCTGTGCATTTAGGATTATGTATGTTGGATTCCGGGAATCTATATTACTGTTTCAAAAGGTTTAATCCATTCACTTTCTGCAATGGGGTTCAATCGTATAAAGAACTGTTCTCCCAAAATAATATATTAGGTCACAGATGTTCCATGTCACAGACGTTCCTAGTGTCTTTTGGTTATTTCCAGCATTTTCCAGCCCTCCTTACGGAATCTATAGGCTTTATAACATTTTAACCAGTTTTTAAACTGTTTATAGAGCTTAAAACTGGTCAGGAGTGAAGGCTCATCCAATGCTCTTTTATAACTCAAATTACTTTTTCAGCTGTTCTCTTCCCTTTTTACCTCTACATCAAAACAAAGTATTCTGCTACACATTTTCAGGGTATTGACACCCATTTACACCTACCTATAAAGGCATCAAAATGACATGGGTCAGTTAATCATTTCTATTATCAGAGCTTAATATAGCTGGTTTTTCTCGTTAATCGTGCTCCTATTGACTACATGCTTTAAGAGTCTATTACAAGCAGGATTTACCCTTAGCCCAATCATTAGCATATGACTGCAAATAACATCATTGAGTGACCATCAGCTTCCTGTAATCACTCAACTCAGTGTCCAACCCACAACTAGTCAGAGAAAATAGTCCTGGTGTCATTGCAATATAGTCTAAATGTGCAGAGGACCGACCAGCTATCTAAATTGCTCTCGCAGGGGTGTCACCCATAATTGCTCCATTAAGTTGGCTCAAATTCCCAAAAACAAACCATTCTCTCCATTTGCTGCCTGAAAGCAATACTTTCTGTCCCTTTAACAGATTCCCAATATCTGCTGTGTACTACAATCAGCATTAACATCTGCAGCTATTATAATATGGTGTCCTTCATGTTCACAAAGGAAAGATTACAGTACATTGCCAAACTTTTCCAAAAAAAGAGTCACAATCCACTTGAAGTGGATTGCTATATAAATTTACAATTAAACTAGGTTATTGGTAGCATAGATTATCAACTCTCACCTTTATTGCTAGTAGCCCGTAGCAGTGATTACTTACAACCTCAAAATATAACAGAACTGATTTACAAGGGTTATTAGCCCACCTGAGGGTCTACCCATACAGCCCTTTGTGGCCATTTGCTGGAACACTAACCATCTACAATAATCAGGACACATAGCCAAGTCTCCTGTAAAAGTAGGTTATAATTTTTAAAGATGGCTTTTCTATCCTCACAACCCAAGAAGCTATTGTAACCTTGCGTGTTTCAGCTCATCATCCGTAACTTATGTTCATATAATGAAGGTGCTAGCGATAAAGCGTAGGTCCAGAGTTGGGCACGTCCTTCATTTGTTAAATAGCTGAAAGGACGAGCTCCATATCCTAAGTCATACAGAACATCTGCATGCATGCATAACATTGAGGTAATTGCAGGAGAAGACAGCTTTATTACAACCCAGTTTTACTACTATTCCATTTAGGATTTTCCACTAGGATTAAATCAGTTAATTGCGGATAGCCAGGACATTTTCTTCCACATATTCAATAAATAGGATCTATTCAAAAAAGGGCTATCGTAGTTTGGATGGAGTGGCTGCTTTTTTATCAGATTGTTCAAAGTAGATAAGGTGTTTGGGTCGAAACGCATACAAGAGTTTGCATTATGGCCGTTTTTTTCTTCCCGGTAAGATGTAATTCTTGTTGTATTGAGTGGGCTATTTGTCGATGTGGACTGGATTCAGGTCAGATATTTCACAATGGGATTTTGAGAGTTGTGGTCAATTGATTTTGGTATTTACATACTCCATAGCTGGATAGTTCAGTTGTAGCTTCAGCCAATTATCCAGTGGACCCCTAAATTCCACTGGTTTCCTAATACCATTGGCTCCAACTTTAGATACTACATAGTGACCGGCACTTACTGGGACTTTTTGTATGATTGAATGAGCAGTTGTATTCCTGGGATCTTGAGTTGGAAAGGTTACTCGCTTTAGACTGCAATTGTTGCTTTATCATTTTCTGCTTAGCTTGTTTTACGGTTTTCTGGGGCTTTTCATCATTGAGATCTCGTGACATTGGATTTCCATGCCATCCTCTTCCGTAGCTGCAGCTACTGTGAGTCAAGTCTGTCGACAGGGGCAAGGTGTTAGCTTCTGAGGCATAACTAGATTAGAATCTTGGACATACATTACTTTGCCAGTTTCGTTTGTGTAATAATTTACTTAACCGACTATCTTCTACATCCGTCTCCAGCGATATTGCAGATTAATTCTGTACACTAAGTAGCTGCCCTCAGTATATGAGTTGACTTCATTTTCTAGTATCACGCAACTACTTTTGTGACCAGACTATGTTGTTATTGGTCAGCTGCAAGATTAGAGCACAGAATAAATAATGCCTATTTTTCCCAGCAGCATCTCCAATGATCAATTGTTAGATGTTGCAGTCTACTGCTTCTCATTTGAGATAACAGATGACTCATATTCCCATGAGTCAGAGTCCCTTGAGTCCTCCAAGGGAGAATTTAGTGCTTCCAAGTTTGGACTTGCAGAGAAGTTGGTCCCAATTATATTATCAAAACCTTCTAACTCCGGACCCAACAACTTCCCCCTAAAGTCTAGACACATGTAAACAACTGGCCACCATCATTTATTGCAAATGAACTATGGTTTGATATCTGCATTTCCTATGGTATTTCCTTGCTCCTCTGGTGCTAGTGGAGATGGTGCATTACTAATATTAGCTACTGCGCTGGGTGCCTTCCTCAATAGGTCTATGATAGAAGGATGTGAGTTTTTTTATTTTTTTATCGGCAATGCTTCCTTTACGCACAGAGTGGTTTTTTGTTTCTTATTTTAGCTTCACTCATAATGGACAAGAAAGAATTAGCAGCATTTTTGGCACAGCTTGTTTAAGGAGGATGGGTTGCTACGTAAGGCATAGGAGGCGTAATTTTGGTTGCTTAGTAGCTTTCATACTGGAAAAGGTAGTGGAACTGCCAAAAGATTGCAATCACTTACGCTCCGGCATCTCAAGCAACTCTCAGCTAATTGCAGCCAAATGCCCACTATTCAACTTTCACACTTGGCATCAGTATAGAGTATACATCTGAGGGTATTAAAGGGTACATACCACAGTAAAGATCTTTAAATTGCTATTGCAGTATTTTCTTTTTTAAACAATTTAATTCACATGTCCGCACAACGCACCCCCCCCCCAGTATTATAATGGCTAATTGATGATTATATCCTGTATTTATCCATTACAAAGCATAATAAAAAATGCTAAAAAAGAAAAGAAAAAACACTTTCAGTATGTTGGTGGTGGGGCAACCTTATTGAAATGTAACATTTTTAAAATGGTCTAAAACAGAAGGATTCTTGCAGTCATTATATACATGAAGTAAAGTTTGTTCAATGTGTTGGAAGTTTTGTATGCAATGGCCCAAAGAGTGCTGGGATCCTCAAGCTTTGTACCGACTTTCTCCTGAAAACGCCTTCCTATAGTAGTCAGATGCGGGTTGGTGGGGTAGAAAATCCGGTCAGGCAGTGGTGTGAGGGGGGGGGGTGGGGGGGGGGGGGGCAGCACCGGATCCAAACAGCACTTCTGTAAAGCAAGTGGCAAATGCGCCCCGGGCAGCTCTTTAAATACTTCTGAGATGTTGGGGGTGTGGCAACCGTGTGTTTTTCGTGAACACACCTTTCAACAGTACACAGAAGGGGGGGGGGGGGGGGGGTTCCAGCACCAGCTCCCAACAGCTAACAGCACTTGGCAAATTACAGTTTTGAAACAGTGGCAAGTGTGAGATTGCCATTGCATTTCTCGGCACAAGCAACAAAATTAGTAGCGCTAATTTTGGCACTTAGAGGCATGAAGAGAGGCCTTAATGGTGTATTCCGCCCACATAACAGTACACACAGGACTGTCACGTTGGAAGAGGCATGGCTTCTTACGCACAGATGGCATGCCAGTGCAGCATGCGCCGTTATTGGACAGGCTGATAAGCGCTCTACAGCTCCCATCGCTGTGGTGGAGTGTGCAGCCCACACTAAAGGTACAGATTTAGTTCACACAGCAACAAAGCTGCCGATTTAGAAGCAAAATTGCCAGAGTATTTCATAAAATCACAATTTGATACAGCACCAAATAAGTATATATACAAACACAAAACATGGTAATGAGGGAAGGCTTTAATACACAGAGAAGGACACCACCAGAAGAGCAAAAACTGGAAACTATGGGGGTGCCGATTGTTCCACAAAGATTCAATATGGCAGCAGGATGGCACCGGAAACCGGGTTATGACTTTGGGATAACTTAAAGTAGCAGTATATCAACTACATCACTCAGTACATACAACACGAGAGTGCCTTGCAGCTTTGCTCTCGGAAGACTGGTTTGTGCCCAATCTGGAAGTGCATGTTGCTGGTTTCATTATGAATGGTTTAACTTGCCAGCAGTTTACTGCTAGGCACACGCTACCAACACAGAGGAGCAATACCCCTTCCTACCGGACCCTTCCAGCATTTGCATATCGACTACGTAGATATGCGGCAAGTTTGAAACAGCTAAATATGCTAGTAGATGGATTCCACTTTTCCTCGATGGATCAAAGCCCATTCACAAATCCTAATGCCACATGTGTTGCAAAGTTCTTCCTGAGTTGGGGAGTGTGCAAAGTGCTCAGGTCCGATAATGGACCACATTTTGCAAATGAAGTCTGAGCACATCAAAATTATGTTTGGAATTAAGCATACATTCTCTTTTGCTTACCACCCACAAGCAAACAGACTGTGTGAGCGCCTCAATGGCCTCCTCAAGGAACACATTGTCCAATTAAAAGGGAATCTGAAAAAAAGGGATGCTCCATTGCCTACCCTTTGTGCGATTTGCATTACATAAACAGCCTGGCTCAAAGCATCACCCGACTCCCCATGAGCTGGCGATGGTCGATCATAAGGAGGACCATTTCAAATACTAGCCCTGAAAAATGGCACACTACTTCTGAAATAATGGTACAATAAACTTTGGGAAGAAAACGCATTTTTGATAAACTCAAGTATGAAAACAGGAACAGTTATGAGCCGAGTGTTTTGGTGATGGCTGGGACTGCCACATTGATTTGTACTTCGAAAACATCATTGTGCTGTTCCAGAGTCTTTGCCATTTCTACTTATGTCAGTTCCAGGGGGAAGAGAACTTTGCAACAAATACCACCCTATGCAGAGTATTTTGGCGTTTAGGGCGCTTAAGGACAACATCTGGCTTTCTTCCGACACCTTGTCACAACAAATCTGCGTTGCACGGTAAGCCTGCACAAGATACAATCGCTGTACCATCAGTTATCATCTATGCCCATTACCATACACACTAACAGAACACAAACTTACATTATTCCAGTAAAAGGGACGCAGTGGAGGCGAGCAACCACAGTTGCCACAGCATGAGCATCCAAGCGTGCCGCAGGGATATATAAAGCATCCACTCTGGCTCCCAACTAGACCCTGCTCATGATTTCCCAAGATGATGAAGCTGAAAACTGTACAAATAGGCCTGATGTCATGGCAACATCTAACAGAGGGGAATTGCAACATCCTGACCCAACCACATCCAAAGGGCAAATAAAAGAATATAAGTTGATGAAGAACGGTATTTGGAGAAGTATTTTCAAATGGGTAATACTCATATCTCGTTCACAAAAACAGACTGTCCTTGATAAGAACTCCCTGACCCCCATCGATCAAAGCTGTCCCTAGGAGGCTGGTGGTGTGCCGCCTATCTAATGAATAAATTTACTAAAAAGACCAAAAGCAAGGATGGGTGGAGACAAACATTAAATCTCAGCTGTGTGTTATGAACGGCTCCTACTACCTGGAATTTCTGTACATGTTTAATCGCCAACTGGGTAGTGGCCCTTCACACATCAGACCTTGTTCTGGAACTTTTAAAAGACAAGACCCTCAGAGTAAGGGAAAACCTAGTGGCAAGAAGTCGGTCTCGTATATCACGTTTCTGTAGCATGCTCAAACTCTTGCTATCTGAATATCGTCATGTTCATGAGAGAACTTATGGTCAACCATAGATTCATGAGTTCTCTCAAGAACAGGACGATGCAACATTCCAGAACAAGGTCTGATGTGTGAAGGGGCACCCATAGAGGAGGAATCTGTCTGTCCAGGTGTATCCCCAGATTTGTACAATTAATTCAAATGCTAGGAGCACTTGGAACAAGCGAGTACTACATCTGCTCTGGGTTGCATCACTGCATTTGCTAATAGAGGGGGCTATTCAGTTGCCAGTATCCTACAAGATCCTCTGATCATGTATGGAGCGGAGCGGCTGTTTGCGCTATGACCCATTTGGATAGGGTGAACAAATTAGGAGCAGGCACTGCTTAAGAAACTACTGAGGCTACCGGCATGGACAACCACAGAATGTTTTTACCTTGAATACAATATCCTCCCCATAGCAGCGAGGAGCCAATCCACCTGCCTACTAATGCATTGGAAACTAGCCAGAGCACCAGAAAATACACACTCGCATACTTGAGGCAATGAGGTCTAGAAGTCATCTAGTGGCAAATAGTCGAATTGCCACAATCAAGGCTATTGTATCCCTATGGCTACCCCGAATACCAGCTGCCATAGCCAATTTAGACCATGTTATAGCAAAAGGCAGTGGTGAAACGTATGCTCACTTAACACCGTAAAGAACAGCCAATTGTTAAACTGGCATCACATGAAGAGGGGCATATTGCTGAGAGCATCTATCCCGAAGTACATAAGAAGCTTCATAGTGAACATGCTGGTATGGGACTAAATTAAGATAAAGCTGCATGCTGTTAAAAATCAGAATTTGGAGGGGAAATGGCGTCAACTAACAAAGGGTTTGCCGCTTATGTGGGGACGACACTTGAAACGGTAAAACATCTTGACACAGAGAGAGTCCCTTCTGTCCCAGGCTCTATTGTCTGCAGGTTTGTCAGGTAGTCTAACCAGAGGAGCCGTGGCCCCTGTATTTAAGTGGGAATCATGAAGCATACATTTTTTATCTGACCATCATGTGGAAAAAACTCAGATCCTACATGCTCTGACGTAAATATTCTCAATCCGCAGATATGGTGTGAACGCTTTGAATGTAACGCAGTTTCGTGCTGTGTTTAGGCAGGAGTGCTGACCCCCCCCCCTTCCCTTAGCATGTCATCTGTGCTTTGATCTATTACTAAGCAGGAATGTTCGTCTACTTGCAGAAGTAGTGGGTTTAATTAATTGCTATGTCATTTTGGTCTTTCGGTCACTCATCATGGTTTCTTTTAATCTTTTTATATTAGGAAAGTTTGCAAATATTCTATAAGGGGTGTCCGGTCAAAGGATCGAAAAAAAGGTTTGAATGCCATTTTTTCGAAACCAAAAGGACCGAAAAAAAAAGTTTCGAATGCTTTCATATTTATATATTTTTTAGTTAAGTGTGCATTAAAAAAAAAAAAAAAGTTTTTTTACAAAAGGAAAACAGGAGGTTGGGGGAACCCCCCCCGCCCCATAAAAAAAAATATAAAAAAGCATTTGAAACTTTTTTTCGGCACTTTTGGCGTCGAAAAAAAGGCATTTTATCTTTTTGTTTTAGATACTTTCACCTATAACCTCTAGAAGGATGAGGGATTGCTATGCAATATAGTATTTTCTTGTTTGTGAAAGGTTTGTATAAAACCAACAAAATAAAAAAAACTTAATTAACCGGAATGGGAAGGCTAATAGACCACTATTGGGCTTGTGGTTCAAAAGCATATATGCAACTGCCCCCAAATTGGGGCGACGTTCCATAGTACTATTGAGCAGACTAGCTTTAGTGACATACAAATTGGCAATTTCCCCCAGATGAGTGCACATTTCAGAAGGAAGAGGTCCCTTACCCTTGAACGGAGTAAAAAGGTAATTACAACCAAATCAAAACAGGCCTATTAGAGACATACCAGATGATCATAAGTTATTCAGCAGAACAGCAATGATTCTTACATCTATCTTTCTCCCCGGATTACAGGTAGCTGTGAATGCAAAATAGCTGCAAATAAGATGGAAGTTGTTGCTAATAATTAATGAAACTGACTAATGTCATAAGGGAGGAGCTAAGATAAATCAGTTTGACCATCCAGAATAGGTAGGTCCTCAATTTAACAAGCACAGAGGATGGCGTGTGAGCAGGTCTAGGACCTTTTTGCTCTATGTACATACCTGCCCACGATTGCGAGGGTCCCATTTTCACCAATGCCAAAGCCACTTTAACCAAATTGCATGCAAAAATGGAGGAGGCAGATAAACCTGAAAATGACTTTTGGGGATTATCTGTTCTTCTGTATACACTCCTGGCTGGCCAATGCATTCAAGATAATTGCCATAGTAATCTTCATACTACCAACTGTGTTCTAAGAATAGCGATAAATGGGTGCAAAAAAAAAAAAAAAAATCAGCCAAGGGAGCAGTTGGAATAGAAATAGATTTGAATGCTGCCACACACGGGTATAAGCAGACAAACTACTTCACACCCACCCAGGTAAGAGAAAGCCCCAATACACCTCCAGGATTAAAATTCTTTTAGCCCCTAGGCCCAACTACGGCAAGCAGGCGACCCGAGGGGGTGACCAATATATGGATTCCCAAAATATCTTAATGGGGCTGGGGGGCTAAACAGGGCGTGGACGAGGACTCAACCAGAGAGGGGGGGGGGGGCTAGGGGGGGGGAGGGCGGGATGTTGACAGGCAGGTGAATGCATCATTTATTGCTGCTGCCTGTTTTCTCCACCTCAATATCGCATAGGTGAGAAACTCTACTCAGTAATGCGACAGTATCGGCCTTATCCCAGACAAATACAGGAGAATAGGAGCCTGGTGTAAATAAAAATGGCAAGAATAAGCAACCTCAATATTAACTGACATATGCACATGCAATAGACAAAGCAAATGTGCAATCACCATGAACAAACAAAGACGCTAGGTCCACCATGCCTTTATACACATAGAATATCGCTTGCAACCACAAAGCCACGAAGAACATAACATAAGCAGTGTATAAGCTGAAATGTAACAAACGATACATGTATATAGTTTAGTTTACGAACATAGAAACGCAACAGAAATAGCCAGCCATCTTTTCCAAAATGGAGGTCGCAGATGCATTCAAATGAATTAGAAGGCCACAAGCGGCTTAATTTACTGAAACAGATCTGTGCAGGCCACTGACAATAGCTGCGCTGACCCTGCTAAGGTTACTGAGAAATTAGGGTGGACTTGGAGAAGAACATGAGATCATTCCCATGGCACAAGCCATTTCTTTAAGATTAAAGAATTAGCCTTTGAAGCAAGGAGCAGGATAATTACGAGTCCAAACCTTTAGAAATGGATGGGCCAAGTGCCTAGGGCTGAAAAAGTAAAATGCTCACAACTAAAATCGCAATAAATGCAGGGTGAAATAATTCAGAGCATGGTCCTCTCACATGTGACCCTGTCATGATGCCTACCCCCGGGGACCCAGACCACGTCCAACAACCCTGGAAGCAGGCATCAAGTTATCCTAAGCAAGCCCAACAACCTTTGCTAGGGGCTATTTCGGTCCAGTCCTGGCGCCTTGAGAGTCAGTCCTGGCACCATAGGTGCCAGGCTCATAGATTAAAACTTACCTGATGCAGAGCATGCTGCAAACTTACCTGATGCAGAGCATGCTGCAAACTTACCTGATGCAGAGCATGCTGCAAACTTACCTGATGCAGAGCATGCTGCAAACTTACCTCATGCAGAGCATGCTGCAAACTTACCTCATGCAGAGCATGCTGCAAACTTACCTCATGCAGAGCATGCTGCAAACTTACCTCATGCAGAGCATGCTGCAAGCGCTCCAAGCCAAAAGAGGCTTGGAAGGGACTACTTTACTTGGGGACTATTTTTTACTTGGGCTGGGGAGGAATACTTACCTGGGACTACTTTGGTGGCCATTTAAACCACTTCCGAAGAGCAGCACACGATTCGCGTTATTCTGCATCCAGCAGCTTAACGCTCACCGTGCCTGCAAGTCTGCATCCAGCCTTCTGCCACGCCCGCCTCGAGTTTGGAGCTCCTAGAAAAATGGAGAAAGAAGGAGAAAAGGTTAGAGCAAGAGCAATACCTTTAATCCTTAGCTGAATTCCCGATCCATCGCGCCTTCAAGCTGGAAGAAAGAAGTTATTTTATGTGCGTTGCCTCGCCTCCTGCAGAGCCGCGCTGAACTTGCCGGCTTTCGCAGCATCTCTACATTCCACCGCATCCTCCTGCATGTTCCCGCTGCACTCCGGCACCTAAGGAGAAGACAAGAACAGCAAGGTGAGCCAAGGGAATACACAGAGGAATATTAGTTACCCCCCATAGACTTACCCGATTTTACCACCGGGGGTACTATTCCTCTTCACGGGTCGGCGCAGCTTCCACTGCATCTTCGCCGAACCCCGGCCCCTAAGGGGAAACAAAAGGACAGCAAGGTGAAACGAAAAGGGACTAACAAGGGGAACCCTCCTCACAACAATAGACTTACCTGATTTTACCGCCGGAGGTACTATTCCCCAAGACGTCATACTTTCTCTCAGCGCCTGAATAAGGGAGAAAGCAACAGGTTACATATTGACATTTTATCGAACTGTGTTGGAAAATACAAATCCTTACCAGAATACTACCAGTTGCCACGAGGAACTCTTCATTAGGGTGAAGCTGCAACCTGCAAGGAATCGGACAAGAGTGAAAGTCAGGCATTTGAACTCTTACGAACTTTATACTTACGGCGTCTTGCCGGGAATCTCGGAGTCAATATTGTTCTGGAACTCACCAATTCCTTCGAGCCAGTGAAGCAACTGGTTATCAACGCGCCCCTGCGCTCAATGCAGGATGGAGAGTTCATCTTTTCAAACCATCAGGTGAGACTATAAGAGGGGACATCAAAGGTGATCTGTGGGGAGAACAGCAGGGGTGGAGGGATTTACGCTCAACTCCACGGGTGGTTAATTCCCTTTCTCCATTTGCAGAAGAATATTCCTATGGGCCAAGCAAACGAAGCTAGGTGGGACAGTCCAGTCCGTCATCTCGGCTCTACGCGTCACATTGGTGAAGACCGCAGCTGTCCAGTTCCGATCGACGCCTCTGTGGGAGCCAGGTGAGCGTAACAGACCCATAATTCAAGAGCTCTATTCATTAGCCCCAAATAGGCACCTGCTTCAACTCCCAAAATTCTCAGAAATGTGGCACAGAGCAAGGCCGACTACAAATCGGTCACTCTGGCACATTGATAGGATTAAGGGATAGTATCTTATTTAATAGAAAATAACGCAGTTCCTGGGCCTCTTTCCCCCCTCGCCCCTGTTTTTTGGCTCATGTGTTGGTGACCTGTCAATTGCTCAAGGTTAATAAGATGAAGTCTCAATGTTATGCCGCCCAGAACATGTTGCATTACCCAATCAAATAATGAAGCAATTACATGTATTCACTGTTCAATTTAGAGGTGTTCTCAAGTGGAGGCATCAGATATATTATAACCAATGAGAAGACTAACCCTTACATATTATATAAAGCATCCCTTTTTAGAAGAAGGTTCTTGATGCACCTAAACCCTCCTTAGCATCCCATCTGAGGGACACTCGAGACTGCTTCTAATAATCCTTTCGTAAATTTCAAAAAAGCTGCGTAGAGTTTATGAAGTTAGCTGACATACTTATCAGATTCTTCTGTGGTCACAAACTAAAAATCAAAAGATGGGCCAAGATTTCAGACCCAGAGGACCTGCAGAGGTTTAAGCTATACACTAAGAACAGTATTCACTATACATCGACCAATGACAGCAGACTATCTTCAAAAATTTCTGTCGAAAGTGTTAAGAAGCCGGATCTTAAAATTCAGACAAATTGTCTACCAACACAAAGTCATAGGACCGAAATTGGGTATTCCAAAATAACTGAAATTGCAGATTATGCAAGACTGCGAGTTTGCAATCCCTTCATCATGTTGTCATTGAATGACCTGGTTTAACAAAGCTAAGGCTCCACCTTCAGGCCTACAGGGTGGCAGCACAGCTGGCACACATCCACGCCTGGCAAACCCTCTCGGACCGCCCTAGATGGGTAGAACTAGAGCAAGCCCAATTGCCGCTCCCTCTGCGATTCCTTCCACACATCCAGGCCCCTCTGAGAGATCACTGGAAGACACTCCTAACCACCAAACATACGCTGATCACATGGGACTGGGCCCTGAAACAAAAAGGCATCCCAAGAGGACAAGGCCCTCTCTCCCCCATTTTCCACAACCCAAACTTCTCCCTGGGGTCAAACCCCCGAAACTTTCAGAACTGGATCAATGGAGGCCTAGAGACCCTGGAGCAACTATATGCCGGGAACGTGCCACGCACCTTCGAACAATGCAAGATGATGTTTCAACTCCAAGAAAGGGATAGGTTCACATACACCCAACTCCGTCACTGGTGCTCTCACCCCCAAACCCTCCTTCAGCACTCCGCCCTCTTACCGCTCTGGAGTTAACGCTGAAGGATCTGCCAGGCCAGGGTAGGATTTCATCCCTGTACAGACGCTTCTTGAGCGACTTCCTGAACGTACGGACACGAACCATGGCCCAATGGGAGGCTGACCTGGGAAACCCGATCGAGGACCAGACCTGGGTGGACATTTGGACCCGCACCCACTCTTCATCTACCTGTGTGACCAATAAGGAATGCGCATACAAGCTACTACTTCGATGGTACTACCCCCCCCCCCCCCTTAGGCTACACCATATGAACCCCCGGGTGGACCCTTCCTACTGGAGGGGATGCTCCCAGCCGGGCTCCTTCTTTCACATGTGGTGGAGTTGCCCCAAGATCCAGCGTTTCTGGGAACAGTGCCTGGCGACGATCAACCACATCACGGGGGCTTCCCTCCCATTGGAGCCCGAGACGGTCCTCCTGGGGGTCCCAACCCCGGGAGTCTACCCTCGCTCTGGGAACAGAGCGAAACTAGTGACACAAGGCCTCATGGCGGGCAAAACCATACTAGCCCGCTTCTGGAAGTCCCCAGATGGCACGTGCATGGCCCACTGGTGGGGCAAACTTTGGGATATCCTGATAGCGGAGAAGGAGACCGCAGCAAGGGCAGGTGTCCTCCACCGCTTCCAGAACCTATGGGCCCCAGTCCTGGAGTACGATCAACGTTTCCCCGCCTTAACATTTAAACCCCCCAGCGCGCAATGGACTCTAAGAGACCAAGGGCCAAACTGAGGGATGGGACCCACGGAGGGCCAGCCATGTGGGGCCTGGGGACGAGGAGAGAGAGAGGAGCTCCAAGGGAGAGGGGGTAGAGGGGGGGGGGGGTGAACATGAGCGAGAAAGTAACATTTTGGTGCATTATCCTTCTACAATGTGATATGTAAACTGTCCTGCCTTGGTTTAAAATAAACATTTAAAAAAAAAACAAAGCCAAGGCTCACATTTATGGGTCCATATTTACATTATTCTTCAGAGGTGTAGTCAGAGTTATGGAACAGACTAGTAACAGGCTCCCAAATATCTCCAACATTTGTTTTGGCAACATTGCTCTCAAATGTTTTGAAGATCTTCACCAAGTAGTAGATCAAGGGGAGGCACTATAATTATATAGTAACCGCAGGTGTCTTCATCATTGCACACTGAATAGTACTGTAAAAGATGCTTTTGTCTTAAGTGGAGTGGTTTTGTGATTGTTTTAGAGTATGAGATTCAATGAATCGGAGTAGAATTTTGAGAGCTTTTAATGCATTATCGAATGAGTTTTATTTTCTTTGTGTAAGGTACTCCGTGTACTGTAAAGACAAAAAAATGTACAGCATTACCTTAACCAATCCATCAACCCCATAGGTTTTGGTAACCAAGATTGTACTAGGACGTCAGTTAGGACGTATTCTTGATTTCTAATCCACTGTGCTTGAGAAAAGGGTTTCGAGAATTGTATCCTGTACCTGCTTTACGTGGATTGACTATTTCCATTATGGAGTGAGCATTTCCCAGCCTGCCATTTCCGCTTACAACTGCGGCGTTCCAGACCACTTAAAGGCACCGCTGGATTTCAACGACCAGTGTGTGCAAGGTGGTCAAGATGTGCAAGGACATGTCCCTAGGCACAGGAGCAGGTGCCGGAGATGGGCCCCTTGGATGGCTAACCGGCTCGGTAGGCCGGCAACCCTTAACGAGGAGTAACCAGGTTACTCACCGTAGGGACCACCTTACTCCTAGTCCATAGTCCCCTTTCCTCCATACTTATGGGACATCCCTCCGTCCTGTGGGACGGCACTGGAGCGCATGGTAAAAGCATCCAAAAATATTCAAAATTTGTTTTAGTCCTTCCTCTTTCTACGCGGGGCCCGGCATCGCCCATCAGTCCTTTTCTATCGCCAGGTCAGAGACCCTTTAGCAATAATGAGGAACCTTATTAGAGGGGACGGCAGGCGGGCGTATGGAGGAAAGGGGACTAGGAGTAAGGTGGTTACTACGGTGAATACGCCTACGTACCGTTCCCCTTTCCTCCATACTTATGGGAGATTCCCAAGCACGCCTTACAGGAACTATGGGTGGATGGAAAAAACCCTTTACTGAAACAGGTTCTTCAGCAGAGCCTGACCAAACTGAGCATCAGCCCTTGAACTCCGGTCTAGACAATGCTTACAAAAAGCTGATGGGGAGGCCCAAGTAGCTGCCTTTGCGATGGTCTCCCAGGGGACATTTCTGAAAGGCAACTGCGGCTGCCTTGCCCCGCACCAGTTGTGCATGAATACCTTTAGGAGGCTTCAGCCCTTGAACGGTCTAAGACTCCGTAATGCAGGCGGCGATCCATCAGGAGATGGTCACCTTAGAGGCCTGCTTACCTTGTGGATAACCAAAGGTGACGAACAGTTGAGAAGAGCAAGTTCGGCAGTTCTGTCAAGATAGAACTTAAGAGCCCTTCTAACATCCAGACAGTGTAGAACCCTTTCTGCCTCTGAAGCGGGGTTGGGGAAAAAAGACAGGCGGGGAAATAGACTGGTTTAAATGGAAATCAGAAACCACCTTCGGCAAGAATGCAGGATTTGTCAGTAGGACCACCTTACCCTTGTGAAAAGCCAAGAAGGGATGCTCCACTGACAAAGCCTGGAGCTCACTCACGCACCTTGCCGAAGTGACTGCAACCAAGAAGGATACCTTCCATGAAAGGCGCTTTAGGTCCACCGTGGCCATTGGTTCGAAAGGCTTATGGCACAACGCCGTCAGGACCACATTTAGCTCCCACGCCGGGTGCAGACTACGAATCAGAGGATAAAGGCGTGTCAAGCCTGCAAAATGTCTCTTAACCACTGGATTAGACAGAGTAAGAACATTGGTCTGTAGATAGGTAGGCGGAAACCGCCAAAAGATAAGTTCCACATGAGAGAACATGAACTCCCGACTCTGCTAGGTGGGATACGAAGGACAATACTGTGTCAATTGTAGCCCACCTTGGGTCCATCTGCTTGTCTAAACACCAATGACAGAACCTAAGCCATTTGCTTTTGTACTGGACCTAGTCGAAGGTTTTCTGGCTGCCTAGATAATGCGCATGTTATCCGGACAGGCCAAGATATTCTGAAGACCTGAACTCCGGCACCACGCCGCCAAGCAGAGTGATTGTGGGGAGGGGTGCCACAGTTGTTCCGCCCCTTGTGAAGAAGATCGGGGCTCACCGGTAATCTGATGGGTGGATACACTGACAGGTGTTGAAGTTCTGAGAACCAAAACCTGGCCAGCCACCACGGGTTATGAGCAGAAGAGAACAGTTCACCGAATTCTCCAATTTGCAAATCGTCCAATGAACTAGAGGCAGAGGCGGGAAGGCATAAGCCCTCAAGTTGTGCCATGGAATTTCGAGAGCATCCCCCAGAGGAGACTCCCAGTCCGTTTCTGGAGGCATACAGGGGAAGCTTCTTGTTTGCCGCTGTAGCGAAGAGGTCCACTTCCGGAGTGCCCCAGCACAGGAAAATCCGAGAGTACCTCCGCCTTGAGTTCCCATTCATAGCTGAGTATTGTCCGCCGACTGAGGGCATCTGCCGTGACATTCAGCTGGCCCGGAATGTGTACTGCAAGTAGCCAGACATCATGCTGAACCGCCCACTCCCAAATCTGGATGAACAGCTACACGAGCAGGGGATAATTGGTGCCCCCTTGCTTGTGGATGTACAACATCGACACCACATTGTTTGTGCGAATTCGGACCACCTTGTTGGCTATGATCAGTCTGAACACCTTGAGCGCTAGGAAGATCGCCAGGAGCTCCAGATTTATGTGAAGGAGCTTGTCCTGAGGCGACCAAAGATCAGAGACCTGAAGATCCAACATCGCACCCCACCCTAGAAGGGAGGAGTCCGTCATGACTTACCGTCGGAGCTGGGTCCTGAAACCCCACCCCCACCGACAGGTTACCGAGAGACGACCACCAGTCCAGGTCTGCTCTCATAGAAGCAGAAATAGTTATCAACTTGGGAGTCCGGATCCACAGCCTGAAGCCAAGAATTCCGAAGAGCCATCTCAGTCCGCCTCACCTTAAGGCGAGCAAGAGGAAGCGCCAAAACGCACGAAGTCATGAGGCCCAGAAACCTGCGAAACCACCAGGCAGACATGCTCTCCGAAGGCGCAAACATCTGACACGTGGCCAACAGATCCGCCATTTTGTCCCCGGTCAGGTACACTCTGCAGTTGATCTTATTCCAGCGAAAACCCAGGAAGATCAAGTCCTGAGAGACCGTCATGGAAGATTTCCGCCAGTTCACAGACAGTCCGAGGTAGAACAGGAGCTGGAGGAGAGACTGAAAATTGCAGGCAGCTTTCAAACGGACAAGGGCTGCGTAAGAACCAGTCGCCCAAATACGGATACACATGGATACCCTGTAGACGAAGGCAGGCCGCGATCACCAACATCATCTTCATAAAGACACGCAGTGCCGAACTGCAGCCAAAAGGAAGCACTTGAAACTGGAAATGCTCCTCTCCCACAGAGAAACAGATATCTCCTGTGTGGACCCCAGTTCCGGATATGCATGTCGGCATCCTGAAGATCCACCACGCTGAGCCAATCTCCCATCTGCAAGGAAGACCGTATCTGGCCGGCGTGATCATCTTGAATTTCTCTTGGGGTAGGAAATTGTTTTACTGGGAAAGGTCTAGGATGGTGTGCAGGCCAGCCGGTTGGGTTTGGGCACCGTAAACAGCTGGGACTAAAAGCCCTCCCCTCGCTCCCCAAGAGGAACGGGTTCCACAGCTCTGAGGTCCTGCAGTTTCTGCACCTCAGCTTTTCGGGAGGGCGATCCAGACTGCTGGAAAGGAGGGTTGAAGGGTGGGGTAGGGGTAAGCGGAAGCCCGCCCGAGCGACTGACAAGACCCACCTGTCCCACCCGGATCTCGTGCGAGCGAGAACCCTCATTTGGCAGGCTTTTCAGTGGTGTTACCACCTGAGGAGGAGGCTGAGGAGCAGGAGAAAAACCGAGCCCGTTGCTATACCCAAAGGTGTATCCACTCTGCGAGATTTCTGGTCTTGAAGCCCCTGAAACCAGAGGCGTGTCGGCTTTGCGACAGCGGTCTCTGGGTCCTAAAAGGGGTTTTAACCAGGACTGACAAGGATTTAGCTGTCTGGGTGCTGTCCTTCGTTTTGGTGAGCTTCACATCCGTTGTGGAATGGAAAAGCTCCTTACCGTCAAACGGCAGGTCCAACACCTTGTCCTGCACCTCCTTGGAGAACTTGGTGGCATGCAACTACGCCTGTCGAGAGGTGTCAACACCCAGCATAAGGCCTTGAGTCGACGGGTCGACGTGATGAGCCGCAGCCTCAAGCAGATCCTGGGCCAAGACTAGCATCAGATAAACCTGCCTTAAAGTCTTCCAGCTTCTCGACCGGAATGAACTCCTCGAACTCCGACAGACCTTTCCACATCTTCATATTCATATTCACCCCTGCCAACACCAGTTCCGCACTAGCCTACCGGAGCTGCAAGGCCGGGTTAGCGAAAATCTTCCTCCCAAGGGAGTCCAGGAGTGTGTCCGCTTTCCCCAGAACCTGAGTCGCCGTCAAAGAGGACGCTGCACACCTGGACTGCAAAGTGGCCGCGGCCACCACTGTGGAGGGGGGGGGGGGGGGGCGGACAAGAGGACAGGGCCACTTCTTCCGAAGAATGCAGCCTGTATCGCGCATCAATTTTCTTATTGACGAAAAGTCCAGTGTGGCTTTTCCCAGACCCTGCGGACCTCGGCCAAAACGTCCTTCTGCAAGAATAGGCCGGTACGCCTCGAAGGAGACAAGGGGAACGCCCCCAAGAGCACACCCTCCTGCGGAGCAGGTGCCTTGGGCACTGGAACATCCAATGGGCACATCATGTCCAGTACCCGGTCATGAAAAGCTCTAATAGAGCAGGGCTGGTCTTCGCTGTCTTGATCGCCCTGCGCATCATTCGACAGGTCAGGACCCTGCTGAATCGTGTCAGGCACCGCCTTGTCCACAGGGGAGAATGGGGGCAAGGGTCGAAGGGTCGGTGGAGGCACCGTAGGCAAGGGCGGCATCCGCTGTGCATATCGCCCTAAAAAGACCCTTGAAATACTCTCTCATGGGGTCGGTGCGCATGAACGTCTGAAATTTACCGAAAAAGGCGTCCTCCGGAGACTGTTTTGCCAGAGAAGGCCTCTCATGAGGAGGATAATTCCAGGGACGCAGAGGGGAGGGTTGCCACACAGGCCCATCCCCCGAAGTGTCCACAAAAATCAAAGGTGCCGAAGCCACAGGCAACGAGACATTGTGCGGAAGGGGCATCCAGGCGTTCCAAAAGTAAACTGGACGAAACGGATGCGCACAAGGAATTTTAAGTTCACCCGCGGAACCAACTCCTACACCTGAGGCCGATGGCGTAGTTGTAGGAGAAGCACCCAAAATGGCCGCCGTGGACATGGTGGGAACGGCCGCCATCTAGCCATCACCTGAGGGGAACTGCGGCACGTGTGGAAGTGAGGCAGGGGTCCCCATCGGTGGGGCAGGGGTCTTAGCCTTTACATAAGGAACCTCAGCCGAGCTGGTACTATGAGGCCTGGAATGTTTCTGCGACATACCAATAGCCAAACTAGCCTTCACAGGAAGGACCTCGGCACTCCCGGTAAAGGAAGAACTTCACTCCTTGTCCCCTCAACAGTTCTGGCATCGCCACAAGAGCGGGAAAGGTGAGAAACAACTTTCACCGATAAGGCCTTGCCAGGCCTCTCAGAAATGTTGGTCACTTTAGCCTCTGCACGAGGGACCTCGGACCCAGGTCCGGTAACAGCCTTACTAGCGCAGGCCTTGAACATCCGTTCGGTAACACCAGCGAGCTCCGGTATCCCATGACTCAGTAGAACAGGGTCTAAAAGTGGCCCCCACAGGAAGGGCCTCGGAGCGTCCTCCAGTAGCCACAGGCCCCTTACGGAGAGCCTCGGAGAAAACTCTGGTACAATTATTAGGCCCAGAAGGCACCTTAGGGCAATCCCCGGTGACAGAGCAATCAACGCTCCTCCCGGCTCGGGGAAAGCCCGGAAAGTTCTCCCGGCCGGGGTGCTCTGAAAAGTAAAAGTAAAGAACTTAGCGGGCGTTTCTTCTTTTTGTCGATGAACGCCTGAAAATGCGAAGGAGGGGTACGTCGAAAGACATACCACTGCTCCAACCGACGTTGAAGTGCCCGGACCGAAAAGGAGTCGCAATAAAAGCAGGAGTGCCAACCGTGATCCGGGCCCAAACACTCTAGGCAAAGAGGATAGGGATCTGCCCTTGCGAAGAGTCGGTGACACGATGAGCAATCTGGGAAGTCTAGTTTGCTAGTTTGAAAGACAGACTAGCAAACAATCGCTAGCGAGAGCCCGAGAGGAGGAAAAAGGGAAGATCTCCCGAGGATGCAAGCACGTCCATTCCCGAACGAGGGGAGAAAATGACCGATGGGCGATGTGGAGCCGAGATGGGTGGTGTTACAGCCACGTGCTGGGCCCAGCGTAGAAAGCGAGGAAGGACTAAAACATGTTTAGAACATTTTTGGATGCTTTTACAAAGCGCTCTGGTCCCGTCCCACAGGACGGAGGGATGCCCCTATAAGTATGGAAGAAAGGGGACGGGGAGTAGGAGTATTGCCATAATCGGGTCTGGTTCCCCTCACACCCCCACCCCCTTCCTGAACAGTAGAACCCTTCAGGCAGATCTTACTCGGAACTGGTGTAGATTGCGAAAGACCTGGGGAGCCTGAGGTGGCAGAGTGAGGCATGGAGCAGCCTTGGTGGGTCTAGATAGAGTCCTGAGCTAGAAGCATGTCCCTCACTAAGCGAGAGCCCTTAGGGAAAGGGTACGACTGGAGCTTGCAGAGCAGGAAAAGGTGCAGTCGTAGACTAAACCGTCATCGGAACCGCTGACGGTGGTCTAGGCTGCAAGGAAACCCTGGGCACGCAAACCGCCACAATGGTAAAGGAGACTGTCGTGGAGGAGCCCCTTGGTGCTGCAGAAGGAAGAGCAGTCTTCATAGACTGGATCGTCGATGAAGTTATAGTCAACAGGGCGATGGTCCTGGTGGATGAAATCAGCGAGGCTTGTGTTGATGGTGGAGCTGGCAACTGGTTCTTGGAGGACTTGCCCTTCGAGGACCACCTGCGTTTTTGGCTGCCGACAGCAGCCATTTTCTCGCGGATGGAAGAAACCCCGCCTGCCGGTAGGCTAACCAACAGAGCTAGTGAACTGGGTCCTGCAGCCATGGCAACCACCGACGAAGGCGTTGCAGCGTGCGACTGCCTACTTTTGGATCTTTGTCAAGGAAGCATTGTCAAAGGACTGGATTCGGATTAGGAGGGCTGGGCATGTCGCTTCAGTTGGTGCTCATGTTTTCAGCAAGATAAACCCTTCTCGGAAACCTTTAACACTTTCGGAGGAAGGACTGGTAGTCACAAGCTAAGAGCTTTGGTATTCCAAATAGAAGAGCAAAGCAGGGGTGGGACGCATGTCTGTAGCAGAAGGTATGAATTAGTTACACAACCACACAAGCAATTTCCCCGAACTAGGCCGCCTGAAGTTAAGGCAGGCGTGGTGTGTGATAACTGTTAAGCTACTGGAATGAGTTTGCAAGAAATCCTTTGTACGAACGAAGACGCGCGAGACATGGCGTGCAACCAGCTGCCAATGACACTGCAGATTTTTGTCTCGGCTATGTGCCAGCTATTGAATGCATTGTTAACAAAAATGTATGCAAGTTGTATGAATGCTTAGCTCACTCCTGTGCAGTCCTTCTGAATGTGTAGGAAGTCATGCCCTTTCGCGAAAGCCTAGATTGAATAAATGGATGACTTGACTTACTTGGTCTGAGTCTTATTGGTGGGGTCTCTTGTACCAGGCTGGGGTGAGCAAAATGTGGATCCTCAGGATCTCAACCTCCATCTGAGAGAGAATGCTCTTTGTACTTACTGGTCCTGGAAGAGACCTAACGACGCCCGGAGGCCACACCTGAAGCCTCACCATTTTTTCAATCCACGCCGCCAACCACACGGCATTCCTTCTATGTCCAAATCCAAAAAGGATTGGCAAATCAGACATCCATCCGCATCTTGGTAAGATGTAGCCAATAAATACACCAGAGGTGCCGATCCTCGAAGATATTCTTCAGGCCGCGGTTCTCATAGGACATAAAGACTTTCCTTTGAGTCTGCCATTTTGCCGATTTAAAGTCCCAAGCCTGTGGTACCAGGAGTTGTGGATCAGACGATGAATAATGATCTCCTCTGGCAACAGGCCACTGAAGCAGATAGTTACAACGTAACAGAAGAATCTATGAACTCTGCCAAAAATAGGCCAAAACACAGTAAAAAGTTGTCAGATTTCGAGGAGCAAAACAAAGACTCCCAACACAAGAGATGGCTGGTAAAAATCTGAAGATGGCTACCAGGGGTGGATCTTAGGGCAAGTGTCATTGGCTGTGGCAGTATGACCCAAAGTGTTACTGAAAGGCTAAAGAGGAGACAAGCAGTTTCTTTACAAGCAGTTTCTTTAGCTTAAGTAAAACTGCTTTATTTTTAACCAAGGATGTCCAGCCTGACTTGTAATATTCACGAGCATGTGAATCCATCCAAGACCCCATGCTGGGGAACCAATGGTTTATGACTGACATCGGACTGAAAGCATGTTTGTGCAAGTCACAGAAGCACAAAGCCAATTTTTTTAATAAATGTTTCGCAGTTACTGGAATGCTTTTCAGGCTATACAAACTAATCTCTACACAGGGACAAAGGGGTAGGAAACTTCATTAGTAAACCCTTTCTAAAAATGCAGAGAAAGCAGCCAGGGATTTAAACCAGAGCTATACCCAGGACACTGCATCCAACCAGTATGGCCAGAAGAGGGACTCAAAATGCAGCAAATGCAGAAAAGTGCTGAAAGTCAACGAGCAGATAGGCAGACCTACGTAGCCTCCAAAAATCCAGCAGCTTGATCTCAGGAAAAGGGGGTCCCCTATATATTCCTACACTCACAGGGGCAGGCAGCTGTCTGCCCACCAATCCCATTAGGGGATTTAAAACATAAAAGGTATTGGCAGCCAGCCAATCAGGGTGGCCTCAAAAACCACCAAATACTCAGACACCGCACAGGAAGTGTAATGGCCTGCCCAAAGCCAGGTACTGGTCTAAACCAGTCCAACCCATCTTTGAGGCTGCCATCTTGGGACCACAAAGAACACGTGGCAAAAAGGGCAATTTTAAGGTCTGCATTCTTTGCCTGAAAAAGGAAGCCCCATAAACAAAGTGGTCGAGAGTCAGACTTTAAAAGACCCATTAGTACTCCAATGGCTACCATAAAGGCACATTGGGCTACCAATGCAGTAAACTGACTTGCACCCCTGGTGAAGCCAAAACCTATTAGCTGCCACCAATTTACCCCCTTAAAACCAATGGAGGGTGATAGTCAGCCTAGGGCAGGAATGGGGTGCCTGAAAAGCATGCCTGGGACTGGGCACCTTATGGGTGAACCTATACCTAAAGGAAAGAAAAAAAGAAAAAAAAAAAGAAAAGAAAAAGGGGGAATGCAGTGGCAGGGGAACTTTAGCAGAAGTCACTCTGGCCACCAAAGTAAAGTAAAAAACCGCAAAAAATAAAAGGGGGGAAAAAAGCAAACAGAGCAAGGGGATCCCAAAAACTGAACTCTGTCCCAACAGATATGGCATTCATTACCTACTTTTGGATCCGTTTCAAAGTCCTGTAGCTATGCTATCTTCCGAATTATTTACCATTATTTTACTATTTCGATGATCACCACTCGCCGGACAACTCAATGGGCAACCGATCAGGCTTTGGACTAGCAGTAGGGAGAGTGGAGGAACCGGTTCCTTTTCTATCAAAGAATGCATAACTCCACTACTTCCATTTACAGCATTTGTCGAGCTGCCCTCTAAATTAAATCACTCACCATGGTGGAAGGACACTCAGTGTGTAACCACTGCCTTTCCCAAGCTAACCAGAGACCTGTTGCATGTCAAATTGTTTAGGCCTTCGACCCTAAAGGAACATTGTACCAAGTGGTGGGCAGCACATGCTATGATGGCCGAATCAGATCCGGAAGGCCAGGACAAACTGCTCTGGTTCGGAGCCCGAAGAAATTACAAGGAAACCATCCTGCTGCTGCCGGTCGGTCTCGAAAGGCAGTCATAGCGTGCTATGGTGAAAGCCTTTGGCGAAAAGGACGCACGCATAAACGCGCAACCCCAGGCTGCTCTTAGACTGATCTGTCGAAAGAAGGCTGCACGCCGGCAGCAGGCACTACACAACCTATCGACCATGTGCCAAAAAAGCCAGCTTCCGCAACCAAGTTTAACGCAAGCCAATAAAGAAACACAAGTGGCCAACAGCCATACATAAAAGTACCTTGACAAATATTTCAACGGTGTCAAAACATACGTCGAAAAAACAGGTCACATTAGTACAAAAAAAAAAATAAACACCATTCACAAGTCTCACACTCCCTCTCAACCGGACAAGGTGCCACAGTATGAAGAGGCTCATTCCCCTTTGCCTCCATCTTTCCAGATAAAGAGGTCTAGGAAATTGGGATTTGTTGACCAGGAGCAAAATGAAGCTCCCATCAGGCATAACCAGTTAGGTAGGAACTACCTTTGGGGGTCCAGAAGCTAGTATATAGTGCACAGCACACATCTAATTCTGCACAAGATGTAAACTAACTTTTTGTCCATTTTATATTATCCAATATGTGATAAATGTCCCTTAGGTGTGTTCTATATTCTCCTTTATATACTTTCCCAAGCATACAGTCAATATCACATAGCTAGGATTATATGGCACCACTTGCCACAGGAGTAAAAAAAGAAAGTAGCTCCCGGTAGCCGTTTCAAGCTAACCAGGCTCCCCTTGGCTAAAACCAGGAGCTAAATAGCTCCCAGCTCCTAGAGATTGATACCCTGCTGATATATGATATCGCATTAATAACGCGCCTATACCCAAGTGTTTCAAGGCGGGGAGGACAGAAAACGATCATACTAGGCCAGGTGTCATTCAGATGGCACAAGTGCAAGGGAGGGGGAAGGTGGGGAAGGGACAGTGCAGTACATGGGTATAGAATAACAATAAGTAAAGGTATCGGCCAGCAGGTGACAAGTGCAAAGGGGAGTGCAGACATCAGGAGGCAAGTGCTGGTAGGGGGACTGTAGGGATACAGAAACAGTCCCCAAGTGCGGGGGTTGCCTAGGCAGGCAGTGCAGGTCTGTGCGACTGGCGGGGGAGGGACCTGGGCCCTGGCTCAGAGGGTGGCCAGGTAACCAGCGCAGGTTCGGAATCAGCCAGGAGGTCAGCAGGGGAGAGGAGGAGAAAAGGCAGAAGCAAAGAGAAGGGTTTTGCGGTGCTCCTGGTACCAGAGATGGTTCTCAAGTTTCAGGGGGGCAGGAAGGCTGTTCCAGAGGGAGGCCCCAGCCGAATAAAGATCTACCACCAACTCCGTGCTTAGAGAAGCGACTGACTCCAAGGGTGTTGGAGGCAGACCAGCAAAGAGCTCAAGAAGGAAGATATTTAGAAGCAAGAGTTGAAGGTAATGAGGCCCCAGGAGGCCTTGTGGACAATGCAGAGTGTTTTGAACTTGATCCTCACAGCCACTGAGAGCCAGTGCAGAGATTTCAGTCTTGGAGAGATACGATCACTGGGCTTGAGGCCAAGGACACGTCTTGCAGTCCTGTTCTGGATGAGTTGCAGAGGGCGGAGAGTAGAGGCAGGCAGATTTAGAAAGAGGCTGTTGCAGTAGTCCAGCCTAGAGAGAACCAGAGCTCTTGAGACAGTGAGCTTCTGTGGGGAAGGAGAGGAAAGGTATAATACCTCTGAAGAGGTGCAGCTAGTAGTGTGACTTCTTAAATGTGAGGAGAGAAGGAAAGTGTGGAGTCAAAGATGACCCCGAGGTTTTAAGCCTTGCAGGTTGGAGCAGAAGGGCCAAGAGAGGCCAGCCAGAGAGCGACAGGAAAGGAGGGAGCGGGAGTGCTGATGAGGAGAATCTAAATCTTACTGGCATTAAGGCAGAGGTCATTGGCAGCACACTATTCCTGTATAGCAGACAGACAAAGATGAGACAGAGAAGAGGTGGCTGAAGGTAACCTGAAAAGGAGTGGAGTGTCATCCGCATAGGACTGAAAGTTGGGGCAGAGCGCAGCAATAAGGTGGGCAAGAAGCACCAGGTATAGGTTGAACAGCCAGGATAGAGGTTAGACCCACAGGAACACCACAGGTAGAGAAAAAGATAGCAAAGAGGAAGGGCCCCAATTGGACCTGGGAGGGTCGGAGAGGAAAGCAGTCTGCCACGCCAGGGCCCGACCGGTCATAACCGGGTTATCACCAAGACATTTGAGCAGGATGGCATGGTTGACCGTGTCAAAGGCAGAAGATAGATCAAGCAAGATGAGGAGACAGGGGGTGTTAGAATCAAAGTTGGAGAGCAGGTCTTCACAGATGTTCAGGAGAGTAGTTTCCGTGCTTCTGGCAGCTCTGAAGCCAGACTGATGGTCATGAAGACAACCAACAGATTCAGGATAGAGATTAAGCTGGAAGATGGCCAGTTTTTCTAGGTGTTTGCCCAGGAAGGGCGTGATGGAGATTGGGCGATAGTCAGCCGGACAGGTGGTGTCGGCAGAGGGTTTCTTAAGAAGAGGGTGCACAAGGAAGTGCTTCAGGGGGGATGGGAAGACTCCAGAGGCAAAGGAATGGTTGCAGAAGGCGGCCAGGGCAGGAGCTAGGGAGTCAATGCGGTCCTTGGTGGTTTTGGAGGAACAGGGGTGAACCCGTTTAGACAAGACTTTCATAGATCGGACTGGTCTCAAAACTTCGTCTGTGGAGAACAGGGGAAAGGCAGAGAAGGAGGGAGGAGAGGTGGCTGCAGAAGGGCCAGAGGTAAAGCAGGGAGTAGAGGGAGGGAGAAGAGAGGAGGAGTGCGAGGACAGATGTCCTGAATTTTAGAGATGACGTAAGAAGCCAGTGCCGTGCAGAGGGCCTGGGAATGGACAGGAGTGGTGGAGACTGCAACTGGATTGGCTAGTTCCTTGCAGATTTTAAAGAGTTCAGGCAAGTATTTAGATGCCGCAGAGACGCAGGCTTGGATGAGAGCTCTTCTTGGTGAGGACAGAGACACGGTATTGCCTTTGGAGCAGGCAGCAGGCCAGTTTGTCAGAGGATGTACATGAAGCGAGCCATTTCCTCTCGGCCACCCTGCACTTGCGTTTAAGGGTGACGAGGTCTGAGTCGTACCAGGAGTTGCACTTGGCTTTGGGCTTCAGGCGGATTCTCACGACAGGGGCAAGAATATCAAGGGTATCAGATATAGCCGAGTGGAGCAAGGAAAGGGCTGCGTCAGCGTGAGAGTCAGCCAAAGTGGGAGGGGGGTGAGAAAGTGGCGGCGAAAGACTCAACTGACACACGCTTCATGGGTCGGATGACCGAGAAGGTGGGTAGCAGTAAAAGAAGTGGCATGGCCTGAGGAGTAGAGGGTGAGATAGGAGGAAAGGAGAAAAGGAGAAAGTAATCAGTCCAGGAGAGGAGTGGTATTAGAGGCAGAGAGGGGGGAAGGTCTGAGGAGATCAGAACATCCAGAGTGTGCCCTGCAGAGTGAGTTGGGCCAGAGGGGAGAATAGAGAGTTACCAGACAGACCGCTTTGCTACACAAGAGAACACACAATGACGACACCATGCATCCAATATCCCCAGACCAGATGCAAGGGGAAGTGTTCTGATAATGAATTGGTCAGGGAAATATGCGTTCCCCCCACACCTCTCCAAACCCCTCTTCTCAACAGAATAGTCCACAAGCTACATCAGGAACAAGACATACTTATCCTAATAGCTCCAATGTGGGCACAACCAACATGGTTTTCACACCTACAAATGATGGCTTTGTCCTCCGATGAAACTACCATGCCCATACAACATGTCACAGAATCAAGGAACACTTCGCCCATGCCCTCAGACATTGAACGCAGCAGCCTGGCTCCTGAAGTCATGGAATTTGGTCATTTAAACCTAGGCCAGAGATACATGGACATTCTAAAAGAAAACCTCAAGCCAAACACAAGACATTGTTAACAAATGGAAATGTTAGCGTTATGGTGCAAAGCTCCTGCAAATCAATCCACTTGAACATTCAAATACAGTACGCAATCTGTTAGACTGCTGCTTAGTCTTCAATTCATTAAGAGTACATCGACTGCTCTCTGCTACACTAATCACACAAAAAAGTTTAATGGTGGAAAGTGCCTGCAGTTGAAGCTTTCATGGAAGGTGCCAAAATATTATTCCCTCCATTTTCTAATCCTACTCCCAGCTGTGATTTGAATATACTTACAAAGCTCATGGGGGGCCCCTTTCGAGCCTATGCACAAAGCCAGTCTTAAATGTCCCACTTAAGACTGCTTTTCTTGTGGCCATCACATCCATTAGAAGGTTTAGTGAACTACAAGCACTGTCAGTACAAGATCCCTTTGTTATTATTCACAAAGAAAGTGTTGTGCCTTGCAGTGCCTTGTTCTGCTCCAAAATTCATCTCAAAGTTCCATGTGAATCAATCCATGTAACTCCCTGCACTCTTCCAAAACCCCACAAACGCAGCACAAAATAGCCTTCATACCTTCGATGTAAGAAGGGCTGTCAGGTTTTACCTACAGAAGACTAAAGCGATCAGAAAAACGGACTGTTTCTGTATCTGTAGTCAACATGGGACTGCCAACTGTACCCAAATTTGCTATTCTCTTGCCATTCGAACCCAGAGACACTCAACTTGTGGCACAGGTGCAACTCTAGCTTTCATAGCAAATGTGCCCTTCGATGCCATTTGCAAATATGCTACTTGGAGTTCAGTTCACACTTTCACTCAAATTACTGTGTAGATACACATTCTAAAAGGTGATACATAGGTGGGCCAGGTGGTGGGCCAGGTGGTGTTAAAACATCCATTTGCAGAGCTACCTTCAAATAACACTTCCTTTAAGTATTGCCCACTAATCTATGCAAAGCATGCAACTCTAAGCAGATCCACAAGCCTCAGAAAGCATACATTACTTAATGTAATCTTATTCCTGATGCTTGCATCTGCTTCAATTCACATGCACCCACCCTTCCTTCCCTTCGTCTAGGAGTCAAAGTTTCTTGGTTAAATCTCAGATGTTTCCCACCTCATCAGAACTTCTCCACGCTCACACTTTACACTCCCTTGTGTCAGAAACAAATAATCTTAGGGACTTCGACATGGGAGATCATGGGTACAGTAGACATCACAAGAAATAATATTACAAACACGCCCAGTCGATATCCCTTTTCAAACTTCAAAAACATGTGCAATACTCAGCGCCTACCACTAGATGTTGAGCATTGCAAAGCAAAGCATGTAATTCTAAGCAGTTCCACAAGCTTCAGAAATTAGTTTACCTTTTAATACGATCCCATTTAAAAAATAATAAAACATACACAGAATCTCTGGCCATTAGCAGGTCTCAACACTCAGGGGTTACTTGGAGAAAAAGATCTGTGGTGTCCTTGGAATTCTAAAGTAAACACAAAAGCTATGAGCGAGTTTAGAACAATTGTGGGGAGAAAGAAAAAGCGCAAAATCACTGATACTAACATGCCAATGAATTGGTAACTACATGCAGAGAAGTAATGCATCAAGAGTGAAAATTACATCAGGGACGACCAGGCAACCATTGCTCATTCATGTAGAGTGATATCAAACGAACACCCACACAATAATTTATGAAAATACACCAGATCCCAATTTTCTGCATACATTCTTGGAAGAGTTGCAGCTCCGGGCCATAGGGGGGGTGGACAATTTTCAATCCCTAGATGCCAAGAACACCTTCACATCCCTGCCAAACAACTAGAAACCCTGCAGCATGTAGGCCACCAACACACATCCATTCACAGAGCAGGTTAAAATACCACTGCCTTTTTACAAACAAAAAGAAATACAAATCATGAAGGGATAGGTTATACAGCCAATTTGCAGACCCCGCCCCCTCACTACTCGCCGCATACAAGCAAACTCAAAGCTGATCGGAAAGTATCCTTCAAACATTATTGCTCACCTCCTTCAGTTACCAAAATGATTTCAGTGCCGATTTGTTAACTATCAATAGAAGACAATACTTGCAGCTATGCACTTTTGCATCAAACCCGTTTGGCCAGAATGGGGGAGAATAAAGCACAACTGAATCAATTAGTTGTGTAAAATAACCACTTAATTAAGCTAGCAGATTTTGGGTAACAGTTTCCAAGAAATCAGAAATAAAAGACATTCAGGGGTACTTCAGTTAGCACTACTGCAATTATCGCATTATGAGCGATACAAAGTAAAGAGTAATGTGGGCTCTGTCACAAGGTACTTAAAAATTAAAGTCAAACACATTCACTGAAGGAATTAGTTGGTTTGGAATTGTAGAGTAATCTTGGGTTTCTATTGCCATTTGCAAGCCTCTTACCAAGTTTTAGAAAGAACATCCACAAGGACAACAGTCAAACACTCAAGAAAAATTGTAAGCCAACAGAACTTTGTCAGGTGGGAGCAATTACAATTTGATGAAAGAACAGCCTGAAAGTATAAACCTGGAAGGATGCGTCAAACACGCAGAAGCAAGTAGATATATTCTCTCGCTTCCTGAAGAAGCAAAGTAGAGATTCAAACAAGACCTCTGATCCAGAGCTGTACTGCTGCATCTGTGCTATATCACGACTAAACCACACAAAACCAAATTTAGCATCCCTGAAGAAAAAAAATCAATTGACTTACCGCCTCTGTGGGCGTTTTCTTCAACTTTGTCCTGTCGACTTTCATGTTTGTAGCATACACCCAATTCTAGAAGAAAATGAGAAAGTGGTCATAATTTGCAAATCACCACATTACTTCTCCTAAAGTAGAAACAAGAAAGTGAACAACTGGGATGGCTTGTTGTTTCTGCAATCTGCCAAGTGGTTCAAGAATCCCACCCTGTAGTAAGTGTTCAAGATAAATCTTCAAGTGGGAATATTTTACTCCCTATTTTTTAAAGTTGGGAGTAAAAATGTAAATCCAATTCCCAATGGGAGTATTTTTTTTAAGCGAGTAAAAATATGGGTTCACTGGAAAAACGAAAAGGTCTCTGTACCTAGTTAAGGATACACATTAAAAGATGCAAGTTTACTTCTTCCAGTGGTACTACATGCACTACTGGTCCAAACATCCATGTAGCTGTGTGGATGAAAGCAGGGGCACTCGTTGGCACTCTGTTCTATCGGTTTCCTATTATTTGCTGGGGGGATTTTTTGCTCCATTATTTATTTTTTATTTTTTTTAGAGCATTTGCCTATTTTTAGGGATTATATGTGGCTGATAAACTCCTTATCTGTAGAGTTGAGTAAGAATACATGGTTCACACCAAGTTAATTTAAACTCTGTACAGTAAATGTGGCAGAGCAGATTGGCTTCACACTTAGAAAGGGGAAATCTGGTGTACACTACCAGATTAATACATAATACAAAAGAGTGCACAGTACAATTTCTGAAAGTATTTACGATCAAGTAAAATTTCCATTAAACTATCTACAGAAAGGCGAGCTGAAAATCTTCGTAAACCACAATCAGGGTATAAACTATGCATAGTACACGTTAAATATCCTACTCTTTGATATTCGCAGGTGTTCAAGTGGAAATCTGCGTGATAAACACACAAAAAATTCAAAATCAAGATTAGTGAAATGCGATAGTGTCCACAGAGATCTGCTATTCAATCATCAAAAGCATGCATCTTAGTTACAGGCAAGTACACATTTACAGCACTTTCCGTCAGTTTAAGCGTTAAAATGTCTATGGAAAAGAAGTGGACAAAATAGTCTGCTCACTGTAATGACAGTGTAGGTTAAGTAGTACAGGTCCCAGGAGTTAAGACTAATCACGCCCCCCCTTCCCCCTCAGCTGGAGAGTCTTGGGGGCGATGGGTGAAGATCAATCTGAAGAGATTCATACAAAGGTTAGATGACCAAATGTGCTAAAGCGGATGGAAAGGTGGACCACCACCCCACTGAGGTAAATGGTTGCATGTCAGGGGTAGGGGGGGGGGGGGTGTAGAAGGGCAGCGCGCACAGATCAGAGGCCTGAAGAGCTGAAGACCAGGAGTGTAATGGAGTCAGAAGAATCGCAGAGAGACATGCTGATGGATGCTGTGAATGAAGCCCAATAATCATGGTGTAGAGGTTGCTTTAGTATTGGGATTGGCTAGGTGACAGTCCAAGTAGGTGACAAGACCAGAATAGCAGGATTCCGAACAGTGCAGAACCACACCAGAAAGCGTTTAAATATGGGGAAATGTCAGTGCCCACTGACTCAAATGGGGGGAGGATGGCTTGCAGCAGCACATGTTCCAGCGGAATCCTTTGCTTCCTCATTGATTTGCTCCACTACCTCGGGTCAAGTCCAGTGTACGATTAAAGGCCCAGAATCCCCACGTCCACAGAGCTAGGCCTCCAATAACCCAAAGTACAGCAGTGAAGTTTTAGTCATCATCATGGTTTATCATCCAATTTACATTCAGTTCAACACCCAGATGTGGATAAGAGTAAACTGGTCTACCTGGAAGACCATTGTCCAGCCCAAACTAGAGTCAATCCACTCAGGGGCTCCTTTGTGAGCTCTACCTAGTGCCTGCAATGATAAATTAGTATGTGGTCATTACTTCCAACACAAATCAAGACCGACTATCTGCAATACCCGAGACGGCATTGGGTGGGGGTGGCTTTTCTCCAGGAGACTCACTTGACAGCGGCTACTGAATCTAAGTTTGGGAAGAGCTGGGGGCGCCATAGGTACTTCTCTTCCTACTCCAGGGGTGTATGCATTTTGGTGCACAGTTCGGTGGGATTCCGACTAACCAAAATTCTCAAGGATCAAGAGGGCAGGGCTTTTGTGGTGCAGGGGGTTATTCAGGGGAAGCACTACATACCGATTTGCTATTATGGTCCCAACCAGGACACGACAGTCTCTTGACTAGGTGGAAAGGCAACTGGCGGTACTTCCTGAAGGGAAAATTATATGGGCAGGAGATTTTAATTCTGTTCTAGACCTGTCCCTGGATAGGGTGGGCAATGCTGTCCGTCTAGGTAGTAAAAGCTCTGCAAGAATTCAGGGCATGCTCACAGTGTGGGGTATTGAGGACATTTGGAGGGTGAGAAATCCGGGGGTGAATCAATTCACACACTACTCTGCGCCGCATGGCTCGGCCTCTCGTCTTGACTATTTCCTGTTGTCCCGAGCAATTATGGTCCGGTCCGTTGGGGTGGATATTATGGCCTGCACTCTTTCGAATCATGCTCCCGTTCTGTTATCTATCCGGGGGCAAGACCTCCTTGGAGTTTTAAGAGTGAAGAGCTTACAGGTGTTGTCTTCAGGGAAGAACTGGCGAAAGCTATGGATGTGTATTTTGAGGTTAATTATGGGTCGGTGTCATCTGCTGGTATCTTGTGGGAAGGATTCAAGTGTGTGATAAGGGGAGAGTGTATAGCCCAGGAGTTTGGGATCCTGTGGAGGATACGGAAAGACCTGGCTGGCGCAGAGGAGGAGCTGCGTGTCTTGCAAGAGAGGGCCCTCCCATCCAGACTAAAATCCAGCAGGGGAATATTATGTGGAAACTGCAGGAGTTTCATGCTCTTGCCCAGCGGGAGGTGAAATTTATGTGGGACAGGGTAGCCCCCCCAGAAGTATGGAGAGGGACAGGCCCCAGGGCGGTCGCTCGCCAGAGCTACTCGAATGGGTGGCCATGAAAACAGGGTGACGGTGATTACGGATGAGCAGGGGGGTTGATCACTTAGATGACAGTTCATGAATTCCAGGAATTTTATGGTCGGTTGTATTCATCCCAGTTGAAGGCGGCACAGGCCGATATTGAGGCCTTCCTTGACGATGTGGGACTGCACTGGTGTTTGGAGGAGCAGAGAGAGTGGTTGAATAGGCCGGTGACACTCGAAGAGGTGGTTGAGACCATTAAATCGCTGCCGGGTGGGAAGTCCCCGGGCCCAGACGGCTTTACAGCCGAATATTATAAGTACTATGCTGACAAACTGGCACCATATTTACTGCTAATGTACCAGGAGGCGGTGTATGAGGGTCGGCTGCCGGATTCCCTCAGGGAGGCAGTGGTGGTCGTGTTAAAACCAGGGAAACCAGGGGGGGGGGGGGGGTTGCTCCTTGTATCGCCCGATTTCACTTATTAACCTTGATAAGATCTTGGCTAAAATTGTAGCGACAAAGCTTGCACCGCTGATGCCAGTTATAGTAAGGGCGGATCAGGCAGGGTTCATCCCTCGTCAGTCGACCTCGTTTGGACTGAGGAGGAGGTTTGGTCTGATGGCGGCACTGCCGACAGATGACCCGGTGGTGGCAGTTCTATTAGATGCCACCAAGGCATTGATTCCGTCGAATGGTCGTTTTTATTTACGGTTCTGCGCAGGATGGGTCTGGGCAGGTTTTTAATCTCCTTGGTGTCATTATATACCAATACGGTGGCTAGGGTGAGGGTGAATGGGCCGACCACCGAGTTAATACCACTTGAGTGGGGGACACGCCAAGGCTGCCAGTTGCCTCCCCTGCTATTTGCCCTGGCGATACAGCCTTGGGCTGAAAGGGTTAGGTAGCTACACCTGCCACAGGGAGTACAGTTGAACTCTCAAAGTGGTGATCTCGGTGTACGCAGATGACATGGTCCTGTTCATTCGCCATCCTGAGGTTAATCTGGACTCGATTATGTTGGATCTTCAGCGATTTGGAAAACTTTCTGGGCTTAAGATAAATACCAGTAAGTCCGTTATATCCCCATTGACGGGTCGGGCATCTCAATTCCACGATACTTGAGGATTCCAATGGGACCTACTCAGCACTCGATACTTGGGCATCACCATAGCAAGAGAGGAGGGGGTGGTATATCGTGCGAATTACAGGGAGGCACTTGAGTCGGCCAAAAGGGTGATGTTAGGTTGGGACTCACTCCCACTCAACCTATATGGCAGGATCTCTGGTCAAGACGACCATTCTTCCCAAGCTTCTGTACGGGTTTCTTAATGCGCCTATAAATGTGCCTCAAAAATATTTTCGGGATCGCCGCTCGTTGGTAGTGACATTCATTTGGGCTGGTAAAAAAGCTTGGGTGTCCTGGAGGAAGCTCACAGCACCGGTTCGGGAGGGGGGTCTGGCTCTGCCAGATTTTGAACTATACTATATGGTGGCACAGGCTAGTTTCCTCAGGTATTGGTGTGGGATGGCGGCAGAGCATAGATACTTGGAGATAGAGAGGTCAATGGCATCGCCTGCGTTGCTACGGTCTGTCATTTGAACTGCCCCGAGCCGCTCGCGGATACCTCGAAATTTGGTGGAAGTTAAATGTAGGGCTTGGTCTGGTGTTCCCCCCCGACTAGTGAGGCACACTATGTGGCTATGATGAAGAGGTTAGGTGTTACTAAATTTGGAGACCCGTTCGAGTGGAAAGTTAATTTCCATCGACCAGTTGTGGGAGTATCATAGGCTGCGGGTGACGCTACAGCGGCTGTTCCCGTCCTTTCCCGAACCACCAACAGTGGCTGGGATGCTTGATACAATGATAGGAGGGGGCATGGGGTGGCGAGTACTCAGAGTTATACGCGATGCCTCTGAAGGGGTGACCGGGTACTGGGACGTCATCACAGGAGCTGTGGGAGAAGACACTAGGAAGGGAAATACCTGCAACTACATGAGATTACTGCTGTGAGATGACTCGGAGGGGGCGATCAACAAGTTTCAAGCTGATCCATTTTAAGTTTTTGCATCAATGTTATTCCCCGGCTCAGCTAAAGGATTACTTCGCTCAAAGGTCGGGGGCTTGTATCAGATGTGGGCGGGAGGCGGCGGGATTTCTTCATGTGGCTTGGGAGTGCGAGGAGCTGGTGCAATTCTGGGGGCAGGTGTTTGTGGTGATTGCCGAAATTGTGGGGCAGCAGCTCACACCAGATCCTGTGATGGTCTTATTGGGGTACACCAGACAGATACCTAAGGGGACTAGGAAGTTAAGCCTCAGTTTACTTCTGGCAAAACGCTGAGTGGCTATGAGGTGGGGTAGGAAGCGGAGCCCAACAATTGCCCAATGGTCCGAGGACATTTTGTATTGCAATGACATGGAGACTAGATGGGGTGTAATGAGAGGAAACTGCTGGGGCGATAGCCCGATATGGGATGCATATATGCTATACCTCCTCAAGCAACCGAGTGGAGGGGGTCCTGTGTCCCTTTCTACGCAGGAATCTCCACCCCACCCTGCCTCGTAGGGGGATACCCGCCTACTATCTGATGTCCTACTCAAGGATTAATGCAAACAGGGCTATGCGGCCTTACCCGCTCGGAAAACTGGACTATGCGGAAGCTGTAATCGGACTCGATCATTTTAGGAGTGTTACCTACGGGACGTTAGATTTGTCACCCATGCGGCTTATGGCTTATTGTTTGCCACATGATAACTTTTTTTTATTTATTTTTTAATTTTTAGTAATTGTGATTTTTCTCATTTCTGGAACGCCTTGCCAAGAAACGGCTCACTACCTTCATAAATGTACCGGGGTGGGTTTGTTGGTTGTTTGTATTGTTAAGTGAAATGCCAATAACGAAAATTGAAAATTAAAAATAAAAAAAATTTTTTTAAAAAAAAAGGAGTATTCCGGTGCTGGCTTCTCGGTTCAACTCCTTTGGGGACAAGGGGCCTATTACCCGAACCACAGCTGAGGCAAAGGTAGCATTGTTCCCTAAACCTAAGATAAAACGCAATGTGGCTCATATCGACTGATCTCAATCTGGCTGGAAAAATATTCACCAAACTATTAGTGACCAGGCTGGCAAAGACACTTCCCAATCTGGTAAACACTGATCAATCAGGCTTTGTCAAAGGGAGGCACACCTTCAACAATATTAGGCAGGTATGCCACCTCAGAAAAGGTGAACAAAATAACTATTCTCGCGATGCTCCTCACCCTGGATGCCGAAAAGGCTTTTGACAGGGTAGAGTGGTCTTTTTTTGTTTTACAATGAAAGCCATGGTGATTGGTCTGGGATTTCTACGGCTGGTCCAGGCCAACTATCACTCGCTCACGTTGCGATTAGCCATCAATAGATCAGAAGGAATTAAAGTCTCACAGGGGACCAAGCAAGGCTGTCCGCTGTCCCAGATGTACATGGTATAGCTTGAACCCTTACTACCCCGCATTCAGGACAGGAGACATTAGGGGAATCCCGCTTGGAGGCAAAGAACATAAAGTAAAGGCCTTAGCCGATGACATGTTACTCACAGTTACAGTACCAAACACTTCATTGCCAGCGATAGCCAAATTCCTTGGTGAATTTAGACTAGTGGCAGGCCTAAAAATCACTGACAAATCCAAATTGATTAGGATAGCAGGGTGAAGAACGTCACCCTTTAGGTTACTTGAATCATGTCCATATAAAAGGGCGGACAGGGGCCTCTGCTACTTGGGAGTGCAGATCACAAAAACGCTGTGACTCCTTGCATCAGACCAACTACCCCCCCACCTCACCCCCCAGAGACATGCAAGCAATTGTTGGACGAATGAACACCGATCTCTGGATATTATGGATAGGGAGGATAAATGTTATCAAAATGGTAATTCTCCTCAGGGGCTTATATTATTTTCAAGCCCTACTGGTGGCGCTTCTGCAGAAGCATTGAGGTTTTGTATAAGATGGTGGGGAATTTTATGAAGGGAAGAAGCCAAAGGTACCCTGAAATTATGAACGACCACACAGAGGGATGGGACCCTGAACTTTACCAAGTGGCACAAAGGGTTTGAGGAGTCGAGACAGGGTGCGGTAGAGGATGGATAAGGCCATGGTTGGTAGGCCCCCTACAGCAAGTTGTGGTGCCCTAAGGGGGACAGACCGAATAATAAGTTATGTAAAAAAAAGTTACAGCCCTGGTGAGACATTTGGGACTCCTTGGTTTGGCGCGTGGGCTGGACGATGTTCGCCTCCCCACAGACACCCTTGTTTCGTAATCCTCAATTTAAACCGGGGGGTGGAGGGGGGGGGGGAGCAGGGAGCCTATACATGATGGGAGGTGGCAGGATGTGAAACTGAGGGCTATGTGGACACCTAAGCGATTAGGACCTTCCGTCAATGTAACTTGCACTTTGGCCGGGGGGTGGGGGGCGGCCAGGAAAGATTTAGATATGTGCAGTTGCGACACTGGCTAATGCCTCGTGGAATAAGTAAGCAGCGCTCAGGGAGCTCACCTCCTTTGAAAAATACTTACCAGCCAACACAGGAGATCAGCATAGGATTGCAGCACTCTAAACTGTTCTCTGATCCGCCAGTATGGCCGATCGATCTGGGCATATATGTAACGATGGGAGAGGGCCCCGAGTGGACCTTTATCTGAAGAGCAGTGGCGGAATCTTTGGCAAAGCATACCTTCACTCACAAGGGCTTTTCAGATCAGGGAGATGTGGGTAAAGAGAATGGTGTAATAGCACATGACCCCAGAGTAAAAACGCAAGTTTCACCCCCCAAGAAATCCGGGGCGGGCAGGAGGGCACATGGGAGCACATCTGATGGATATGTCCGGCCCTTACATCCTTTTTAGAAAGTATCAATGAAAACCATTTTTTGGCCTGCATTCCCAGGAACTATGAGGTGCTGGAGATTCTGCCAACTAAAGCTCAACGCACGGCATATATGATCCTCAGTATAGCAGCTGTATCGTTCGTAGCCAAGAAACGGAAGAAACCGGAAGCCACCTGAGAACATGAATGGATTGCGATGATATGGCACTTTTTATCTTTATAATGGGTGACGTAGTTTAGCTTATTTGTATTACACACCTGGCCCAAAGGCATCTGTATACGATACAGTGGGGGAACAAAAACAAAGAAATTCAAATAAGATTGGGATCTGGTCCTGGGTGTTCTTCAGTATAAACTAGTGCCCACAGAGACTTTGAATACTGGATTTCATGTAATATCTATGACAAGATGTGTAGATAGAAAATGGACTCATGCCAAGGGTTGACTGCTGTCGGGGGAGGGTTAGCACAGGGGCATTTGCTTTTTGTACCGTTTTGAAAAAATGCTCAATTAAAAAAAAAGTAAGATTAGAGTGCAAGTAGTAGTTCATAAAAACCATGCTATGCGTCAAGTCCAACGTAAACAAAGTGAATAGTCTCAAGACAACAGCCTGGGGGAAAAGGCTGAAAACAGATGAAGCAGTGTAGGTAAAAAGACCAGATTTACTGACACGCAAACAGCAAAATACTATCCCGTCACACCAATGTTGCAAAATATAGATCATTCTGGTAATCATGCACTGAAGTAGACTCTAAGCCCAAAAGAAAGCATGGGCAATGATACTGCCACGACCTATGGTAATGCACTGAACACTACAGGGAACATCTTGAAAAGCAGCCAAAGCACAGGCACCATTGAACAGAACCTCTCAGAAGAGACAAGTAAGCACCCTACAACTAAGTGCAGTGCATCAAAGGACGGTCTCTTAAGAGATCAGACAAGTGCAGTATTACTCTGAAAAAATAAAGTTTGAACCTACAATGAAAGTCATCAGAATCCCAGCTATATACAACTAGCAGAATAAAAAGGGCTACATGTGGACCTACAATGATAATCAAAAAAATGCAATTTCCCCCTCTCCACTCCTCCTCCTGCCCCCCCCACCTCCCAACAGCTGAAGAGCAGAACATAAATGGAAGAATAGAACAGCAAAGGATTATGGTCAACAAATCTACCAAAACACAATTGACAAACACCAACCGCTGAGTCAGACCCATCACAAAGGTCACTCGTATGTGGAAATAAAAGTTCTGATCTGTCAGTTAAGACCAGCTCGCTGGGTGGGTCATTGACATGGTGGCTTAAACTTGTGAAAGGTTGGGTAGGCATTCCTAAAAAAATAAGATATTTCAAATGGCTAGGTTATGAACCGGACCGAGAGGTTACCTCAATGCAAAGGGTTCAAAATTGCTGTGGGCCTTTTAGCTCCTGCTTATAGCCTGGGAGGGCAGCTACCAGCTACATTCGACTCCCCAGGACAACTGGCACCATACAAACCTATATGAAATATATTCCGCAATTGTGTATGAATGAGAATTAGGATGCATATACAAGACGTTTATAGCACAATGGGTTGTATAGAATGGACAAAATGTTACTGTTTGCATATCATATTGGAGCTAAATTTCTGGCATGCTGTGTACTAACTCCTCGTTTGAGAGGTACTGCTCATCAAATCCTTATTTCGATCCCTACTGCATATGGGGATAAACTACCTGAAGATACCTGCCAAAGGATGAAGAGAAAGTCTTCATCAGGAAAAAATAATCATGTCATATTGCTTATTAAAAGGTAGTTAACGGCTCTGGATAGACCGACATGGGTCTGCACAAAAATTTTTAGTCAACACTAATTATTTTGGATGCAGCCTCATAGTATTGGTGAATACGAATTTATATATGATTATATCGTGCCCCCTGGCTGAGTTTATTAAGGGGAGTGTTGGGAACGGAGATCACTACCAGAGCAGAAATTCTGAATTTTAGGGAGCGTTTTCCACCAGAGAGCTCTGCCGTGGAGGGGCAAGATTCCAGTGCCTGTGAACCCCACAGTTACATTTTAAGAATGTTCCCTGAAGATGCCTGTGGGTTTCAGTAGGACAAGCAGAAGATCCATATGGTTGGATGGGGACGGGGAGTTGTTGTAAAATAGACAAACACTTTGAAGACAGTGTCGTTCAGGGCACAGGGAGCAAGAGTATTTCCTTAGAAATACATTGCCTTTGCATCCCCTCCCATGTTCGATCAATGTATAGGTATCTACATAGAGAAAAACACATTTGTCAGAGTGCATGGTAGAGTGCAGTTGGCAGTCAAGTTGGTGAGCCTGGTTTCATTTTCATTTGTTGCCGATTTTTCGCCTTTGTGCCGATGCCTTAATTAACTGTGTATATATTGTGATTCTGCTCCAATAACTTGTCTCGCATGTAGCAGTTCTTCGAGTATGTCCCACTTGGACACTTTAAAAAACATATGCAGACACCTGTCCTACCAAACACAAAAAAAAGGTACAAGTACAAGTGGCTAACAGTCATGAGTAACGCAGACCAGAGATCGAGACTGTGCCTTCCGCCGACACAATCGCACCAGCAATTGAATTTGAAATTCACGGACATACGCAAGTTTTATAAAACACC